>NC_088119.1:10825547-11193880 GCF_036370855.1 Dromaius novaehollandiae | reverse complement strand
GCCGCATCTTCGCGGTTGTAAGGAAAGCGGTTGCAGCCTGCTGCAAATGTCAGACGGGTGTGTTGCTAGTGCAGTCCGTTCAGCTAAATCAGAAACTCCGGTTAGAGGATGGATCTGATGCTGCAGCAGGAGGGAAGGTGGTTGTTTATGTGGCAGACATGGAGGTTTTGAGCCGGTGTTTCTTTTTGTACACACATGTTCTGGAGTTAACAAGGGGCTGATAAGTATCTGAGTTTGCAGGATATGGCACATTTCCAGTGACAGTCATGCCAGGGAGAGATGGGGGAATGCCTTTGTTCTGGCTAATTGTGTTGACTCAGAGGGAAGGAAATGGCTGGAGTTCCTGATGTTCTTGGCTCGCGGGGCCAGGGTCTCTGGAAGTCCCTGGGATTGCTCCAGCAGGTGTTGTTATGGAGAATATGACCACCGCCTTCGTAGTGCTTGTGAATTTATTCTGAACTGACCTGATCCTCTTGAGAGCCTGTGTATTGTTTTCTCCTAAAGTGGCTAATCAAATGACAAAAACATATGTTGGCTGCTTCACCTTAATCTCCAGAAAGTAGCTGAGACCCAAGCTGTGACTCAGAGGGCGATGAGTTTGCCCGGGGCAGTTTCTGTTCTGCATAACCCCCCAGAACAACCCCTTGGTCTGGCAGCGTCTGCCTCTCCGCCGCAGACACTGCAAACCGTTGTAACCTTTACGGAGCCAAGCGCTCCGTGGAACAGACCTGTCTTTCCCTGTTTACAGAGTTTTTCCCCAGATTCCCTCTTCTCTCTAGAACTTCTGCTTGCCAAGGAACAGAACTGTCCTGTGCTGAGGGGAAAAATGCAAAAGCAACTAAAAGCACCTGTGTTTGACCCAAGTGAAGCGTTGCTGCAATCACGTATTCAATAAACTTACGTCAGTTCTCATGTAGTGTAAGGGAGGGAAGAGCTGCAGACCGAGTGGCATGGCTGAGCAGAGCAGCTCTGCGTCTGCGGAGGGAGGTGTCCTGTCCCCTGTCCGTGTACCGGCTCACGCGTGGAGGTGACCGTTGTCAGCCGGACAGCGAGTGCCTTTATGCCTGTGTGTGAAACACAACGTCCCTTGCGGCGTTGTGCTGGGGGATCAGGACGTCCTCTGCGGCGGGAGGTCCCGCCAGGCACGCACGTAGCACCGCCAGAGAAACCCGCACAGGTCTGGAGCTGGCAATGGCTGCTCGGGGCCTGCGCTCGCGAGCCGTTGACGGTTCGACGTTAGCTTCGAGCCCAGCCGGTGCAGTAGTTGCTGCCGTGCAAGCGTGGGCTAGCGCAGATGCTGGGCTGGGCTGGGGCAGCTCCGTTCGCTGCATCCCCTGGGCCGTGTGAAGGAAGTCACTGCCGGGATTTGTCACTCGTTTGAAGCACTTAGGCTTGGGCTTGCTCTGGGGTCTGTCACTTGATTTTACTAGGCCCGGCTCATGCCAGTGTTGGGACTGTAATCCCCAGTCCTTGCTCTGATCAGTTCCCGTCTCCAGTAGGGCTGTGAATCGAGCCCGCGTGTCCAGCTTTCGTCTTTTTCTCCCAATCTTAGCCCAGTAGATGCTGCTCTGTGCACGCTCCCCGGGGCTACCCCAGGGCGAGGACAGGGCTGTGCGGCCTCCTAACACGAAGCCCATTCACACGCTCCCTCCGGGCTCTTGCTGGCTTTCTGACCGCGCTCATCCCAGAAATTCCATGCCTCTCCCTCCCAGCTCCATAGATTAAAACGACTCGGGTAATAAATTTCTGAGCCGTGGGCTGCAGCCCTGCAGCTGTGACGCTTTGTACAGTGATGGGCTATTTCCAGCCTGTCCTGAGAACATAGAGGTGATTCATTGCAGCAGGGATGCACACTATGTGCTGTTCGGATGAAAATCAATCCCATTCCAGACCTGTGCCCCTCTCCTGGCCTGAGTGCCTCTCCTGGGCACATGCTTGTCCTCTGCCACAGGGATCAGAAACTTGGCTGACCCAGGAAAGTGGAGAAACTGAATGAATTTACCTTCTGTCCCCAGGAGACACAGCGTAAGCTTGCAGACTTAGCTGGCGTGAGTCAGAGCCTGTGGTCTCTGTCTGGTTCAGACTTAACTCAGACAAGTTCCCTGTCTTACTTCTGCAGTGGCAAAATGGGAAAAACAGGGCTGCATGCTGCATCCCAAGAGATGCCTCAGCCCCACATCTGGATCCGTGCAGGCCTTGGGAAAGTCTGAGTGCGGACCCCGAGGTCAGAGCCAGGCCGGGGTGTTTCCACTCGGGACCGCAGCCCGATGCTTGGGTCCGGCCTGTGCTGCCACCTGCAGCCCGGCGCTGCGACGTGTCGGGGGCCGGTACCCGCACCGGTACCCGCACCGGCCCCTCGCCACCCCGGCATCAGGCAGCGGGAGAGCTGGGGAGACGGCGGGAAGTCTCACCGGGGGAGAACAGCCCGTGGGGAGACAGCGGGGAGGGCGCGGGGTCTCCGTGCAGCTGGGAGGGCTGCCTGCCGGAGCGGCGCCGCAGCCGAGCGCTCCTGCGATAAAGCCAACGTGGCCTTTGCTGATTGCGGGGACCGGGCTAGCGGGGTGCGGATGGGTCTGGGTAAGGCACGGGGGGCAAAGGGGCGCTGCGTCGCAGACCTGGATTGCCCGGCTCCTCTCCCTGGGAGGAGGCAGGCAGCGGCGTGCGTGGGATCAGGAGCGAGTGACGTGGGACAGCCGGGCCCTGGCCAGCGTCTGGCAACATCGGGTGTCACTGGTGGATCGGCAGCAAGCGCGAGAGGCGAGTGCCCCGCTGAGGCAGTCGAGAGGCAGTTGCTTTTCCTTCCCCATCCCCGAGCCTCTGCAGCATGCTGGCTGTCCAGCTGTAGCGCAGCCTGAGCTGGAAACTCATCTTTCATTAGGAAAATAACAGTCATATCAAGGCATGTTGGGAAGGCGAATGCTAATGCTGTCGGTGCCAGCTGCCAGCATTTCCATCCTGTGCTTCCAGCCTCGGCTTGGGCTGGGTGCGGCCGGGACCCCGCGAGCAGACCTGCTGAGCTGACATGTGCACACGTACACACGTACGTGTTTGCGCTGGAAGGACCCGCCGAGGACAGGCTGGGACATGAGTGCCCTGCAAGCCCTTGGATGGGCACCAGCTCTGCTCACCAGCTGCTGTGCAGGGGTTAGAAACAGAGCTAAGGTGCAAGGTGAGGACACTTGAATTTGGCTTCGGGTCCCAGGAGCACAGATCCAGCCCCTGTGGCTGGCGGGGGCAGGAATGAAGCACGAGAGGCGGCGTTTGCCGCGGGTGGATCTGTGTGGTCTGTGCATCCCGCACTGAGGGGAATCTTCTGCAACAGCTCCTCAGACGCAGAGACACAGCCCAGACGGGCGCACGGTGGTGCGGTGTCGGTGCACGTCTTCCAAGCTGGCCCTGCCTCAGCCCACCCAAGCGCCGGAGCTCTGCCCTGCCTTGCCCACGTGTTTGTGCTACTGCTTACGCCCTGTACCGATTCCCACGGATGGAGAATCCACTTGGCGCTCGCTTTGTGCGGGCAGAAATGCCAACAGGAGCTTTCGGAGGCGCAGAGGCAGGAGAGGGAGTGTGTGGTGGGTGCCCTCTCTGCTCTCGGTGCAGCTGCTGGGCCCTGCCCCAGCCTTACCCTGGTGACTGGTCACGCGGAGAAGTTCTCGCTGCCTTGATCACCTCTTACGAGATGGAGCGAGAGGGACAAACTGTGAGGGAAGGGCCGTGGCTGATTGCACGGGGCTGAGAGCAGCGGCAGGAAAGCTCTGATTGTCTGAGGGATGTTGACAGACACCGTGGCCGGGGCAGGGGATGGCGGAGCTGTTGGAGCCAAGAGCCTCTTGCTCTTTTGACAAACAAAGGGAGGATGGAAACACTCCAGTGTAAACGGTGAAAGTGAAGTAATACCCTTGGCAGGCTGCAGGTGGGAGGGTGAGGGAAGCGGCCTTGGCCAATGGCCCTCTTCCTCCAAGGCCTGTCGCGGACGCGGGCAGTCCTGCTGGTGCGGAGCCGCCGGCTCTGTCAGCCTGGGCGCTCGGGGAATGCGCTGCCCAGAGCCCGGCGCCCGGCTCCCTCCCTGGGCTCCTGCCTGCGGGCAGAGCACGCTGGTGGCTCCCTGGAGACCGGCTTTGCCTCCTTGGGTGCCTGCACCAGATGAGCCCGGGCGCTGCAGTGCTGTGAGGGGTGATGGAGCACCCTCTGCCCCCTCGGAGACCTGGGTGTGCTGCCAATTCGGATCTGCATGTTGGAGAAGCAGTTCAAAATGGCTCTTCAGTTAGCCAGCACTCTCTGAAACTGGGATATGGTGAATGCTTTTGTCCTGGACTGGGGCGAACCAAGGCAAAAGCCAAGCTGTTTCTGCAGCCAGGATTGAGAAGATCACCAGGATGGAGAGCAACATCCCAAGTTTGGAAAGAGAAGACGGGATTCCTGGGTTCTCTTACTGCCTCTGTCACTAAGGGGAAGAGCTTGGGCAGACTACTGCTCATTTCTGTGCCTTGGCTTGCTGGTGAGAGAAACGATGCATAACACTTTCCCAAGAGTGGGAAGCTCCTGGGAAGGTTTTGGGTTTGTCCTGTCCTTTGGAGGATCACAGATTCCTCATGGCTTGTCTTGCTGCCTTGTCCTCCCAGCGCCCTGTCCTGCAGCGTGGCATGAGGGCAGAGCGGCTCTTGCGTGGCTGTGGGGGTCCCCGGCTGCAGGAGATGGTGGAAGCTGCAGGCTCAAGGGAGGCAGATAGGACCGTTCAGATGCTGGGGGTTCTGGGATGAAGATAAAGCTGGGGGGGAGGGAGGGGGAGACCATGACAGAAGCAGGGGAGGAAGTGGAAAAGTCCCGTTTCAGTGTTTGCTACTTCTTGCACTGCTGCAGTCACTGATGGGTTTGGAACCAGCCCAGAGAATGCAGAGCTAGTGTATCTGAGCTTAAATATAGCAGAGCCCTAAGCTGCTGCAGGACAGAGCAGATCCTCTTTAGAGTAATTTATCAGGTGTCCTAAAAGGGGAGGATAAGCCCAGGCCGGAGGTCACCTGGGTTTGACTAGCCATGAATCCCAACTGCGCAGCTGCTCTGCGGGGAGGCTGGCTGCGCTTGTCTCACCGTCTCTGCTCTGTGTCTTGCAGGATGAGGTGAAGCTCCCTTCAAAAGTGAGCATCAGCAAGTCCTTGACAGAGGGCGAGAAGCAAGAGAAGGAAGGAGAGGGTGAGGAGATACCTGCAAGTGAGGACCACGCAGAGGAGGATCACGTCCAGCTCTCCTCGGATGAAGAGGTGGAGATTGAAGAGATTATTGAGGAGTCACGGGCAGAGCGCATCAAAAGGAGTGGCATGAAGAGAGTGGATGACTTTAAGAAGGCATTCTCAAAGGAGAAGATGGAGAAGACTAAGCTAAAGACCAAGGAAAACTTGGAGAAGACCCGCCACAACTTGGAGAAGACCCGCCACAACCTGGAGAAGAGGATGAACAAGCTGGGCACCAAGATTGTGACCAATGAAAGGAGAGAGAAGATGAAAACCTCTCGGGACAAGCTGAGGAAGTCTTTCACCCCTGACCACACTATCTACGCCAGGTCCAAGACGGCTGTCTACAAGGTGCCGCCCTTCACCTTCCATGTCAAGAAAATAAGAGAAGGCGCGGTGGAAGTGAAGGCCACAGAGCTGGTGGAGGTGGGTGGAGAGGAGGCAGAAAACTCGGATCTGCTGCGCGGGGAGAGCCCTGAGATGCAGACGCTGCTGGAGATAACGGAGGAGTCTGACGCGGTACTGGTGGACAAGAGTGACAGTGAGTAGGACAGGCTGCAGCGTGGAAGGATTGTGGACGGACGGCTGAACACGTAATCATTCACATTTTGAGATCTCTTTTTGCCCTGGCGCCTTGGGGGAAGTGTACACAATGCATCCTTACTACCCTGCAGAGCCGATGCCAATCCCCTGCCTCCTAGGACAAGGTGTATTTTATATTTTAGTTTTAGCACACAGAGAAGTTAGGAACACAGGACTGTTTTTCTTACACTGTTAAATCACCCTTGGAGACCATTCCTGCCGCAGCTGCGTGAGAGCTTCCTAGCCCCCCGACCTGAAGAGTGACAGGGACCCAGCCCAGCTGGAGAGTGCTAAAACCAAGATAACAGCTGTACACCTGGGAGACTCGCGTGTCCTCTGTGAGCAAAGACTGGTGTCAAGAAAGCTTCCTGCCAAGCAACCTGCCCAGCCCGCAAGAGCCTGGTTCCCTGCGCCAAGCTCGGCAGCCATCCGCGCGGGAGAGAGCCACGGGGGCCACGCTGGCCACCGGTTCCCGAGGGCACCTGGGCCGTCCCCGGGGAGCAGAAGACCGGGGATACGTCCTAGCCCGGGAGGGAAGAACTGAGCAAACCCTGTTGACAGGCAGAGGAAGTGCGGAGTTGGGCAAGGCCACGCGGCACGCAGGCGGGTCTGCTCCCTCCTCCCCTCCCAGGGATTCGACGACCGTGGCAGCGCCTTGGACGCCAGCGTCACGAGAGGCGACCTGCTGCTGGACCTGCCGCCGGGGCGCCCCGCGCTCGTCCCGTGCCCCGGCGTCGCGGCAGGACCAGCGTGGGCCGCGCTCCCTTCCGGGGGGGGAAGGTGTCCGGGGCCTGGCGGGCGCTCCGCAGGGATGGGGTCTGATCCCGTCTCCACCGCTGCAGCTGCGCGGCAGCCCCCGAGACACACTCCAGGGAGAAGGCCAGGGCCGGCCACGGTGCCAGCCGCACCAGCACCAGCCACGGCTTGTTTCCAGCAGGGAAACGGGCCGTGCACAACGCTGTGCGACCCGGCACGAGTGAAGGGGTACTTGACCGTCAGAGAGCAGTCTTGACACCGGTCTGGGCACTTGATCTCGAGCAGTGCTGAGCATCCACGTCCCCCCGGAGCCTCAGCACGGCTCAGGCTCACGCCCGCGTCTAGTGCTTTCCATCCCCGCTTCCCTGCCCGTGCCCCGCGCGCAGCGGCGCTAGGATAGCACGCGGCAGCCCCAGGATAGCACGCGGCAGCCCCGGGGCAGCCACGCTCCCGCTTCCACGCACGCAGCCACCGCCGCGGCCCGCAGGAGCGGGGGGCGAGGCAGCAGGCCGCGGCACGCCGGGGGCCGACCCCAGCCCGGGGCGAGGCAGGGACCCGGCTTTCCTCCCGTCCCCTCCCGCGGCCCTGCCTGGGCTCGGCCCTCCCCGGCCCGCGCAGCCGCTTCCCTCCCCGAGCGGCGGGGAGGCCGCTCTCGCTAACACAGCTCAATATATAAACTTGCTTTCTCTCCCAGAAGTGTTTTTCTTATTGCCTAGCGCACGCCGGGCCGTCCCCAGCCTCCGGCTCCCCTCCCGGTGCCTGCGCGGCTCCCAGGAGGGGACCGGGCCGGGCCGGGCCGGGCGGGCAGCCCCAGGCCCACCGCAGCGGGCGCCTGCCCAGGCCGAGCGGCGCCGGGAGGGAGCCGGGCGGGCGGCTTCGCGCCGCTGCCCCGGGGCCGGCTCTCTCCCTTCACCCATGTACTTTCTCTTCGGCAGGAGCGGAGCCCGGAGCGAGCGGCGCGGGGCCTCGCGCGGGGCCGTGCGGCCGTGGGGCTTCGCCGAGGCTGTAACCGTTTTCTACGCCTGCATCCTGGTGAGCAGCGCAACTAATAAAGTCTCTTTTCTAAAAGGACCAGCGTGCAGCGTGGTGCCTTGGGGCGGGGGGGGGAGGCGGGGCGGCGCCGGGACTCCCCTGCTCGGCCCCGGCCACGACGGGCCCCGGGGCCCCACGCGGCACCGCTGCAGGCCGGGCTGCAGGCTGCGCCCAGGGCGGCGCCGGCCCCTTTAAGAGGCGGCGGCCGCGGCAGCCCCGGCCGCGCGCTGACGTCACGGCGCTGCCCGGAACTCAGCTGGGTTTCCCGCACGGCCCTTCCCGGCAGTCGCCGCCCCTCCCGCCGCGCCGCGGCCGCGCCGCCGCCACCGCCCAGCGCCGTCCCGCGGCGGGAGGGCGGCGCCGTCCGGGAACAGCCGGCACGGGGCGCCCGCCCCCCGCCGCGCCGCCGCGAGCGGTGACGGACCGCGGGGCCGCCCGCGCTGATTGGCCGCGACGGCCCGTCCCTCGCGATCCGGCGGGGCGGCGGCGCCGCCATTGGCTGGTCCCGGCGTGACGCGGCGCGGGGGCGGGGCCGGCCGGGCAGCAGGTTTCTCGTCACTCGGGCAGGGTCCGGACCCCGCTGGCCGCCGGCACCGGCAGCCGCCGCCCCCGGGACCGCCGGTGAGCGCGGGCGGGCGGGCGGGGTGCGGGGGCAGGGGCAGGGGCAGGGGCAGGGGCAGGGGCGCCGCGTCCGCCCCCCTCTGGGCGCCGGGGGGCCCGGGGGTGCGGGGGTCCCCAGGGTGCCGGGGGTGCCAGGGCCTCTGGGTGCCGGGGCCCCCAGGTGCCGAGGCCTGGTGCGGGGCTGCTGCTGCCTGTCGCCCGGGCGATTAGTGCCGGGGTTGCTGGGGGGCCCCGGGGTGCTGGGCTGGTGCTGGGGGGCCCCGGGGTGCTGGGCTGGTGCTGGGGGGCCCCGGGGTGCTGGGCTGGTGCTGGGGGGCCCCAGGGTGCTGGGGGAGCCCCGGGGTGCTGGGGGGGGCCCAGGGTGCTGGGCTGGTGGTTGGTGGTGCTGGGGAGCCCCAGGGTGCTGGGCTGGTGCTGGGGAGCCCCAGGGCGCTGGGCTGGTGCTGGGGGGCCCAAGGTGCCCGCCTGCAGGGTTGGCACAGGGTGCCAGGGCCCGGTGCTGGGTCGGCGGCGCCGTCTCCTCCCCGGGCGGCAGCAAGGCCTGCGCCTGTTTGGGGCCGAGCGGCGCTGGGGCGGGTGGGCACGGCTCCCGCTGCCGCCGAGCGCCGGAGCACCTGGGAACCGCGGGGTGGGCGCAGTGCCGCTCCGGGGGCTGCTCCGGCGGCGTCCCCGCCTGCGGGATCCTCTGCGGGGTCGGGATGTGGCTGGGCGGAGGCGGGCGAGCACGGCCCGGCCCCGTCCGCACGCAGGAGGGGTCTTTTCCGGAGAGGCTCCCCTCGTGCCCGGAGCCTCCCGCGGGTTCGGCGTCTCGATTTCTGCCGTCGGCCGTGTTGTGCAGCCGGCTGCGCGGATGCCGGGCGGTTTCGCTTTTGTGAGCTGATACCAAGTTTCTGTGCCCCGAGCCGTGGCTGTGCTGGGATGCTGGGGCTGCAGAAGGGCCGAGACTGGGGCCCCGGCAGCAGGTGAGGGCGTTCGTTGCCCCTCGGCTGGAGGGGAGCCGTAATTACCCAGGCAGTGCTTAACCTTGGCCTCTGGTGTGACGGCTGCAGGTGGGGTTCGTTTCCTTCCCGCAGCTCCCAGTGAGCTCAGAGCTAATTCTTGCTGGGCAGTGGCAGCTACCAGAAGCTGAGGAGCTGCTGATGACCAAGCTGACTCTAAGCTATCGAAACACTGACTTGGTTGTGTGCCACTCGTGCGATCCCCGCTCTCCAAGTACAGATGCAGAGATGGGTTTGTTAACAAGTGCAGTTCTGCTGTCTCAAAATCTGACAGAAGGTTCAAAGCCTAAATCAGCCTTTCAGAGGGGAAAATGTCTGGACTAGCAGGGCAGAAATAGGGGAGCTGAAGTCTAATCTGTTTTGATTGGGCCTAGATATTGAACTTTCACAAAATGTGTGCACCTTGGGGTTTTTAACCACAAAATAGCCCTTGGCTCATGAATTTGAGAGCACCTGAATGAGGATTTGGGACAGATATTCATGGATTTCTCAGTGATGCTGCTCCTGTGCCACATGCTGAGGTAAAACTTTCATGCTGTTGAAATATGACTTGTAATCAAGACTGAAAGCCTAAATGGGGAGAGCTCTGCACCTGATCAGACCAAAGCTTAAAGAACTGATTCACATTTCTAATAGAGCTGTGAACTCAGGATTGCAACTTTACCTGTCCCTTGATTATAACTGCTCAAAAACATCTTGCTTGGGATCTTCTGCCTGTGCCAAGTTTTGGTTTAATAGTTGTTCTGGCAAGAGGTGAGATGCGATGGTGAAGAGCAGCGAAGGAGAAGGTCCGGAGCAGCACTGTCAGGGTGCGTGTCGCGGGTGGATGTTTGAACCGTGTGGCTGAACCGTCCGAGCGCTCTGCAGGGACAGTGGGCTCTGCCCACCTCTCCTGCTTGCTGAGGGTCCTCTGCTCTGCTCTGTAACTTCCCATCCTGGGGTTGCTCGGCACAACGCTGTCCTGCGTCGCCTTCCCTAGGAGGGGGGGTGTGCGCACGCAGCTCTTGTTCCGCAGTTTGTGCGTTGCTGCGTGCCCGTGAGAGGGCACGGCCGAAGGCCGGGGCGGTGTCGCAGGGCCCTTTGCCCCGAGGAGAGGTTGTGTTGTCCTAGGCCGGCTCTCAAGAAGGGCCCTGCACGTGCGCATATCAGAGCAATTAACCCCCGCTTCCATCCTGGATCTTTGGTCGTTGACCGGTTTAGTCCCAAGTGAAGTCCCTTCTGCTCTTTCCCTTGGATGTGTCAGAGCTGCTGGAGCCAAGGCGCAGAGGATAGGAGCGCGTAGCTGGGGCCCAGGTGCTGCCAGCCGGGGCAGGGAGGCATCGTCTGCCTTGCCGAGGGTGGCGACAGTCTTGCCAGCAGCTGCTGCAACGGGAGCCGCGTGCGGGGATGGGCCCTGCAGAGCTCCTTAGCTGCGATTGGGAATGGCCAGTTGTGGCACGTAGATTTATCCAAAGAACTCTGCACTGTGGCTGCAAGATCACCCGGAGCCTCCCTCTGCCCTAGTGTCACCCTGTTCTCACACCTCTGCATCACTGCTTCATTTTTCTGCCTTCAGGGCTGACTTTGAAAATGTTCCAGAGGAGCAGAGCCAAGTTCTCTTAATAAACAGCCTTTTTGAAGTTGTTCTTGTGTTCGCCTGGAGTAATTAGCTGTCTTATTCCAGAAGAACAGTTTTTCATGAGCCTGTTGATGGTTGTGTAGAGCTTGTGGCAGCGAGATTCCCTGTGTTATTGCAGCCACACAGGGCTGCTGTTTTGAAAGCTGAGGTTCCTTTGAAGCGTTGCTGATGGTGTCTGTGTCAAGAGCCCGTGACACTCTTGCGGGTGATAAATCCGTTAATATGAACTGTGCAGCGCTGTTGGTAGCTAAGCTGCATTCTGCTTGGCTAGCGCGGCAGAGGGTGAGAAGTGCCACCGCGCTTTTGAGGGGCCCCGGCAGTGACTCCCCTCTGTACATGCTGCCTCTGGAAATTATTGCTGCTTGTGAAGCTTGTTGTGAAGCCCTGAAAGTTGGGGTACGGGTAAGATGTGTTCTCAGGCATGTTCCACAAACAAGCAAGTCCATCCGGGCAGTCTTGGGATTGCTTCCCAGGACACGCAATCCCTGAGGAAGTGAAAGGAGCTTGGAGTAAGACTATTGAAGCATGCAGTAGCTCTCCCAAGCTGGTGGTGGTAGTACACACCTCGGAGCAGGACTTGCTGGGTTTCAGTCCTGGCTCTCGTGGTCTACCCTTGCAGTGGAGCTAAAGAAAGATGAACTTTAGCTCTCAGGCTACTTTTAGCAACTTCACTTTGAGCTTTGGATAGCTTGTTTACCTCAGCGCTTGCATCATGCCATACTTGGCCCTGGTAGCATCAGATGTTCTTTGGCTCTGTTCCAGAGATGAAAGGCGAGGCTAACCACAGAGACAGACAAGCCACGCAGAATCGGAAAGGCTCAACCCTCAGATCTTTAAACCTAGGCAAGGGAGGCTTCTCGGTGGCGGTGCTGGGCTAGAGGGAGGATCCTGCTCACAGTTTTGGGGCTGGCTAGATGGAAGCTGGTGACTATGACGGTAATGGGTGTCAAAGGGCCCTTTTCCTCGAGGACAATTGGTGCTTCAGGCCTGCTGGCTATTTTCTGCTGATGCTGGGAGGAGCTGGAGCTAGATCCTGTGCTAAAGGAAGACACTTCTCCTCTCCAGCCTTTCAGGAAAGAGAAGAGGCTTTGAGTTGCCTCCTGGCTGGTTTAACACTCCGAGCTATTCCTTTGCCTTTTCACTCGATGGTGGGTTGGCCTCTGTCATGCTCCACCTTCCCTGGGGCTGTGTGAGCGCGTGTCGTCCTGTGCAGCAGAGCTGTCTGTCTCCGTTGGCTTGAGCCCGTGTTTTAGCAAAGCACATCCTGAGGCTGTTCTTGGCCCTCTCTTCTTGCAGCGGCACGTGGAAGTTTTGCCAGGTCCCAGGCTGCTGGGAGCTGTGAAGGCTCAGCGTGATCTGCAGCTTGCGCAGGAGATGTGCTGAGGTGTGAAGCGAGAACTGAACGGAACCGCGCCGGCGGGGCGCGGGGATGGCGGACGCGGCTCGCGTTGCTGCGGGGTGGGTCGTGCTGGCGGCTGCTGCTGAGCAGGGCAGACGTGCCGTGCGTGTGTGCTCGCGTGCGTGGGCTGCCGTGACTTCCTTCACTTGCTCAGCCGCCGGCCCTGCGAGGAGCTGTTTATGGTGGGATGAGGCAGAACAGCCCCGTCTCGGTGTGTGCGAGTTCTGTTTTTAAGGGATTGGCGCGACAGCGAATGCTTCTCTGGGGCCCGTGGCGGGGAGACCGTTTCCTGGAGCCAGCGAGCATGCGCCGTGGTGCGGAAACCTTGGAGGATCTTGCGCTTGAACAGAAGCCCGGATTTGCTCGGTGGCTCGTCCAGTAGCTATTTGTGGAAGTGAGAAGTAGCTGATTCTACTTCAAATGCCACTGTCGCACTGTAGCATGGGAACTTTTTGCTTTTGGCCTTTCCGTGCTCTGCAAATTTGGGCTCAAATTTTGCTCAGAAATACCCAGGCTCTGACCTTCTTTGTGGAAGCTTTGCTAGGGTCAAGGACTCAATTAAGTGAAATCTGGTTTGTTTGCTGACGCCTGGTAGGGAAAGTCCATCTGTGAGCTGCTTTGCGCGGCGTGCGGTGGCGTCCTCGAATGAGGCCGGGGCCGATGCTCGGGCCGCCCTGGGGCTGGCTATTCCAGGAAGCAGGTCTCTGCTTTGCTTTCTGTTTTGATCACTGCAGCAGCTGCCCAGCAGCCCCCGTTCTCGGCTCCTCGCGAAGAGCTGTGGAGGTTTCTCTAGCAGGGGACGGGCTGGGAGAGCAGCTGCGGTGTCCTGGCGGGATGATGAAGCTTTTGGTCAGTGCGTACCGGGGGTCTCTTGGCTGCGGTGCAACGGGAAATGGGATGACGGAGCTCGTCCTGGTGACTTGTAGCTTTTCAGCTCTTGCCTGGCCCATATATTTGGGGTTTATTTCCACAGAAACCAGGGTAGAGAGGGACTGCGTGAGATCACCTGTGCCGTGTGGAGGAGCTGGAGCGCTCACCTGGAGCCGGGAAGCACCACACGCTTCATGGCACGGGAACGGCCCTTAGTGCCGGGGAAAAGGGCTGCGAGTGCGCAGCGGCTGGCGCGTGCTCCCCGTGCTGCTGCAGCCCTCGGCAAAGGGCTGAATCCACACCAGGACAGGGAATTTGGGATGCCCAGAGAGCGGCTGGGGGCTGCAGCGAAGGGCCTCGTGGTCAGCACACAGAGGAGGCTAAGGTCCTGCGGTGACAAAAGCCCTGTCAAATAAAGCCAAGTTTTACTCTGAGATTCAAGGAACGTCTGTCCCTTTACAGACTTGCGTGGGTTGGTCTCCCTCTTCTCATCTCTTCCACTTACTGTTCCGTTAAAAACAGGTTTTGTTCCCCTGGTCTTTTCTGGAGATTGCACCCGAGGATTGCTCTTGAAGACTAATGTCCGGTGGATGTTGCTTCTGTCATCTGGGGCTATATGATGCAACAAAGTTCTGAAAAACTATTTAACTCCGTGTTAAGTGCCAGTGCCTTTCCTTTCCCCGTGTCTCGCTCTATGACAGGACACTTCCCCTTTCCTTCCCCTTACGAACAGCATCCCAAAAGATTGGGAAAGAGCCATGCGCAGCAAGCGTCAGAATCGAGTGATGCCGGCAGTGTCAGATGGCAGTAGCCTGAGGCAATCTGCGCGTCCATGATCTCGGGAAACCAGCGAGTTAAAATCAGCTCTTTGTGCCGTGCGGTGACTCCTGGAGTGAGCGGGGATTTGTGGCACGGAGGCTGGCAAAGAAGCTGTGGGTGGGCAGCTCCCGGCCGGGGCAACGTGCCCCAGGCATCTCTGCTGCTGCTAGAAACTCGCACAAACCCACAGCCTTGTGCACCCGGGAGGCCCGGGGCAGTGCGCAGGCAAGGCTTAAAACCGGTGCTGTGCTCCGGCTGCCTGCGGTCGCAGCGTGGGACTAGAGAGGGACGGCGTTGTCCTCCCTGGCAGGCGTTTGTCCAGGGGCTGTTTCTGGGGATGCTTCGCAGCCACAGGTCAGTTCTGGTGCTGGTGTTTAGCATGCACCGTGCTCACTGGTGAGGAGGAGGGAGCAGAGGTGAAGTTGTCTTTGCCGCAGACACACATGGGACTTGTGAAGGGTGAAAGTTTCCCTGGTAGCTGCATTTTCAAATTCTACTTTTTGGATGTCTGTGGTCGGTCCTGTGCGGCTGACCGCTGGTGTGTTGATACTGAGCATCTGCAGCAGCCCGTGCAACCAGGACGGGGGAATTAGCAGGCTCCCAGAGGCTGTTGAGAGCTGGGGGAGCAGCTCTGCTGGCTCTTGAGGCTTCAGCATCGTTGCTTCCTCTCTCGTCTGATGGAAGCCTGTCTGACCCTTGCAGAAAGCAGTGACCGTAGGAGCAGCTGTTCTTGCTGTGGCCCTGGGGTGCAGTTGTTTGGTGTTCACCTGTTTCCAGCCGTCCTGGGGTCCAGGGTCAGAACAGCCCGACTCCCTGCGGGGGATGAGCGGCTCTCGAGGGGGTGGCGTGAGCGCTCTGCCGTCTCTGACCCCCCTCTCCGAGTGGGAGATGCGCAGGCTCTGCGGGTACCAGGTGCTGCTCTTCACCTCTGCTCACACCCTCCAGGTGCCAGCTCGCTTCCCGGACCTTCGCGTGTCTTTTAAATGTTCGACCCGATTTCCTTTGCGCCGGCTCCTCCGCACCACTCTTTCTCCTTGCAGAGGAAGCTCCAGCAGGTTCCCATGTCGGTGCTGCCCCGGGACCGGAGCGCTTGAGAGGGAGCCTTGCCCCGGCTTGCTCCAGCCCCACCAGCTCCGCGTCGAACGCGGGATGCTCCTGGGACTCCTGTCCTTGCTGAGCTCCCCAGGCTGGCGCTGGCGCTGCCTCTGCTCGGCGGCAGCCTCTTCTCCGTGGGGCCGGCGGTGTTGCCAGGCCGGTGCTCTGCTCGCAGCTGGCCCGCTGCTGCCCAGGCTGCCGAGCCGTTTCCAAGCCCGGGCTGACGTGTCGCTTGCTGGAATGACCTCTGCAGAAAAGCAAACATCTTTCTGTGGGGAAGTGACTTTTTCTGGCGGCATTTGCTTCCTGAGCACAGCTGGCTGTCCCCTCATTAGTTTTAGTTTGATTTCCATTGATACAGAAGTAGCTAACTCGAAAATTACTCCTTCCTTGTTTCTGTTGTTTCCTGGCAGTCTCCGCCTTCTGCACTTACTGTAAGCTCTGCAGCTCCTTCCCTGCCCTCCCGGAGCAGACGCAGGCGTTTGCATAGTCTGGCTGGAGGGCGTGCGTGTGGAAGGAACTGGCACCAGATTAAAGTCTCGTACCTCTCTCTAGTGACCTAGGGGGTCTAAGACCCCTGCCTCTTTCCCCTGGCGAGAAGGTAGAAAAGCTTTGGAGAATGATACCTCTCTCGAGGAGACGGAAGAGTTTTGCTGAAGCTGGGCACTTGGGCAGTGTGCTTCTGTGCACTCAAATGATGCTAAAGCCAAACAGATTAAAGCTGAACTTCAAAACCCAGCCCGTGAGCTTCCTTCCCTGTGCTCAGCGTGCTCAGTGCTGCCCAGTGCTGGGAGCTTGGCAGCGGGTGCAGCAGGTTTGGTGGCATTAGGGGTGGTGCAAGAAATGATTTTTAGCCTGGCCTCACCCTGCAGTGTAGGGAGATGCATGAAGGCTGTAGGTTTGCTTGCAGACCCACCTCATGTCCCATCCAGGTGGGGCCTGTTTGAGTCATGGGATCTCCGTCTCAATCTGTAAGTGCCTCAGCTACCTCCGTCCTATTGGGGCTGGGGTTCGGCCCTGCAGGTTTGTGGCCTCCACGGTCCTCTGTGTGTTTATGCTGCTGAAATCCTCCATGGGGGTGGGAGAGGATAAAGTTCAGCTTGGCAGCTAGATCCTGCGTCTGCTGTGCTGCCTGTGATCTGTTGCAAATGGCCACGAGCTGCCGCTGCCAGTGCAAGCTCTGCTGTTGTGATCTCAGATGTTTTGCATTAATTTCGCGCCGTGTGGTGACAAGAAAATGAGTCAGAATCCTCGCTTTGTTCGGCCTCACAGCTGAGGCGACTGGGAATGAAACCGCTCTGCTGCTGTGCTCGAAAGCTGGCCCTGGCAGGGATGAGGGGTGGGAGCTGGGGGAGGGAGGGCGAGGACCCAAAGCTGCCTCTCACGCTCACATTCAGCTGGATTTCGAGTTGAGCCTCTTGAGAGGGAGCAGTGCTGCTGGATTCGCCACTTGTTTATTGGTCCGGTTTCTTTATTGTTCACTTTCTATAGGCAGTTGAGGTTGCAAAAGGAGACGGCAGTTCTTCTTTCACCAGACGTGACTCAGCCCAACACCTACCCGTGTCTTGGGGCCGTGCTGGTCGGAGTGTCGCAGCTCGGGGGGCTTGGGTGGGCTAGTGCCCGGGGATGCAAAGCACCACGGGTGTGAAAACGGCCTTTTTCCTCCCCAGCCAGGACGGTTCTTTCCCCACGCTCCCCCTAATACGCATGCACTTATAGTTTGCTCATGATATGGTTTTGGTCTGTGGTTCTGTGCTCTCTCGACACAGGCCCACGTGTTGGTGACGACAGCAGTGTTTGCACTTTGAGCTCGGAGCTGACAGCCTGTTGTCATGGAGAAGCTCTTATCTTGCGGGAGCTGAGCCTGGAGGTGGAAACTGGTGCCAGTCCGAGGTCTCTTTGGACTGGAGCTCCCTGCGCAGTTAACTGGGACTTGCTGCAAGCTCAGGAAGGGTTTTGCTGAACAGGAACCAACTCCCAAACGTGTGAGTGGCATCACCAAAGCCTCTGGGCCCGGGCTCGTCTCTCCTGATGTGGGATCGTGGGCCCAGAGTTGCACCCCCAGCAGAATGGCCTAGCTGGGTGGTGTCCCCCAGGCCGGAGCCCTGGCCCCGGGCTGCCCTCGGTGGGAAGCGGCACTGCGCTGGGCCTTGCTCGTGCCACCTCTTCCGGAGGCGAGTGCCTTGGGCTCAGGTGAGCCTGGCTCTTTCCCGGGTCTGCACCGTGTGTGGCCCCGTCGGCCCTCCCCGGAGGGAGAGCAGGAGTTGTGCCTCAGCCTTGCAGAACCGCTTTGTGCCCCGTGGGAGCTGCGGGGCTGGCGGGGCGGTGAAGGCCACTTCTGTCCCGCTGTGCCGAGAAGGCGAAGTCTCCTGCCGCTGTCCTCGGACCTTGTAGTACAGGCTCCCGAGTGGCCGTGCCGCTCCGTGGGACGGGCTTGTGCTTTGCAGCGTTTGGGCCGCCGGCACTGCTGCTGCCAGGCGGTGAGCTGGGGGGGACTCCCTGGAGGGGAGTCTGCGGCTCCCCACGTGCTGTAACCTGAGACTCTTGCGTCGCCTTCACAAACTTTCCAGCCTTGCCTGTGGCTCTGGCTGGGTTCCTCGTGACTTGGTGACTCAAGCGGTCAAGCAGGCAACGGTGGCCTGTGCTGCAGTACGTGGTGCCTGGGCCTCCGAGCCTCCTGGGCGGGTATCGGACCTGCGCTGCAGGGACCGTCGCAGAAGGTGCTGGTTCTCAGCACGAGATGAATCTCGTCTTCCAAGCCAAGTGGCTTCATTGCTCTGAACCTGTTCTCTCCTGAGGCTGAGGCACCGGCATGCGCCTTGCCGGTGGTGGATCGCTAAGGCAGGTGGATCGCTAAGGCAGGTGGATCGCTAAGGCAGGTGGATCGCTAAGGCAGGTGGATCGCTAAGGCAGGTGGATCGGAGTCCAACGTGGTCAGGCCTGGCCGCGAGCTGGGCACGGAGCGGCGAGGAGCGCGGCAGGACACCCCCCTTGCTGCCCTCTGCTTTGGGTGCACCCCTGCCAAGGGCGAATCCCGAGTGTGTGCCTCTGCTGCTCTCCCAGGAATGCCGGTGGCCCCAGCGTGCCACGGGCTTTGAGCTCCTCCCCTAGCAGCCGGCTCCGGTGCCGCCGGCCCGTCGCTGCTCCCAGCCGCGCCGGAGGAAGCGAGCTGCGGGAGACGGGAGCGGCAGACGCCGCGCTGGGGCTCTGCGCCCGTGGTGACGCTGCGGGAAGCGGTTCCCACCCGCAGCAGACACGGCGCGAGGGAAGGAGCCTTCCCGCCACCGCTGCTGTGCCGGCAACGCGCAGCTCGGCCTCCCCAGCCCTGCGGGGTCTCGCAGGTGCCCGCGGCCACTGCCGCTCTGACCGGGGCCTGCGCTTGTCCCGCCAGGTTTCCGGAGCCGGCCAGGATGGCGCAGTGGAACCAGCTGCAGCAGCTCGACACCCGGTACCTGGAGCAGCTCCACCAGCTCTACAGCGACAGCTTTCCCATGGAGCTCCGGCAGTTCTTGGCTCCGTGGATTGAGAGCCAGGACTGGTAAGGCCTTGCGAAACTCTGGCATGCAGACTTTGGTTGGGACACTGGCCCTTGTGTTTTAGGGGAGGGGCTGTCCTTTGCTTAGGATGAGCAGGGATTTTCCAGTGCTTGTTTCCCAATGGGAGGACTGGCTCTGGATTACTGGTCTTGTGCTCCTTTGGACCCTTGAGCTCTGCCCTACAGAAGGGTTGGGACAGTAGCGGGTGCCAGAGAAGTTTGGAGGGGCTGTACCTGTTTCTCTAGGCTCTCGGCCTTGCAGAACTATTCTTCCTTACTCTGGCTCCTTGTGAGACTTGTAAGTGCGATGTGAAAGGGAGCAGACGTCTGTGCATGCAGTGCCAAACCTCAGATCTAGAAAAGGGGAAGGTCCAAAGCAGAGGTGTTCTCATCCAGGGTTGATTTACACTGTCCTCTATTGCAAATGAGGCTGAAATGGAGCACCTGCTCTTGGATCCTTTTCAGAGCACACATGGGACTGGTGAGGAGACTGTGTGCACTGTCTGCTTGGCTTAAAGCCAGGGTTGAAGCACAAGCCTAAAACACCTCTATCACCCTGCCCTTGGGCGAGTGGTCTGATGGCCGCGTGTGTGGGTGAGCTTGGCGGAGCTGCTGTGCACCCCAGGGAAAGCAGTCGGTTCTCGTGGGGCAGCTTGGCTGCAGGCTGCAGTAACAGCGCAGTTTATTGACGTTAGTTAAGGGAGTGCAGGCCTGCTCTGACCCCTGTTCTGGAGCAGGCTGGGAAGACCGCTGGGGCGTTCAGTGGCACGCGGGGATGGAGGACTGAGCAGCGCTGCCTGTCGCGCTGCGCTGCTGCTTTGGTCTGTGCCGGATTCCCGGATCTCGCGCTGTCTCCCGCAGGGCGTACGCTGCCAGCAAGGAGTCGCACGCCACGCTGGTGTTCCACAACCTCCTGGGGGAGATCGACCAGCAGTACAGCCGCTTCCTGCAGGAGTCCAACGTGCTGTACCAGCACAACCTGCGACGGATCAAGCAGTTTCTGCAGGTGGGGCAGGAAGCACCCGTTCTGTTTTTAAATGCTGGTTTGGCAGGGCCTGTGCAAGTCTAACTGCTTCCTCTGCGCAGTTCAAACTGCACCTTAAAGGGTTTGAAAATCCCAGGAGTTGCATTTTACCTGCTAACTTTGGGGGGCTGGATGTTTTACAGAGCAGATACCTGGAGAAGCCGATGGAAATAGCCCGTATCGTGGCTCGCTGCCTGTGGGAAGAGTCCCGGCTCCTTCAGACAGCTGCGACTGCAGCCCAAGTAGGTGGCTCGGGGGCAGGTGGTGTCCTGGGGTGCATCCCTCTCTCCTGTACCTCTGCTCCCTTGAGGGATGTCACCCCTTAAGTAGGGTGTGCCCTGCACTGTGTGCATTGGTGTGCAGTCCTGTAGCGAATACTGCAAGCAAGCAACCAGCTGCACTGGCTTTTGATAGTGAGAGCGCGAAGGCTCTGCCTGCAAAACCCCCTCAGGGTGGGAGGGGTGCATCGCTGGGTCCTGGGCCCTGTTCTAAGTCCTCCTTGTCTTCCCTGCAGCAGGGGGGACAGGCAACACATCCGACAGCAGCTGTAGTGACGGAAAAGCAGCAAATGCTGGAGCAGCATCTGCAGGATGTGAGGAAGAGGGTACAGGTACGTGTGTGCTCCCTAGGCATCTTTTCCTTTCCCCGGTGCTACTAGGAGCACCGTGATGATTTAGTGCTTTAAACAAATCTACATCTCTCACCTTTTAGGATCTGGAGCAGAAGATGAAAGTGGTGGAGAATCTCCAAGATGATTTTGATTTCAACTACAAGACTTTGAAAAGCCAAGGAGGTAATGGAAGCTCATTAGCTTCTGGCAAACCAAAGTGTTCCTGTAAGGAAATGTGCTGGAGGGTGTGTTCCAGCTCTCCCAGTGCATCCTTCTAAGCAAAAAAGGTAGTTTAGGGCATTTGCATGGCAACTGGAGAAATCTTGTTTTTGTTCCTGCTGCTGACAGAGCCTCCAGGGAGCTGAAACAGAGCTCTGCTTGTTTTGGGTGTGAATAGAGAACTGGCCTGTAGAGGTGATATCCCTGCTGTGTGTGTACTAAAGCCAGCAAGAGGTCTGGAGGCCGTCGTGGCAGGGGCTGTGAGAGATCATGGCTTAACGATTGACAGCTTTCTAGGGTGCCTGCTTTTCTGCAGTTGACTGTGGAAGTCTCCTGTCTGTGATCCTTGGGAGGGTAGGAGTCCATGTGCTTGGCTGAAGCTTTCTCTCCTCTCTGTGCAGACATGCAGGATCTGAATGGAAACAATCAGTCAGTGACGCGGCAGAAAATGCAGCAGCTGGAGCAGATGCTCACGGCGCTGGACCAAATGCGAAGGGTACGGTGTGCACGCGCTCATGAGAGACCAGCCCTCCGGATCCCT
Source organism: Dromaius novaehollandiae (assembly GCF_036370855.1). Taxonomy (NCBI): domain Eukaryota; kingdom Metazoa; phylum Chordata; class Aves; order Casuariiformes; family Dromaiidae; genus Dromaius; species Dromaius novaehollandiae. The sequence continues at coordinate 11,172,933 of NC_088119.1, read as the reverse complement.
CTGGCGCAGAGGTGCCCCCTCTCCGGGACATGGGTTTGGTGCTCAGACATGGCCAGGTCTGAGAGGGCACTGGAAGTGCAACCCTCGGTGACCTCTTTCTTTCTGTGAAACTTGTAGGTTTTGAAGGGAGTCGGAGGGTGCTGAGGGTCCCAGTTTCTTTCTCTGTAGGGTATTGTGAGCGAGCTGGCTGGACTGTTGTCAGCCATGGAGTATGTGCAGAAGATGCTTGCAGATGAGGAGCTGGCAGACTGGAAAAGACGGCAGCAAATCGCCTGCATTGGTGGCCCACCCAACATCTGCCTTGACCGGCTGGAGAACTGGTGAGGAAGCTGGCTGGGAGTTGCATCAGTTCCTCGAGAGGCTGCATTCAAACACCTTCAATGGAAATGATCTCGCTGCCTCTGGGAATGTCCTTGCAAAATGGCCACTGATGCCCGCAAGCATAAATGTAATCCGCCAGTCAGACTGATCCTGAATAGTGGGCACTATGGCAGGAATTAGTAGCCCCAGGCCTGTGGGATTTCCAAGGCTGCTGTGAGGAGTTTCTCTTATCTGCGTGGCTGTTTCTAAGCCCTTGGCAGGTATTTCTCTACAGAACTCAGGTGCATGCAGATTTCTTTTATAGTTCATGGCCTAAAGAAATGCACTGAGTTGGGAGCCACAGACCATTCTGTTCTCTGCTGGTTTGGCGTAGAGAGGCTCCTCTCGTGTGCCAGTGAGGGAAGAGAAGGACTCTGGGTAGTCTGAGACCATACAGGGGTGCATGGCTTGGCAGCCAGAGCTAACATGGGTCCTTCCTGCGTTCCCTAGGATCACCTCTCTTGCGGAATCACAGCTACAGACCCGGCAGCAGATCAAGAAACTGGAAGAGCTGCAGCAGAAGGTATCCTACAAGGGTGACCCCATTGTCCAACACCGGCCCATGCTGGAGGAGCGGATTGTAGAGCTGTTCAGGAACCTGATGAAAAGGTGCTGAGGGCTGGGGGGAGCCATCGGCAGTTCCTGGGTTACAGGGAGTGCGGGGAGGGGTGAGCAGTCAGTGTGCTGGGATGAGGTCTGAGACGTGACCGTGGTCCCTTGCGCTTTCTCCCTGCAGCGCTTTCGTCGTGGAGAGGCAGCCCTGCATGCCAATGCACCCCGACCGGCCCTTGGTCATCAAAACCGGCGTGCAGTTCACCACCAAAGTCAGGTGCGTTGCTGGCGCCCGCAGTCTGTCCATGCTGTGGGCGTGGGAGGGGAGCTGTGCAGTGGGGAACCAGGAGCTTTCTCCAGAGGAAACACTGGTGTGGATGCAGCCTCCAGCTTGTCTGAGGAATGTTGGGAGGCCGGGAAGGAATGAATCCCTGCAAATTGGCTCTGCTGGTGCGCAGCCAGGTGACTCAGTGCAGTTGTGGTGATTGCTGGCTGGGGATCCGCCGCATTCCTGGAGGCAGCCAGGGTTCTGGTAAATCCCGCTGTGGGGGTGGGAGGCAGGAAGCCTCAGTGCTTCCCTGGCCAGCTGCCTATCAGCTGGTCTGTGCCCTTTGCAAGCCTCTGCAGAGAGCTTCTCCTGCTCTGACACCAAGCTCTGCCCTGGAGCATGTTCATCGTGTCCCAGCTGTGCCCCAGTTGCCCCCCTCGCATGTGGAAGTATCTGGCAGCAGAGCAGTGCAGATGGTGCTCATTCGGAGCAGATGTCTCCACGATGTGGGCAGCAGTCAACAGCTGAAAGGTTCTGCTGAAGGGGGACTCACGAGGGCATTAATGCCTCCCCTGTTCTGGGGATAGCGTTGGGGCTGACATATTGCAGTCCTGTGTGCAGACAGATTCAGGGAAGCTGGATGAACTGTGTAACGCAGTGTCCCAGTGGACCGTGTGGGGTGAGCCGTGGTGCTGCCAGGCTGGGCATGCACACAGCATTGCTGTTCATCCGGCCCCAATCTCTTCCACAGTTTATGCCAGGCTCTGTTTTTAACTGGAGATGTTTGCGTGTGCAGGATGTTCACGCTCACTTGCACATTTCCTGGCTCTTTGCAGGTTATTGGTCAAGTTTCCAGAGCTGAACTATCAGCTGAAAATTAAAGTCTGCATTGACAAGTGAGTTCTGTGATCCTGGTGGCAAGTGGATGGAGTGTCTGGGATGGGACTTGCTGCTCCCTAGGCTGTTCCTGCTGTCACTGGGTCTCCATTTCTGCCCCAAGGGCCAGCATGACCCTGAGTAGAAGGGGAATAGCAGGATCTGCTACCCTGTGCAGGGTGGCAGTGAGTCCCAGGGTTCAGCCTCAAGTGCAGGGCATGGCCTTTGGGGCCTGTGGGACTCTTGCGGTGCAGCTAGTCCCTCACACCAGCTCCTTTGGTGCTGCATTTTGCTGCTCCTCTGTGTGGGAAGGCTAGCACCTTGACTCTGTGCTCTCTCCTTCTCTCTCCCTCTCCCCTTTCCTAGGGACTCCGGTGATGTTGCAGCCCTTAGGGGGTAAGTAGAATGCTGCTTCTTGTTTCTCTTTATAATCCTGGCAAATGCTTTGCCACGTGTTAGCTCTGAGGAGCGTTCTGTCAACCACGCTGTGTCTTTGCTCTTTCAAGGTCTCGGAAATTTAACATTCTGGGGACAAATACCAAGGTGATGAACATGGAAGAGTCTAACAACGGCAGCCTCTCAGCAGAGTTCAAGCACCTGGTGGGTACAGTGAGCTCTCAGGGCTGTTCTTACTAAGGCCTTGTGCCCAAGGTGTTGCTTTAGCCCGCTTCTCCTCTTTGCAGACACTGCGGGAGCAGCGATGTGGCAATGGAGGAAGAGCCAACTGCGACGTAAGTGCTGAGCCAGGGCAGTGCTGGGGAAGGGGCCCCTGGTTCGGAGAGCCTGCCCGGCTCTTGGCTTGACAGCTCTGCTTGGAGCACCCCTAGCAGTCTCCTCTTGTCCGCCAGCTCTGAGTCTCGTTCCATGTCAGGCAGCTAAACCGCAGAAAGGGAAGTGGGGACATTGCTCTCGGAGAGGGTGTTCGCACGCACCATCTGATATGTTGGCGGCTGCCAGACCAGCAGCAGAGACCTGAGCAGCAGAACTGTCCCCAATGGCCACGTGTGCCCTGGGCGGGGCTGGGGGCAGGTGTCTCCAGTGTGCTCACTGTGTCCTCTTCCACTGTAGGCCTCGCTGATAGTCACTGAGGAGCTGCACCTCATCACCTTTGAGACAGAGGTTTATCACCAAGGGCTGAAGATTGATCTGGAGGTGAGTTGTGGGTTAGCTGCCCCTCTCTGCAGTGAGCCAGGCCTGGGTGCAAAGGAAGCATCTCTGAGGACACTTCGCTTTCTCTCAGAGATGAAATAGAAGAGTTGCATCTAGTCATGGGCTTGGCTGAGCTGTGGCCTTGGCCTGTGCTGGACATGTCTGCTCTTCTGGACTGTCTGGAGGAGGTCTACTGGGAAGAAGCAGGGAGCGTGGCCAGCTGCTGATCACAGTGGCGAGGGCTGCAGGGCTGGGGAGACGCTCGGCTGGAGGGGTGCTATGGGCCGTTGCCGCGTGGCTGTGCCCCCCTGTTTAGGGGCCACATTGCAGAGAATGGGGTGGGAGGCACGTGTTTGACCGAGGGTTGCTGTCCTGCAGGGCGGGACAGTTCAGGGCCCCGTGAGATGTTTCAGCCTGTGATCGCATCCTGTCTTTGCAGACCCACTCGCTGCCGGTTGTGGTCATCTCGAACATCTGCCAGATGCCCAATGCCTGGGCGTCCATCCTGTGGTACAACATGCTGACCAACAACCCCAAGGTAGGGCCCGGTGCTGTGGGGTGGGCGGCAGAGACGCGGTGCAGGCTTTTGGGGCCAGACGCCCCCGGCAGCCAGCCTGCAGGCGGGGAGAGGAAGCAGTGAGGGAAGCCGTGGCCCAGCAATGGCAGCAGGGCTAGGCTGGGATCTGGTGCCCTGCTCAGGGCTGTGTATTTCCTTGTGCAGAACGTGAACTTCTTCACCAAGCCCCCCATTGGGACGTGGGACCAGGTGGCAGAGGTACTGAGTTGGCAGTTCTCCTCCACCACCAAGCGTGGTCTCAGCATTGAGCAGCTGACAACGCTGGCAGAAAAACTTCTAGGTAACCATGTCCCAGGTGTCCTGCTTATCCCTGCTGTCTGTAGCCACTCTCAGGGATGGCTTCCATGAGAACCATTTGTAAATGCAATACAGTAGTAAGATTGCATGCTTTGGGAAGGGAGCTTTACTTTTTAATTGCTTAGTTTTCCCTGAAACACCGCAAACTTGGGTTGCTGCATGGAAATGGTGTCTTTGGAAGAACAACTCTATCCAAATGTTGATGCTGCTGTTTTTCTCTGCCAGGGCCAGGTGTGAATTACTCTGGCTGTCAAATCACCTGGGCCAAGTTCTGCAAGGTATAATTCCCCTTTCCTCCCGAGTGTCTTCCCTTGGCTGTCTAAGCTGCATTCACAGCCTCCCTGCACTCTTCCTCAGGAGAACATGGCTGGCAAAGGCTTCTCTTTCTGGGTCTGGCTGGACAACATCATTGACTTGGTGAAGAAATACATCCTGGCGCTGTGGAACGAAGGGTGAGCTTCACCCAGTGTCAGTCTGGTGACGCCCTGGGAGGTGTCCCGTGAACCCTGTCCGGAGGGAGGTGGGGGTGTCTTGTTCCAGGTACAAGCAGTGGGCGCTCCTGGGATGCCTCTTTGGCCCAGGCCCTGTTGGTTGGTTCAGAGCCCAAACCCTTCCTGGCATATGGGAATGTCTAAAAGCTCTGCTGGTGGTGAGGCCAGGCCCTGTGGCTGCCTGAAGCTGTGCAGTGCAGAGAACTGTCAGGACTCATGCCCTAGAATAGCTGCCCCAGTGTGCCCCCACCTTGACATGCTCTTTTCCTTGCCGTCCAGGTACATCATGGGGTTCATCAGCAAGGAGCGGGAGCGAGCCATCCTGAGCACCAAGCCACCGGGAACCTTCCTGCTGCGGTTCAGTGAGAGCAGCAAGGAAGGTGGCATCACCTTCACCTGGGTGGAGAAGGACATCAGTGGTATGTTTGCTCCTCTTTCCCCTGCAGCCCTGGGTGTGGTGTTTTTGCTCAGCCGGTGTTCCTGGCTCCAAACAGGGTTCGGATCGTGGCATCATCACCGATGATATTTGTCCTTTATCCTTGTCCTGACTGGCCCTTTCCCTAGGTTAAGTCTTGGAGCACTGGCCTGGGTGCCTCTTGCTGGCCTCTGCATGCTGGGCGCCCCTGCCCATGTGTTGCCATCATGGTGCAGTTCTTCAGGCTGCTGAAGCTGCCTGGCAGGTCTCTGGCCTGCCCTGTGGCCTGTTGATGCCCCTCGATGCCAACGTGCTGCAGCTCAAGTGCCTGCAGCAGCTCTGCTGTGCTGAGCACGATCCCAGGCCGGTCTGTCTTGTCCTGCTGCTCCTGTGGTGTTTGAGGAAAGCCCCTGCCTTTGCTCGAGGAATGCAGGTGTCTTGCCCTGTGTCAAAAGTCTCCTTGTACAGGGAAGACCCAGATCCAGTCCGTGGAGCCTTACACCAAGCAGCAGCTAAACAGCATGTCATTTGCGGAGATCATCATGGGCTACAAAATCATGGATGCTACCAACATCCTGGTGTCCCCCCTGGTGTATCTGTACCCGGATATTCCGAAGGAGGAGGCGTTTGGGAAGTACTGTCGCCCGGAGAGCCAGGAACACTCTGAAGCTACAGACTCAGGTAGTCGTTGACTTTCTGCGTTCTGGCACGGCTCTCGTGCGCGAGCTGGCGAGTTGTGTGGGGTTGCTCCGGTGACAGCTCCGAGGCGGAAGAGCCATCGCTAGCTGGAGGATCCTGCTGCAGGTCGTGGGAGGGCCCGGCTGCCGTACGGGACTAGCGCCTGGGAGCGTGTTCCTTGGTGCAGCCCACGCAGGGTCACGGTGGTGCGTGAGGGCTCAGCAGCCGCTGCATGGGTGGGTGCTGTCTGCAGGTCTGTGCCCTTCTAGAGAGGGGGAAGAGAGCTGCTTTCCTCCTTTGACAGCTGGTGACAAGTCTGCTCTTCCTCTGCAGGTGCTGCTCCATACCTGAAGACCAAGTTCATCTGCGTCACCCCGTGAGTGTTCCTGGGAGGGGTAGCTGTAAGCACAGGGCTGCTGCCCGGGGGGAGCATTTGTGTGTGCAGCCCGGCTGGAGGGGGTTTCTCTCCCACCACTGCTTGGTTGCTCCTGGAGGCTAGGCCCCCCTCCGCTCAGAGTGTTCTGCTCGCAGCCTGGGTAGGAGGAGGCCACAAGGGGAGTCCGAGCCAGGCTCCAGCCCTAACCACAGATGTTCCTCCCTCCTTGGCTTTTTCCTTGTGTTTTGGAGAGCCTTGCTCTTGGGGCCTGGGCTGTCCGTGCCCTGAGGTTGGTGGGGTGGTAGTGGTGTTGGAGAGCTCTGGCCACTGCTCCATCCAGGATCTGACTCATGTGGTTTCTGTGTTCCCTTCCCTCCCTCTGACAGCACCTCCTTCAGCAACACCATCGACCTGCCCATGTCCCCGCGCACCCTGGACTCGCTCATGCAATTTGGCAATAACAGCGAGGGAGCAGAGGCCAACACAGGAGGCCAGTTTGGTGGGTCCGGTGGGCTGCAGCGTCTGAGAGGGGAGAGCCTGGCTGTAGGCAGAGCTCTAGGGGTCAAGACTCAGCCCCTCAGGGTTGCTCCGGGCACACAGGCCCTGTAACCTCTCGCTGTGTCTCCCTGCAGAGTCGCTGACCTTCGACATGGAGCTGACCCCAGAGTGTGCTTCTTCACCAATGTGATGTGCTCCACCGGTGCTCTCGGGGCCCTCCCAGGACTCGGGCTTCCCGGCTCCGAATAGTTCCCCCAATCTCGCCCTGCTAGGTCGCATTTGTTCTGGGCCTTTCCTTGGGAGGAGCTGGGGGCTGTGGTCCTTGCCACCAATTTCCTTGTCTGACCCAAATGAACAACCACCTCTCCGTGGTGGTGCCATTGGTCTCTTTTGGGGGGGGGGAGGGGGGATAAATCTTTTTCTATTTCCTTCCATAACACACTTTTTTATTATTGTTTTGCTCATTCAAGTGCCTATCAGCCTCCGATTGCAGCCTCGGTTTTTACAAACGCTTCTGCAGCCCCTGTTGTGCTGCCTGCTGTTGAAAGCTGCTTTCCTGACTGCCAGTGTCCAAAAGCCCGTGAAGATCTTTTGAGTCTGGATTTGCCTCCTGGTGCCGAGGGGGGATTGGCCAGTCGTAGCACAGTGCGTCGGATAACCCATGTCGAGACAGCAGAGGGTCTGGCTTGCAGGCTCCCCGCCAGCCCTCCGAGCTGACGGCAGGGCGGTCTTGTCTCCGCACCTTCTGCTGGCCCTGGTTTTGGCCGGGTGGACCAGCAAGCAGCTCCGAGGTGGATGGGCCCAGACGCCCCTGTCTTGGGAAGGTAATGGTTCTGCTGGATGCTGCCTGGCTTTGCTGCAGCAGGGAGTTTTGGTAACTGCGTGTTCTTGCCGCCAGCTTCCTGCTGCAGGCAGAGATCCAGCTGGGTTCAGCAGCCCCAGGGCTCCTGCTGGGAACGCTGCTTTCCCTGCAGCGCAGGGAGTGCCCTGGGGAAGGGCAGTGAAGCGTCCCAACACCAGTGCATGCTTGTGAGCATGCAGCATTTGCATCTCAGATCTGTTCCTGGTCCTTTTGGGGACCTGGGGAGAGCCAGGTTGGCCATCGTGACTGGCTGACCCCTCGATCGGGCTAGTGACAGCGGCAAGATTGCACTTCTCCTGTCTGTGCAGTTAGACCTGCCAGACCCTGGTGAGGAGTGGGATGCTGCTGGGTCCGCCTGGCCTGCAGTGAGCGGCCAGGCTTGGCCCTCTTCCCTTTGATATGGCTTGTGATGTCTCAGTTGATGGATTTGCAGCTTCTCAGGGGCTTTGCATGGCATTTTTGTTGGAAGTTGGCTGTCAGCATTAAGCTAGGAGGTGGCAGGGGCTGAAGGGAGCAGAGTATACGTTGAGGGAGGAATCTGCTGTCAGCCAACACTGGACGCAGATCCTGTGAGCGTTGCAGGTTTCCTTGCTCTGAGGGTTGAGGAAGGTTTGGAAGCTGTCCTCAGTGAAAGCCATGGTTTTGTATTTCTCCGAATGGGGGGAGCCCTCTGGCCCCTTCTACGCACTGGGCTTTGGTTCCCATCCCTGGTCTGAGCAGGACACTGATGAGCAAGAAAGGGGAGGGAGAGGCAGTGTGGGAGCTGCCCACTTCCCCGAGCAGCGTCTGGAAGCCCCTTGTGTTGCCGGGGCCTTGGCTGCCCGGCGTGGGGAGCGGTGGGGTGGGGTGGGGGGGCCAGTGCCCGTCCCTGTGCTTCGGGGCAGGGCTGAGAGAGCCGCAGGCACCGAGGTTGTGTCCAGGCTGGTTCACTGGGCGCTGCAGCGGGTCCTATCAGCAGAGCAACGTTTTATTAGGAAACAGCCCAGGGTTTTACAGGTCTCTGACACGTCTTAATTTGGCCCTGGGTGGAGAGAACTGCTAAATCATCTGTACTAGTGACAACGCTGTGGGCTGTTGCGGAGCCGGTCGGGCCCCGATCTTGTGCGGCTGCGGAGCGCAGGGTGTGTCGCTGGCTCTACCGCACAGCGAGGGCCGTGGGGCGAGCTCGCAGCCCCGTGGCACCAGCTGGGCTGCGCGGGTGGGTCGGGATAGCACCGTGGGTGCGGGCGGGGGGCGAGAGGACGGTGGCGGGGGGCTCCGTGCAGCAAGCTGGGCCTGGTGCCGAGGGGAGGAGCGAGGGCTGGGGTGTCCACGCCAGCCCCCCGCTGTGTGCGGGCAGGAAAGGGGCCGAGGCCCCCCGCGAGGGCCAGGAGAGTCCTTTGAACTTGGTGGGTGCTCAGAGGAGACGAGGGCTGTGCCCCCTTCCTGCCTCCGCGCTCTGCACGTAGCTGCCTCCAGCTGCAGTCAGCATAGTCCTGGGCAACATTCAATACTGTAAAAATTTTATTTTTTGTATATTTTATTGCTGTATCTACAGGCTTTAACTTTCTCCAAAATAAAGGTTCTAAAGCGACGCGCTCTCCTGGGTGCCAGTTCCCTGTGTCCGCGCCTGCGTGCCGGCGTCTCCGTTAACCCCCTCCAGGACCCGGGGGCCTCGGGCAGCGCGGCACCGGCGCAGACGTGAGTGCTGCAGTTCGCTCGGTGCGAACCAGCCCAGCCCCGCTGTCCGGCGCGTGTGCATTGGCCGCTCTCGGGCCTCCGTCTTATCTGAGCGTGGCAAGGCCGCTTCCCGCAGCCGGGTGCGGGGGGCATGGCGGGGGGCATGGCGGGGGGGCTCTATCTCGGCGCCGCAGCGCGCGGGCTGGTTTCTGTCTGGGCGAGGGCAGCGCGCTGCTGCTCACGTAAAGGAAACCTCCGGTGCCGCCGTGGGAGGCCCCGTCTCCGCGCTGCAGCCGCTGGGGCTCTGTGCAGGCTTCCCTCCACGGCTGCCTGCGTGGGGCACGGGGGGCTGGGGACCCCCTGCCCCCGGGGAGGGTGCTGGGGTGGGCTGACGGCAGGGCCGGGAGCCGGGGCTCTCCGGAGCTGGGGTGCTCCTTCCCCGCCGAGGCCCGGCTGCAGCGAGGCCGCGCGCTCTTGCGGCAACCGCTGGGCACCCCTGCCCGGGGGTGGAGAAGGCTCCCGGCGGAGCTGCTGCCCTGTGGCTGCGTCTCCAGCTGCAGCGGGATTTTCCACCCTCGCCGCCTCTCCCTTGCGGCTTTCCTGGGGCGGGAAGGGGCCGCAGCTGCGGCGGAGGGTGCGGGTGGAGAAGCGGAGGCAGAACCGCAGCAAACGCTTCCCGGGGCGCTGGCTGGGCTCCCTGGGGCCGCGGGGGAGCCGTGGGCCCCGGAGGGCGCTGGCCTGGGGGGCCGCGGGGATCTGCGGGCTGCCGGCGCCGGGCTCCGGGGCTGCAGCGCGGGCCTGGCCTGCCCTCTCGTGGGGACGCGCCGGAGCCGTGTCGAGCGCTGCAGCGCCCTGCCGCAGCCGGGGAGCTGCGCCCTGCCCCGCCCCGGGGGGACGCAAACGGCCTCTGGGCCCTGGGGTGCTGCAGCCCGGGCTCAGACCCCCCCGCGATGGGGGCTGCAGGGCGGCCCCTCCTCCTGCGCGTGCTGGTTGTAATGGGGCCAGGAGCACGCGGCCGGTGACGGTCTGGTCTGTGTCGGTGGCCCCTCCAAGTCACCTGGGGCGCTGACAAACCTAAATGGACGAGGGGCTCGTGAGCAGCAGCCTGGGCTGGGGAGACTGCGCGAGTGAGAGGGCAGTGCCTGGACAGAGGTCTGGTCCTGGAGAAGAGAGCGGATAAACCCCCTGCTTGGGGCTCAGTAACACCCGAAAGCAGCCCGGAGACAGGCAGGGTTTGCCAGTACGGCGAGAGACCGGCTTCCTCCAGTGGCACCTGCTTGATCCACAGCAGCTCTGTGCACTGCGGGGAGTGCAGAGCCCTACGTCTGGCGCTCGCTCCCCTGCGACAGCGGTGCTGCACCTCGACGGGTCGCGCTGGCCGCAGGGCGCCCGCGTCTGCCGTGGGGCTTCGCCCTGGAGCTGCTGCACCGGAGCCGCCGGGCACCAGGGCAGCTGCAGCGTCGGGGCTCTGGCGAGGCCCAGAGGGAGGGATTATTGCTGCAGCAGCGCAGGATTAGCCGGGGGGATTTTTCATGCAGGTCATCAGTAAATCCCCCGTATCCCCTGCGGGAGCTGCTGCCCTGGGCTGGCTCGAGGCGCTGGTCTCGCGCTCTCGTGAGCTCCCGGCCAGCCAGCGCCAGGGCGGGCAGCAGCGAGCGTGGCCCCCGGCCCCCCGCCTCCCTCCCCTCCACCTTCTGGCGCCGGCCGGCCGGCTTGGCCGAGGCAGCTCCCAGGACTCCCATTCGGACCGCTGCCCGGCCCGGGAGCCCCTCTGCTCTCCGGCAGCCAGGGATTTAAGCCGGGCAGCAGAGGGGTCTGCGCAGCGCTGGCAGCCGAGGGGCTGGCCCTGGGGGAGCGCTGCCTCGCCCCGCGCCGGGGCCTCCCCGCTCCCCTTCCCAGCTGCTTCCCTGTCCCGCCAGCTGCAGGCTGCGATGGAAAGCGCCGGAGGAAAGGATCTTCTTACTGATATGCAAAACCTGGGGTTGCCGTAACCGTTGCTGTCGGGAACACGTCGTCCCATCCCGCGCTGGTGCAGATACGTGGTGCCTTATCTCCCTGCACTCGCGTGCCCTGCTGCGCCCGCCGGGACCTGCTCGCCGAGGCCGCTTTAGCCGCGGGGCCCGGCCCCATCGCTGGCTCCAGGAATTGGGCTGCTGCCGTAATCCCAGCCGCTGCGGCTGCACGTGCTCCAGGCGGCAGAGCCCTTGGCGAAGGCAGCGACCGGGCGCCAGCCGCTGCCGCGTCTCCCTCCCCGGAGCCAGCCCGGCTGGGGGGCCCGGGTGGCACCGCGGACCCTTGTGCCGAGAAGCCGCTGGCTGCTTCCTCGCTGCTGCGGTGCTTCTGCAGCGCCTGGTGCTGCTCCCGCCCCGCTCTCCCTGCCCCGTGCACCGCTCCAGCCGGGCGTCCCACCCGGCCCCCACAGCCCCCCACGGCCACCCCGGAGGGCGACGTCTCGTGCTTGGGGGCAGCTGGTCCCTGGACTGGACTGGCCAGGGCTGGGCCGAGGGCGGCGGGCGACCCGTGTCCCCGGGCCCCGCGGAAGCACCGCTGCCCCTGGCGATGCTGCAGCCGCCGGGGCCGGGCGCCGCCGAGCTGCCGCTGCCTGCGGGTCTCGAAGCAGGTCAGTGGGGCAGCTTTGCTCCCTGCCGCCACCGGCTCCTCTCCGAGGCAGCGCAGCGGGGAAGGCCGCGGCCCCGGCATCGGCCCCGGACGCCTGCGAGGATTAGGGGTTTCCAAATGCGGTAAGCGGCTTGGGCCGCAGACGCTCGCGTGACGGGGAGGGACGGCCCCGCGGAGGAGGGCGGCCACCTGCCAGGGCAGCGCTGGGACGGGGGGGCCTGGACCCGACGGCAGGATGGGGCGGCAGCTCCCGCGGGGCCGGCTGCAGCCCGTGGCCGTGGCCGTTGGCCTGGGGAGGCGGCTGCCGGCCCCGCTGCCTCCGCTGCTGCTCCCGGGCCGAGCTGTGGGCTGGGAGCAGGGATGACCTGGCTGCTCCCGATGCAAACGCACCGACGGCGAGGGGGGGCTGCCGCTGCCCCCGGGCTTCTCTGAGCCCCTTTAAAGGGCGCATCGGCCCCCAGGACAAGGAAAACAGGGCCAGGGATGAGTCCAGCGTCTTTCGTCGTCCCCCAGCCCTGCTGAGACCCCACCACGCAGGGCAGCAGCCCTGGGCGAGCCTGATCTGTGTGGTATTACCAGTCCCTGGGGATAAACCCACAGATGGGGATTAGGGAGGCCTCGGCGCAGCCTTAATCGCAGCCCTGTCCCCCAGCGCCCAGCGGGTGCATTAGCCGGGCTCTGGAGCGGGGAGCGGAGGGCAGGGACCGGCCGGGGCTCTGCCGTTGCGTGGGTGCCCCGGGGATGGTGCAGACCGGCCGGGGTCCTGCCGTCCCCCGCACGCCCGCCTGCCCCTGCTCTGCCCCCCGCGAGGCTGCCGCGTGCCCCAGTCCACCAGCACTGCTGCTCGCTCGCGCCGTTGCACCATCGCACCATTGTGCACAATTAGTTGTTGTGTTTCCCAAGTGCGGCAGCGTCGGGCTGCTCGCGGCGGTGGGTTCCCGGCAGCCTGAGCCAGCACCGGCACTGGGGATCTGGGGACGAAGGTGCCTGGGGGGTGGGCAGCCCCTTCCCGCACTGAAATCCCCCCGGCACCAGGCTCCCCGGGATGGATGCTCGGGGCGGCGGGAGCGTTTGCCCCCGGCTCAGTGCCTGGAGCCCCTCGCCAGGGCTTTGGTGGCCAGTGCCGGACCCGGCGCCAGGGCCGAGCTTGTGAAAGGCTTTTGGGGTCACTGAAACGCTGCTCTGTACCGGTCCGGCTCTGCCACCCCGGAGAAACCTCCAGTGAGCCGCGTGACTGGCTGGCGCAGGGACGCAGCCGTTCCCCGCCTCGTCGCGGGCTCAGAGACAAGGGCGGCTTTGTGCTGAGCCACCCAGCGCGAGCTGTCGCTGCCCGCGCCGAGTGCCCGTGCTGCCGCCGCGGCTCGGAAACGGTGCCCCAGTCTCACACCGTGCTCGGGCTTCGGCGCGGAGCTGAGTGCCGCCGCCGGTACCTGCAGGTTCGTTCCCGCGCTGCATCCCGGGACGAGCATCGCTGGCGGCCGTCGGTACCAAGGCACGGAAACGTCTCCCGCGGAGGCCACGCGGGGCCGGGAAGGGACCCTGGGGGTCCGTGTCCTGCTCCCGGCGGGTCCCGGGCCTGCAGCGGGGCGATTCCTCGGGTGGTTTTTTTCCCCCGTTTCGCTCCTCGCGGTGTGACGCCCTCCGCATCCAGAGCGGCCCCGCGGGATGCAGGTCCTGGCCACCCCCGTGAGCCGGGATGACCCGGGCGCGTGTTTACCAGCGCGGCGAGCGCGGAGCCGCGAGCGAGGGGTAACCTTGGCAACCCGCTGCAGCCGGGGAACAAGCGCCGCGCGGCAGCACCCGCCGGGCCGGGGGCACCGCCATGGCCCTGCCGCTCCCGGTGCCGCCAACGTGGAAGAGGAGCGCGGGACCCTCCCGCTCCCGGGGCGCGGCGATGGCCGGCACCGCTCAGGTTTGCACTGCGAACCCCGGCCGGGCTGGTGCTGCCCCGTGTTCTTCAGCAACCAGGAACCTGCGTGTTTCATTCCCAGCTGGGTGAACAGCGTGGTGGGGATGAATAGCTTTTGCCCGGGTGTTAACGCACTGCGGCTGCTGACACCGAGCATCTGCTAGGTTTGTTTTTAGCCGTCGCCACCCGGCTGGGAGCAGAGCTTTCCTGTGGAAATTCCCCCTCGGACAGGACGACGTTCCCCAGCTTTTACCGAAGCAGCTCCTCGCCTGCCCGGGCGCGAGGGACGCGCTCTCCCCTGTCTCCCGTGGGTTTTGCTCCCCGGCCAGTGAGCAAAGCAGCTCCCGGGGCTCCCGCAGCAGCAGCAGCTGCACCAAACACCCCGGGGGCTCCAGGGTGACCCCGCCGCGTCCCGGCCCGCTGCCGGCACTGCCTCGGCTGCATGGGCTGCTCCCAGCGCCGGCGGCCACCCGGGCACGGGAAGCGTGGGAAGCGCTGGGTGCATTCCCCGCCCAGAGGAGGATTTACGGCCCGCGTGGGAGAGGCAGCGGGGAGCTTTCCCGCAGCTGGGACGTCCCGTCCCCGGGCACCCGCTGCCGCCATCCCCTGGGCGTCCCCAGACCCTTTGCGGTGGGGAGATCGCAGCAGGTCTTTGCTGCTGCCCAGAGGCTCTCGCTGCCTGCTCGGCTCGGCGGTCGCACCAAGCGCAGTCGCTGCTGGAGACGAGGAGGCCTCCAGCGGCCTCCAGCAGCCTCCGCGTGACCCGGGCACAAATCCCGGTGGCTCGGGCTGCACGGCCTGATAGTGCCTGCGCCGGGGAGCGGTGCTTGGCGGCTGCTGCTGCCGCCGCTTCTGCACCCAAAACCACCCCGCGCGGAGGTCATTGCAAGCCGTGCTGGGGAAGGAGGTGCAGATCCACCTCGATTCCAACTCACGGCCGTGCTGCGGCGGCACGCGCCCGTCACAGCCTCGTCCCACGTGCCTGCCTGCATCCGAGGGCCGCGTGAGCTCCGGGTCTGCCTGGCTCACGGCACGTCTCCATCCTCTGCCCGTGGCATTCCCGGCACCGGGAAGGACGGATTGCTGACGTGAGGGGCTGGCGCGGGGAGGCTGGGAGGAACCTGCGCTGACTCAGGTGCCGCTGCAGGACGTGGCTCCGTCCCAAGCGCGTGTGCGTGAGCGGCCCCGAGAGCGGCTGCACCCCGCGTGCCAACCCGGCGGGGCGACGCAGAGCTGGATGGTCCCGGAAGGGGTCTGGGGAGGGATGCGGGAACGGTCGGAGCCGCGGGAACCGGCGTACGCTGGGCGATGCCTGCAGCCCCGCCGGGGCAGGGCCACGGTCCCCACGGTCCCCGCAGGCAGGCGCCCGGGCTCGGCCCCGCAGCAGACACGGTGCAGCCAGGCGGCAGCGAGCCCGTCGGCCGCCCCGCGCAGTTCACCCAGCGCTCGAAACCGAGGAGCTCAGCGAGAAAACACGGAGCTGTGACTCCTTTGTGGGTCCGTCTGTTTTTCATTAGCTGGGCTGCATCATCGCAGCGGCTCGTTCCGGCCTCAACGTACGTCCGCGGCCACGTGGGGCCGAACCCGGGCGCCTCGGCAGCGCCTGCCTCGCGCGGACGAGCTAAGGGGCTACGAGCAGAGGCTCCGGCCCGTCCGCGGAGCCGGCTTGGTGCCCCGCGAGCTGTGCCGGGGAGCAGGGGAAGCGCAGCATCCTCGCCCCCCTGGGGACCGCTCCAGCAGCTGGCTAGATAGATGCTTCCACGCCGGTGGAGTAATTAAGACTCTCGAGATGCCACTTAGGGAGGGAGGCCGCAGCACTCGTGCGCCGAGCACCGAAGACCGGAGAGGCGGTTTTCTAGGAAAGCAATTACGCGGCCCCGCGCTGCCGCTCTCCCCGCAGCGCCGGCGTCATGCGGCATCCTGTTGAGCTCATCCGCGATGACAAAGCGCTCAGACACGGCTCGGCCTCGGCGCTGTTTACCCCGATGCCCGCTGAGACGTCCCCGGGCCGAGGCAGGGAGGCCCCGGGGGAGCGGAGACCGGCGCTGCCGGGGCTGCGCCAGGCCCTGAGCCAGCCCAGCCGCTCTGCAGCGCTTGGTGCCCCGGGAAAACCCACCTCCATCAGTCCCTGCCGCGACGCGGTGGCTGCAACGCCAGCGCCCCGGTGCCCTCTTCCCTCCAACGGGGAAGAAATGCTCTTCTATAACATTCTCACCGATCAGCTCAGTTTTCCTTGGGCTTTGTCTGAAATGAAATTACAGCTTGCATTTGCTGTGATTTTAAATTGTTTCCATTTGCCCTTTCAGGATGGAGGGACCTTCCACGCTCTCTGCCAGGGTTATTCTCTTCCCACTTCTTTTTCTATGAATACAGGGGGAAGAAGCCAGAGGGAAGGGGAGAGAGAAGGGGAACTGCTCCGTGCAGCGCGTCCCGGCTTCTCCACGGCCGCTGGGGCACGCGTGGGCTCGCACGGCGGGGGCTCCCTGCCGTGGTGCCGGCCCGCGGCCCGCCGCTCGCAGCCGTCGAGCGTGACCTTGGCTCTCTGGGCCGGAGCAGCCGGTGCCTGGATGACCCCGCCGGTGGGTTATGTGGGCTGCGGATTGTGAAAGCGGTTTGCTGGGGTGATGCAACGCGCTGGAGCGGGAGCTTTCCCAGTAAGGGCAGAGAGGGCAGGACCGTGACGCTCGTGCTGGTTTCCACGTCCTTTCCCCTTGTCTTAGTGGGAAAAGAGGACGGGGAGACCCTGGCCACACACCCGGTGCTGGTCCTGGCTCACCGGGGTCCCGGCTCGCCTCTCTCGGAGGGCTGGGGAGCGACGGGGGGGTGGCAGCGCTGGTGCGTCAGCCCTGCGCGTGAGATGCCTCCCGAGCCGATGCACATGTGGGGGGCGAAAGGCTTTGGTGCAAGCTGGGAGCGCCGGGGTCGCCACGGCCCCGCACCGCGGCATCGCCCCGGCTGCTCCGCGACGGCGCGAGCAGGGGCCAAGGCGAGCGGGGAAGCGGCGTCGGCGGCGTGCGTGGCCGCAGCGGCTGGGGCACTGCCCGCCCGGGCCGCAGGGACTGGCCGGACGGCGAGCAGCAGGATTCGGAGAAGGGCTCTTTCGGGGGGGGCGTCAGTGCGGGGAGCCAAGCACCTGCCCCGGGGGGCCGGGTCTTGCGGCAGCGCGGTGCCCTGGGCTCGCCTCGCCGCCCCCCGCTCCCGCTGCCGCGAGCTTCAGAAGGGAAAAGGGAGCCTTCAACACAAAATCAACGTGCAAAACAACCCAGGTGCGAGAACGTGGGACTCTGCCGTTACATAACCGCGGGGCGATTTGCAATTGCAGCCTGATAAACAGCCGCGGCGACGATGCCGCCCAGGCGCGAGGGAGCCCCGGGGCAGCGGCACGGTGCGTGGGCCCCGCGCGTGGCTCACCCACGCTCCCCGACGGCTCCGCACGCCCCGCCGAATTTCCCTCCAGAGTTTTCTCAGGCCGCAGATTAGCTGGTAACGAAAGTGAAAGCCCAGGAGATCCCATGTGGCTGGCGAGCGCTCTCGAGCAGAAACGAGCACGCCGAGTATTGCTTCCTGCCACCCGGCGCCCGGCTGGTGCTGCCCCGCCGCCTCGCCCTGCCGCCGCGCCGCGGCCCGCACGGCACCCCGGGGTGCTCCATCGCCCCGAGGTGCTCCATTGCCCTGGGGTGCTCCATCACTCCAAGATGCCCCATCACCCTGGGGTGTCCCATCACCCTGGGGTGCTCTGTCACCCCAAGATGCCCCATCACCCCGGGGTGCCCCATCGCTCCAAGACGCTCTGTCGCCCCAGGCCACCCGGGACGCGACGGTGCGGGCGGGCAGCTGTGCAGAGCTGCTGCGGGCTGGCTTCGCCTCCCGGCCTGAGGCCTCTGCTGCCCGTCCTGCGGGGGGGGGGGGGGGGGGGGCGCCGGGCGGCAGGGCAGGGAGCTCCCGCTTGGGCACAGCCCGGCGCGCAGGCAGGGAGCGGGCTGTGCTTCTCCCTCCCGGCGCGGCTCATCCCGAGCCCAGATAAACGCCCACGGATCACTGAGCGTTGCCTGCAGATGCCGGGATAAAGCCACCCGGGTACCGGCGGGGCAGTTTGCTCGCTGCGGCCGTGCCGAGCGGCGGGCAGCAGCACAAGGCGCCCCGGGTGCAAGCACTGGGCTGGGCCACCCACACACCCGGTGCCGAGCGAAGCCCCGGCCGGCGACGGCGCTGCGGGAACCTGGCTCGGCCCCTGCCCGGGCACTCGGCCCCGCTGCTGCGCCCTGGGAATTTAGCAGAGCCTCGGCTTTACCTGCTTTGGGCAGCCGCCTCTCCCCTCCTGCCGCTGCCCGCTGGTTAGAGCAGCCAGCCCCGGAACGGCAGCAGCCAGAAGCGTCTCCACTGTAAACACTGCCTGGAGCGATCGCACAGCTCCAAGGGGGCTGCGATCCTCGGGCGCGATGGCTCTGACCCGCTCGTAGCGGTTTACCAGAAATAAGGAAGTCTGCAAAGCCGGTGGGATTTAGGGTGATGGTATTACTCACCCTGCACTTGACTAGCAGTGATTTCCTCTCCGTCCTCTTACTCACATGCAACCCCCTGACACGGCCCACACAGCTTTCCGTGGAAATCCGCTCTTCCCGCAAAGCAGGGAGCCTCCCGGGAGCGCCGGGGTGCAGCGGGGCCCCGGCCTGAGCGCCGACCAGCGCCGGCCCTGCCCCGAGAGGCGGCCGGGCCCTGCGGGCAGCAGAGCACAGAAACCACTAAGAAACGCTGGTGCGACGGGCAGCGTTGCCCCCTTCGCCGCCGTCCTTTCCGGAGGGCTGCGCAGCAAAGCGGGGTCGGGGCGGGAGGGGGAAGGCTGGCGGGTGCCACCGGCAGCGGTGACACGGCACGGTGCAGGTGCCCGCTCGGCCCGGCGCTGGCTCCCCGCGGGGCACAGACGCCTGGGGCGGGAGCTGTGCCCCACGCGGGACCCGTGGGGTGCGATGCCGGTGCCCCACGCGCTCCCCACTCTGCCCCATGGCAGTGCCGGGTGCCGCTGGGGGCTCCCGGCTGCGCCGGTGCCCGAGGCCGCTGGGGGCTCCCCCCGGTGCCAGTGTCCGGTGTGACCGGTGCTGGTGGGGGGTGTCCCCCCCCCGGTGCTGGTGCTGGTGCGGGGTGTCCCCCCCGGTGCTTGCATGCTCCCCCCGGTGCAAGGCCCCGCTGCCCGGTGCCGGTGCCGCTGCTCCTGCTGCGAGGGCCCGGGGCCGGTGTGAGCCCCCCCGGTGCGAGGGCCCGAGGCTGGTGTGAGCCCCCCCGGCGCACGGGCCCGGTGCATGCTCCCCCCGGGGCCGGGGCCGGGGCAGGCGCTGCCCTGCGCTCCGCCGCGCCGTGCCGTGCCGGGGGGCGGTGCCGCGGCGGGGGCGGGCCGCGGCGGGCCGGGCCGGGCCGGGCGGCGGCGGCGGGGGGCGGCGCAGGCGGCGGCGGCGGCGGCGGCCGGAGGGGGCAGAGCGGCGGCGGAGCCGAGCGCCGAGCAGCCGCCGGAGCCCAGCGGAGCCGCAGCCGCCGCCGCGGCCGCAGGTAGGGGCGGGCGGGGGCCCGGGGGCCCGGCCCCGCCGCCCGGTTTCGCTTTCGGCGGCCGTAAACAGGGCGCGGGGGGCGGCCCCGGGGCGGCGGGGGGATGCGGCAGCACCTGCGGGCGGCGGCCGGGGGCGGCGGCGATGCCCGGCTGCGGGAGGCGCCGGCCCGGGCGCGGGGTCCGTCCGTCCGTCCGTCCGTCCTTTCTTTTTTTTCCTTTTTTTTTACTCCCTTTTGGTAAATATTTTGGGTATTTCGTAACTCCCTGCGGCCAAACTCAACTTCCAAGCGAAGCCCCGGTGCAGGCCCGGCGGATTTTGCAGTGTCAGGGCCTGCGGCCTCGCTGCCAGCGGCGTGCCGGCCGCGGCGGGCGGCGAGCGGCGAGCGCGGGGCTGCGCCCGGAGCGGCGCCGCGGCCCGGCCCCCCCCGCCCGAGCCCGCGGGGGGCTCCGCGCCGGGGGCTCCGCGCCGGGCCGCGCCGTCGGGGCGCCGCAGCCCGCGCCGGGGGCAGGTGCGGGAGCGGCCAGGTGGGACCCGCGGCGGGTCCCGGCCCCGGTGCCCGGAGCCCCCCCGGCCCCGCCGCGCTGCCGGCGGCCGCGTGCCCGGGCGCCCCGTCGGCGGAGCGGCCGCCGCGGCGCAGCGCGCTTCGGGGCGAGCTTCCTGCGGGAGCGGGGCCCGGCGGTGCTGCGGGTCCGGGGCTGGAGAAAAGAGAACTTGGCGCCCCAGCCGTGCGGGGGACTTTCGGTCGTTTCTGCCTCCTCCTCTGTTTCCTTTGAAACACCGTTGTTTTGTTTCAGATTCAGTAGCTGCTGGTAGTGGCTGCAGAAGGACGCAGTGCTGAAGGGAAAGGATTGTTTTGTAAATGGTTTCTGCCTCTGGGAGGAAACTCTGAAAGTGTTAAAATAACGTTTGTGGTGCTTCGTACTTGCGCAGCGTGTTCTAGGCGTGAAGCGAGCCTCGCGTGTGCCTCGGCGTCTCCGGCACCTGGGGGAGGCGGCGGGGCCGCGTGTCCGTCTCCAAGCGGGACGGGCAGCGCGAGTCGTGCGTTCGCGGGAGAAGGGAGCCCTCGGGCAGCACGGACTGGGCCGCACGCTCCCCTCCGGAAACCCGGCTGTTGTTGGGTAGAGAGCAGAAGTCCGGGGGGAGATACACCCTCGTCCAAGACGGCGATGGTGACGTCTTCCTGGAGTGCGGTGAGAGCGCTGGAGCCATCGAGTGCGCTTTTACCCAACTCGTTTGCCTGCTGGGCTAATTGCGACCGTCCCGGGGCGAGAGCCACCTGCCCAGCAGGGACCCGGTGCTGCCAGGACCCTGCACGGAGCTGGCCGGCGCCCGGGCTCGTGCGGGATAGGGCCGGGGCAGCTCGGTGCCGCCCTGCCAGGCAGCTCTGGAGCACCGGGTGCTCGTGCTGCTGGGCACATTGCAACGCTGACTGCGGCCGGGCAGAGGCCCGGGCTGTTTTTGCGGTCTGCGGGAAGAGCCTCATCGAATGCCGCCCCGTCGGGGGGCTCGGGGGTGTCGCAGAGGCTCTGCCGAGAGCTGCCCTGGCTGCTGCCGCCTGGGCCTCCGGCTGAACTGCTGACGGCGGTAACACCTCCGACGGCAGTTGCAGAGCAGAGCCGAGGCTGCCGGCTCGCATGGAGCTGCGGTAACGCTCGCTGCGAGCCAGGTGCTTTCCAGGTCACTCAGGAGAGTCCCCGTGCCAGGGAGCCGGTGGCTCAGTGACAGAGGGCAGGAGAAGGGAGGTGACAGTCGGCCGTTCGCTGATGGCTGTTGGTGCGCGATGCCAAGGTGTGCGGAGCGCGGTGGCGGTGGGCTGCAGCTCCGCGGAGCGCAGTGAGGCTCGCCAGCGCTGGGGTGGCTGCGCAGAAAGTCCCCAGGAGCCTGGGGACGCGCTGGGGCTTTTAGCAGGACGGGGCTGGAGCAAAGCTGCGGTGCCGTGTAGCATCGGCGCTTCGGGAGAGCTTGTGTTAAAATGGCACATGCAATCGGCTCTTCTTTTAGAAAACGAAACGCTGCCAAGGCAGGGAAGGCTCTGGACTGCGGTCCGCGTCCCGGCTCTGGACCTTCCGCCTGGGGAGGGTCTGGCGCTGCAAACTCGCGCAGAGGCGGGCAGGTCGCCGAGCCTTCCCCGGTGCGGGGAGGAGCGCGTGGCCCCGCGGCAGGGGGTGGCCAGCCTCTAACACTGCTCGTCGACTTGGCTAATGCAAACCCCCAGTTCAGGTATTTTTCCTCCGAAATCTTGACTACGTCCTCGGAAGACCAGGCAGGCTCACGGCGTGCGTGCCTCAGGCTGCTGCAGCAGACGGTCCCCGTCCCCAGGCCACCCTGCCCTGCCCTGCGGCTGACACGAGCCCCTCGGACGCTCCCAGCCATGCTTGCAGCGGCAGCCGGGAGCCGCTTGGCCCCCCAGGCCCGGCTTTGCAGGGGTGTTCGGTCTCGGCAGCCCGTCCAGCACTGAGGGCACCGAAGCAGCAGCTTGGGGGGGGCGAGAGCTTTGCCCCCGCCTCGTCTCGGGGCACGTGCATCCCGGCGGGGAGCCTCTGTGCCCGGTCCGGGCCAGGCCTGCGGGTGCCGCGGCCGCGCGGGGGGTGGACGCTCTGCTGCCGGAGGGCTGGCGTCCCGCGTCGACGCGTCTGCAGATGCTTTGCCGGCGCGGCCGTGCTGCGCCCTGGGGTGCACGCAGCCCTGGCGGGGCGGGGAAGGCGGCGGGGTGCCCGCCGTGGCGTGGGGGTCACAGCCTGCCCGTCCCGGCTTCCGAGGTCCTGCTGCGCCGGGCGGGAGGACGGCGGCCGTTTCCCTGGGGCTCAGAGCCGTCCCTGGAGCCGGGGAGAGGCGGGCTCGTGCTCCCAGGATGGAGGAGGGAACGGGATGTGCTGCAGATGTCAGGATGCGGAGAGAGGAGCTGGAGTTGGGATCGAGAGGTGCTGACAGCCCGGGGCTGGCTGCCTCCTCCGCGGGCGGCTCTTCCCGTAGCGTGCTCCCTCGCGGTCGCGGGGGGGTTTGGCCCCTCGGCAGTTGTCACCAGAGCTGCTTTGCGTCCCTCCCGCCGGGGCTGGCACGGCTTCACCCTGACGGTGGCTTTGGCGTGGCATGGGGGGAGCATCTCATCCCGCCAGAGCAGGATGAGTCCGGGCGCTGGGACGGAGACCCGCACCGAGGATGCTCGGCACGCGGGTGCACGGAGCGTCTCGAGGGACCTTCCCCCCGTGGCGGGGAAGTGCTCGCTCCAAGCGGGCGGTGAGCTCTTCGCCCTGGGGTTTCCCAGCTCTCTCTCGAGTGATAGCAAAACCCAGAAACTGCTTGTGAAAAATCCCTGCTCCCTGTGCTCCTGCACCGCGTGGGCGGCCGGGCCGCGAGGGTGACTGTGCTCTGCCGAGTGCAGCGAAGTGCCACCGTCAGCTGGGAAATGACTTGCTGGTCTGGAAGGAATTACTGTGCGCTGAGGCTGCGCGCGGGGGCTTCGCGGTGGTCCCGGGGAGCAGGACCTGCCCCGCCGCTGTGGGAGCCGGGCTGGGCAGCGCGGCCGTGGGGCGAGCGCCCTCGGCGGCCGGGCTCCGGCAGGGAGAGGGTCGGGGTTGCAGCCCCGCGGCCATGCACGCACCGGCCTGGGGGAGAGGGTCGGGGTTGCAGCCCCGTGGCCACGCGACGGCCTGGGGGACTGTGCTGCTGGCTGGGCTGAGCCCTGCTCCGGGGCTCCGGCATGCTCCGGGAGAAGCAGCCTCGACAGCTGTAATGTTTCCCTGGCATGCCTTTCCTTTCATGGGGTGTCTATTTTGCAACCCCCAAGTGTTTTGATCCCGGGAGGAAGGGGGCGGGGGTGTTTACCCTGGCACCGCGTGTCCGGCGCAGGGATCCAAGCTGTGCTGGGCATGCCCGAATTCTGCATGCAGCAACAGTTCTAGCAACATCTGCTGGCTGATAAAAGGTACGTTGCCGTAGCCTGCTGCTCCCTGCCGCGTTGGGAAATGTCGGGGGGAGGCACACATGCGAACACGGCTTCCTGGCCGATAGGGGTGAGCCGACTTGCTGATAAAGCAGAATCCACCCATCTAGCTGCGCGGCGAGGGGCCGGGAGCGCCGGCTGCTGCGGAGGAGCGTGCTTCTCGCCGCGTATTTCCCCTATTGCGAGCTCTCGCTCTCCGCAAGGTCTGCGCGCGATGTTTTGCTGGGCGGCTTCTCACCTGGGCGCTGGCGGCTCCTCGCGCTGGAATGTTGTAGCCGAACCGTAGCATGGTCACGACTTGTTCCTTGTTTAAACAGTCACTGGTGAGTTTTGCAATCTCTATTTTCGCTGTAACTTCGTGTCTTCCTGTTGTTGTGATATGTAAATTCTGGTTTATAGCATAGCTCTGTCTGGGGAGGGAATTGGGGAAAAGGCTGGTGCTCGGGCAGCACGCGAGGAGCCTGGGCAGCGGCGCGGCACCCGGCTCAGCCCCGGCCGCGGAGGCTGAGCGCCGGCCGCGCTCCTCTGTCGGGCGTTTTGTTCCTCCCTGTTCTGATTGCTCTCTGCAAAGCTTTTACCGGGGGGGGGGGGGGGGGAGAGAAGCAGGTCTCCCTTGCGGCATACCCTCGCCCCTCGCGCAGGCTGAAACGCTGCTGTAAAACGCTCTCTGTCCTCTCTGTTGTTGTTAAAACGCAGCGGTGGTGCTGATGGCAGAGCCGCATCGGCCCGGCCCCTCCTTTTACAAACCCACGAGTCACCTGGGCTTCCAGAAACGCTGAGGCGGGGAGGGGCGCGCGGCGAAGCCTGCTCGCGTGGCAGACGTCACCGCCGAGCCGGGGCCCCGGTGCCCGCCTGCCCCGTTGGCACCGCACCGGGAGCTTGCGGCACCCCCGGCTCCAGCTTCCGCGTTGCGTTTTTACCTGCTCCTCAAAATTTCCCGGGGATCCGGCTCTTCTTCTGCCGGGTCCTCCCAGCCCGCCGCAGCAGCGGCAGCTCTCTGCGCGCAGCACGGGCGTCCCGGGGCCGTCGGAGCTGCTGCTCGAGCCCGGTGTGTGCGGGGATGCCTCCCGCGGCGGGGACGCTTCGCCCTGCGTGGCTTGGATACGCGCTGGGGCGGCGGGAGCGCGGACGCAAACGTGGCTCGACGGCGGATGCGCGGGCCCGGGCTCCTGCGCGGCGCGGCCGGAGGCTCTCGTCCGCGGCGGGCGGCAGCACCGGGAGAGGCGGCTCCGCTTTGCCGCCTGCCGATCCCCCGCGAGCGGTGGCTGCTGCTCCCCGGGGCCGGGGCCTCGGGAAGGAAAGCTGGAGCTGAGCTTTCGCGCCTGCACCCTGGGACGCGGCTGGGTGTTACGTTTAACCTGCCAGGCTTAGCTGTGAAGCTTACCCAGCGCAAATGAGATTTTTTTTTTTTTTTGGTAGAAAGCCTCGGTATTTTGGCTCTTTATTCCCGTTTTGACTAGCTCCCTCTCCTGCCAGATCCCCCAGGTGTTTGCCTGCCCCCTTTCCTAACGCAATTTTATATTTATTCCCCTGCCGAGCTGCGGCGTGAGCATCCCCCTGCGCCGGCCGGGGCTGCGGGGGCAGAAGCCTCGTGTCCCCGAGGGCAGGGAGCACCGGGGGCTGCCGGGGGGCCGGTCCTTCCCTGCCCCTCGGCTCCTGGCGTGCCTGGTGGTGGCCGGTGCTGCCGGAGGGGGAGCGTCTTCCTGCTGGCTGGACACGTGAATCGGCCGCTAATCCCCGTGCCGGGTGCAGGGCGCGTGCCACCTCCGGGGACGGGGCAGGGCTCCCGCGGCGAGCAGCCCCTCTCCCCTGCCGCGCTGCGACGTGGCTGCTGCGAGCGGTGCCGGCTGGGGGGGCTGACGAGGTGTCCGGCGCGCGGCCCGTGCGTGCACCACGCGGGTCTCCCCCCGCCCCCCCCGGCCGCCCGGGCCCGGCGCTGCAAATCCCGCGCGGCCGGTAAATGGATTTGTCTGGTTGCGTGCGCTCGCTGGAGCGTGGCTGATGAAATGAAATTGTCTCCAGACCCAAATCGGGACTAATTCGACACTAAAATGAGCTTAATCCTTGGATCCTGCTGACCAGCGCATCTCCCTGGGCACGTGCTGGTCTAAGCGCGGATTAGCAGCGTGCCGGGGCGGCTCCGTGACGGTGGATGGGCTGCCGGGGGCTCGTCCCTCAGCCCCGATCTCTCCGGCCCGTCCTGGGCGATGCTGAACCGGCCTCGGGCCGCGCTGGCCTGGTCGGGGCGATGCCGCGTGCCCTGGGGCAGAGGGTGGGGGACCAGCGCCCCGGTGCTCCTCGCCGGCGGCCCCGGGCTCCGGAGGGGGAGCCGAGTGCTTCCGCGCGGCAGCGGCAGGAGCCAGCGAGGATTCGTGCCGCGCCGGGCAGATGCTTTATCCGCCGTATTACAGAGATTGAGGGCAGGTCTGCTGGGGAATCTCGCCGCCGGCTGAGGTCTCCTTGGCGTCGCGCGTCGTGTTGGAAAAATGCCCTGTTGGATCCAACGCGTCGGGTCGGCTCGGAGCGAGCGGCGGCAGCATCCCCGGGCCGGCGGCTGCCTGCCGAGCTGCGGGGCGAGGCTGGGCTGGGGCACTGGGCTCGGCCCTGCCCCGCTGGCCGGGCGCGCTGCGAGGCGAGGGCTGCGGGTTCGGGCGCCTGGGGCCGGCTGCCTGCGCCGGGGACTCCCCGGGAGGATTTCTGCCGGCGGCATCCCAAGTCGGGCGCCCGGGGCGAGGGCAGGGCTCGCTCCCCGTCGCGGGGGTGTTGCATGCGCCGCTCCAGCACCCCGTTTGGTTCCCCTCGGGCGCACGGAGCGGGGGGTCTGGTGCCCCGTGCGGTGGCGGGGGCCGCGTGTGCCGGCTCGGCCGCACCGGCAGTCCCTTCCCCGGGCGCCTTCCCGGCGGGCAGCCGGCCTGCTCCCACCCTGCCCGCAGCGAGGATCCGCCGGGCTTCGGACCCGGCGCGGGAGCGTGGAGGCAGAGCGGAGGCGGGCGGGCAGGCGCCTTCCCCAGGGCCCTCGTCGCCTCGGTGGGGCTCGTGGGGGAGCCTGGGGGAAGCTTCCTTTTCTTTTTTCTAATTTTTTTAAATTTTTTCTTTCCTCAGCTCCCGGCGTCCCGGGATTGTGCTGGGGTTTCACTGGGCGTGCTGGGTTTTTCTTACGCCGCTTTCTGGGTCTTCGTGGTTGTAACGGAAAATCTGAAAACGGGAGCCAAACAGTCCCAAAGGCTTCAAAGGTCGGAGGGCGAACGGGGATGAACGTTAGCGGCTGTTATTAATAGGACCGGACGGCAGTGCCCGTCCGCCCTGAGTCACTGGGCACCGGCCCGCGCGGCTGTGGAGGAGGAGGAGGGCGACGTCTCGGCGCGCGGGGCCGGCCCCTCTCTGCTCGGACGGCATCGGGCCGCCTCGGGGGTTTCCTTGTTCCTCGCCAGGGCTGCTTCTCCATTTTGGCTCCCGGCGGTGCGCGGGGCGGTGCAGCCCCTCGGGGTGCCGGTCCGCCGGTGCCCGCTGCCAGGCTTTCCCGTGCCGCGGCCGCGGCAGGGCCCTCGGCCTCGGCTCTCGAGGGGAAATACTTAATTTCCACTGCTGATGTTGTCCCGTGCGTGAGCACAGCCGGGGCCTTGAGGTTCCCCTGCCCCTGCTCGCCCAGCGCGGGCGGTTTCCAGTGTGGGCTGCAGGGGAGCGACCCGGCTGCCGCCGTCTCGATGCTGCCGCGGGCGAAGCCTTTGGCTGCTGCCGCTCTGCTGCAAGAGCAAAACAAAACCCATCAAAGCACCGAGCTTCTAGAAGCAGCTCGAGCCTCCTGCCGCACGGGTGCCTCCGCCTCGGAACCGAAAGCTGGAAACCACAGGCAGGCGCAGACCGGGCGAGCCGCGCGGCCCCCCAGCCACCGGCTCCGGGCGCGGGGAGCGGGCGGCGTGGGGCGAGCGGCCCCGGGGCGGCGGGGGCTCCCCAGCCCGGGCCCTGCGCCGGGGGCAGCGTGGGGCGCCGGGGGCGGCGCGGCGAGGCGCGGCAGGGAGGTGAGTCCCTGCCTTGGTGCCCCCGCGTTTCCCCGCCGCCAGCTCCGCCGGGGCCGGGGCGGGGGGCGGCGCCGGGGCCGAGCTGCAGCCCGGCGCGGGGGCCCCGACGGCGCCGCCGCCGCCCGCGCTCGCCGCGGCCGCGGGAGAGGAAGCAGCCGGCGCCCGGCGCTGCGGCTCGGCGCGAGGCGGTGACATTTTGGGAGGAAATAGCTGCGCTCCGCTCCTTCCTGCAGCGCGGCCGCGCAGCGGCGGCACCGGGCGCGGTTCCCCGGCACCGGGCGCGGGCGGAGCGGCGCCGAGCCCGTAAGTGCCGCCGCGGCCGCGCCGGGCCCCTCGCAGCGCCCGGGGCAGCGCCGGGGTGCGGAGCGGCGGGGCCGGGGGGGGGTGGCGGCCCGGGGGGGCGCGGCGCGGGCGCGGGCACCGGCTCCGGCCGCGGGTGCAGCAGCGCCGGGGCCCCCTCCTCCGGCGTCGCCCCGACGGGGCGCCCCGAGCGCGGCCCGGCCCCCCCGGCCCTGACCTGGAAGCGGTCGCGGGCTCCGGAGGTGCCGGGAAAGCACGTGTGCGCGCTGTTTACCGCGGCCGGGCCCGGGGCAGGGCGGGGAGGGAGCCTCGGGGGAAGCGCCCGGCTCCCTGCCCGGGGCGGGGAAGCTGCTCCGCAAATCCCCTTTCCTCCGGGCGGAGGAGAAGAGGCAGCGCCGGCGGCCGGAGCACGTTGGGCGCAGGGCAGCGCTTCGGCTCGGTTCCCCCCAGGGTTTTGCCTAGGATTCGCCCTGCTGCCTGGCTGCGCGTGGGCAGAGCTGCCGCTTGTGTGTGCCCAGGCCGGGGCCGGGGCCGGTGCTGGTGCTGGTGCTGGTGCTGGACCCGGGCTGCCCCGGCACGAGGGGCCTCGCAGGAGCAGCCCTGGGGTGGAGGCGCGTTGCCCGCGGGCGCAGGGCAGCGAGGTTCCCGGGACCGCTGCGTGCCCGCGCATCCCGGCGGCTGCGGCCGGAGCCCCGCGGAGCCGGCTGGCGTGGCCGGGCGGGGGCTGGAGCCTCGGGGCGGCGAGCCGGGGGAGCTGCGTCCGTGGTGGGGCTTTGCTGCGGACGGTGCCGGTGGGGACCCGCGGGTGGGCTCCCTCGCCCTGTGAGACGCTTCCCTGCTCTCATCTCCTCCTCGCAGACGCAGTTACGACTTTCCTGTCGCTTGAGATCTGGAGCTGCTCGCCAGCCCTCCTGCAACGCCTGCGGCGGCCCCGGAGGTGCCCGCGGCTCCTTCGCCGCTCTCCTTCCCCACTGCCCACCCCGCCGGCACTGCCGCTGTGGGGTGCCCTCGGCCGCGGCTCGGGGCTGCCGGCGAGCGGCCCCGCTCCCCGAGGGCCTGTTGGGCTCCCTCCCGTGCCCGGCCTCCCCTCGCGCGTCCTCCACAGCTGCCTCCGTCCCTCTGGACGCGTATTCGGGTGGGTTACGAGCTGTCGATCCAGCCCCTCTGCTCCTTTCCCCGGTGGCAGCGGGACGCAGGAGTGCCGACCCTGGCGCCTCCCCTCCCTCTGCTCCTGCCGGCTGCGCTTTCCTGCCTCCCCCCGCCCCGGGCCGTCCCCAGCGGCGGTCGGGGCCGTGCGCGTGGTCCGTGTCCTGCGCGAGGGCAGCTGCTGCATGCGCAGTGTTGCAAGCGATGGGTCACCAGTGAACAAGTTGCTGCGGCTTGTTAAGTTACTGCTGGTTAACCGAGCTGTGGTAGTGGGTGGGATTATAGCTCCTTGCCAGTGCAAAGCAAATGCAAAGTAGCTTAAACCACTGCAATTAGCTGTCTGTTGCGATTGTCCGAGCGTGCGCGCGGATGGTTGCTGCAGCCCAGCTGAGCCCTGGTAACCAGGGAAGCTGCAGCGGTGCTGCCTGTCCTCGCCGGGCGCTCGGGGAGGAGGCAGCTCAGCTTGCGTCTCGCGGGCTGCCGGCGCGACTGAGAAACGTGGGCAAGGAGACGCTGCTGTGGAGAGGGCAGATAGACGGCGGCAGGGTGGCAAGGCTCCCGGCCGGCCTCTTCTGGAGCGGGAGATCTCCCTGGCCCGGCCCGGGAGCCGAGGGCGGCTGCGGGGCCGGCGCCTGCGTGTGCCCTTGCCCGGGAGGGTGATGCACCGGCAGAGCGCGCGAGGAGGGAGCTAATCCTTGAGTGCAGATGTGGAACCATCCCCAGCTCCAAGGAGGTCACTGCAAGCGCTCACCCGGCCAGTCCCGCAGCGCTGCCCGAGGAGGAGGAGGAGGAGGAGGAGGAGGAGGAGGATGCTGTCTGAGATCGAGCTGAGGCTGTGACTGCGAGCAGCTGGCCGGGCAGGAGGCCGTTTGCCAGCACGAAACACGAGTGCAGTGGCTGCCTGGGAAGGCAGCGTCTCCGGCTGCACGGGGGGCTGTGGTTCAGCTGGGCTGTGGGCTCCGGAGAGGCAGCGGGGCGCTGGGGGATGCTTCTCCGGGGCCAGGCGGGATGTGCAGCCGCTGGTTCCTGCAGGCTCCAGCTCGATGCCTGCTGCGGGCAGCGGCGGTGGTTTTGGGAGCTTCATGGTGCGCGGGGTCTGACGCTGCCTCTGGCAACACGCAGGGGCCCAAGGATCGTGTCACTGGAGTTTATGCAAAATGCAGCTGCAGCCCCGTTTCCCGAACCTTGATCGGCTCTTGCGGCTGAGCAGCCCAGCGTTGCTTGTGGCAAACGGGTCTCGTGCTGTACCCGCCGCTGGCGCGCGTTCTGCGCCCGGTGTCCTCGCCGCTGGCTCGAGGCGCTCGGTCTGCGGTTACGGTCCAGGCTGGCTGCCGGGATGCGGTTTCGCTTGGGGAGTAAGGCCTCGTGCTGGTCCTCTGCCTCCTTGCTCGCCGGTCCGCGCTGGTGCTTTGCAGGCACCTGCTTGCGGACGAGCCCGGAGGAATCCCGGTGCTGCATCGGTGATGCTTTTCCTTGCGGTCCCGCCGGAGCGGTGCCGGCGGGACGTGCCCATCCGCCTGGCCGGCGGTCCCGCTGCCGGGACGGGGCTGCGGTGCGCTGGGGCCCGCGCGGGGCGGGCTGGGCTGTCGCGAGCCGAGCGTGCTGTTTTCCCCTGGTAAATATTGACGGCGGGTTGGCGCTGTTTCCACCCAGACGTTCCCAGCAGCGCGTTCGCGGCTCCCGCTCCAAGGCCAGTGCTTTTTGTACTCTGAGACTGCAAGTTAACCACAGCAGCGGATTAATACTTGTTGCTTAACAACACGTTGAAGTGGAATGGGAAGTGTTTTGTTGCTGGAAGATGGGAATATATCACCATTTTCTTGATAGGAAGGACAGTGTTTATTTAATTTCTGCCTGTGCTGATATTCCTGTTCCTGTCCGGCGCTGGGCTTGGGCTGCTCTGGGATTTTGTCATTCTTGACACAGTAAAATGATTTTTTAAGTCTTCTTCAGCTCTGCCGGTGGCAGCGTTTTTCTCCAGTGCCACGATGCCTCTTATCAACCGTTCGCATTTTCTAACTGCCAATACGCTCGTCCTACTATCAGCTTTCCCACTTTCCCTTCTTCCATTGCTCTAATTTCGTATTGCCTCCTCAAACCCCTCCTTACCAGAAGGTGTTTTTCCCGTGAACATGGGAATGTTCCTTGCTTTTTATGGGGGAAAAAGGTCATTTTTAGCCCACTCTGTTACTGTTCCCCTCTCTGCATGTCGGGCAGGGATCCCGGAGCTCAGGACCACTGGCTCTTTCCCTGCGCTTGACTGGGACCCTCGGGTTTCTCTGCCGTCGTGGCAGCCGACCTGTCGCTCCCTCCGCTCTGAGCCATCCTGGCGCTGCGTCGTGCCGGACCCCGGCGCTGCAGGGGAGCGCCCGGCGCTGCAGCACCCCGGGGCCGTCGCTGGTTCTGAGGCCGCTTTCCCGGCGCGTGCCCTGGGCTCGCGGGCCGACGGGCTCGGGGAGCAGGGAGCTGCGGCGCCGGGCCACCGGCTCTCCACGGGCGTTTGGTGCTGGCCGCGCCGGGCGGCGCAGTGCCGTAACCGGATCCCGCTGCGCTCGTCTGCCGGGGGTGCAGCCGGACGGTCTCGCCCCTGCCCCGGCGTCTCCGCCCAGCCGAGGCCCTGTGCTGTTTGCACAACGTTAGGGCTAAATCCGCTTGGGCGCGAGCACGTGCGAGCGCCGGTTGTGCCTGCGTGCCGGGGGCGGTCCCGCCGCGGGGGGCCGGGGGCTCCGCGGAGCCCTCACACACTCCCACCGGGTTGTTTTGCCAGGCGCCAACAAGCTGCAAACATAACCGCGACAGGGAAAGCTCTGGCTTTTTATAGGTGCTCTCCCCCCGGCTGTCCTTTCTATATTTGCCTCCGCGGTGCCGCGTGCGCTGTGCAAGGTGCCCGCGGGGATGCCGGGGAGTCCGGAGCGCAGCGGCACGCTCGGTGTCGCGGGGCGGCCGACACGGCCCCCGGCTCGCCGGGAAAAGCCCGGCCTGGTGCTTTTCTCCCTTTATTTTGGCGGGGGCGAGCAGCCCCGCGGGAGCTGGCGGTGCTGCCGGCGCCGGCGGGTTCGGCACGGCGGCGAGCCCTGTGCCGCGGGATGGCCCGCGCTGCGTCGCCCTGGATTTCGTTCCGGCCCTGCCCCGCGGTCCTCGTTTGTGGGACAAATGATGGCTGCGATCCTGCGTCGCAGCGAGGGGAAATGATTACCATGTGGCAGAGCCGGCGCAGCGATGCATTCACGGCCCCGAGCTCTCCGGGGACTTTTCCCAGAAAATGTCGGTGACTCAGAGCCGGGTCCCCCTGCCCAGTCGTGCCCGTTTCCTTGCGAGGCCGGAGACGTTTCCTGGCAGCGCCGCGCGCGGGAGGTGTCGGGAAGCGCCCGGGCGGCCGCGGTCCCCCGCGCGGCCGCGTTCCCCGAGCCCCGTCCCGACGGCCCCGTCCCCCCGCGCAGGTGGTGAGCGATGGCCGTGTGGATCCAGGCGCAGCAGCTCCAGGGCGAGGCCCTGCGGCAGATGCAGGCGCTCTACGGCCAGCACTTCCCCATCGAGGTGCGGCACTACCTCTCGCAGTGGATCGAGAGCCAGGCATGGTAGGTGAGCGGGTGCCCGGCCGCACCGTGCCGGCGGCTCTCCCGCGGTGCCGGCCGTTCCCGGGCGCGCTCCCCGGAGCGGGGCCCGAGCCGGAGCCGGAGCCGGGACCACCCTGACGCCGCCTTCGCCCTGCGCCAGGGACTCCATCGACCTCGACAACCCCCAGGAGAACGTGAAGGCGACGCAGCTGCTGGAGGGGCTGATCCAGGAGCTGCAGAAGAAGGCGGATCACCAAGTGGGCGAGGACGGCTTCCTGCTGAAGATCAAGCTGGGGCACTACGCCACGCAGCTGCAGGCGAGTGGGGGGCGGCGCTGGGGCGGGGGCCGCGGCCGGGGGTGGCTCTGCCCCGCGCCCCGCTCAGGCCGCGCTCTGCCCCTGCAGAACACCTATGACCGGTGCCCCATGGAGCTGGTGCGCTGCATTCGGCACATCCTCTACCACGAGCAGAGGCTGGTGCGGGAGGCGAACAACGTGAGTGGGGGACGTGGGGCATCGCCGCCGCGGGATGGGGTGGGCAGTGCCCTGGGTCTCTGCTGCCGGGGTCGCGGGAGCAGCCCGTGCTGGGAGCTGCGCTGGGTCTCCATCTCCAGGACCGTGGGAGCAGCCCGTGGCGGGGGGATGCTCTGGGTGTCCATCTCCAGGACTGTGGGAGCAGCCCGTGGCGGGGGGATGCTCTGGGTCTCCATCTCCAGGACCGTGGGAGCAGCCCGTGGCGGGGGGATGCTCTGGGTCTCCATATCCAGGACCGTGGGAGCAGCCCGTGGCGGGGGGATGCTCTGGGTGTCCATGTCCCAGGACCGTGGGAGCAGCCCGTGGCGGGGGGATGCTCTGGGTCTCTGTGGTC
The DNA here is from genome assembly GCF_036370855.1 of Dromaius novaehollandiae. Classification (NCBI taxonomy): domain Eukaryota; kingdom Metazoa; phylum Chordata; class Aves; order Casuariiformes; family Dromaiidae; genus Dromaius; species Dromaius novaehollandiae. The sequence continues at coordinate 11,139,975 of NC_088119.1, read as the reverse complement.
CCCCAGCACAGAGGCGGCATGGAGGGGGCTCCCCCCGCCGTGCTGAGCCCCCCGTGCCCTGCGCAGAGCCCCTCGCCGGCCGGCTCCCTGGTGGACGCCATGTCCCAGAAGCACCTTCAGATCAACCAGACCTTCGAGGAGCTGCGGCTCATCACGCAGGACTCGGAGAACGAGCTCAAGAAGCTGCAGCAGACGCAGGAGTACTTCATCATCCAGTACCAGGAGAACATGCGGCTCCAAGGTGGGTGGGGGCCCGGGGGCGCGGGGCCGGGGCGCTAGCGGTGCCGGCCCTGACGCCGCCCTGTGCCCCCAGCCCAGTTCTCCCAGCTCTCCCAGCTGGGCCCCCAGGAGCGCCTGTCGCGGGAGACGACGCTGCAGCAGAAGAAGGCGTCGCTGGAGGCCTGGCTGCACCGGGAGGCCCAGACACTACAGCAGTACCGCGTGGTGAGTGCCGCCCCCCGCCCCCCCCCCCCCCGGCGCGGCCGCCCGCCCGCCGCGCGCCCCGTGACACCCGCCCGCCTTGCAGGAGCTGGCCGAGAAGCACCAGAAGACCCTGCAGCTGCTGCGCAAGCAGCAGACCACCATCCTGGACGACGAGCTGATCCAGTGGAAGCGTCGGCAGCAGCTGGCGGGCAACGGGGGCCCCCCCGAGGGCACCCTGGACGTGCTGCAGACCTGGTGGGTGCCGGCGGGGCGCGGGGCGGTGGGGGGGCGCTGGCCCCGCGGGGCGCTGAGCCCTGCGCCGCCCCAGGTGCGAGAAGCTGGCGGAGATCATCTGGCAGAACCGGCAGCAGATCCGGCGGGCCGAGCACTTGTGCCAGCAGCTGCCCATCCCGGGCCCCGTGGAGGAGATGCTCTCGGAGCTCAACGGCACCATCACGGACATCATCTCCGCCCTGGTCACCAGGTAGAGGTGGGGGTCCCGGCGCGGGGGGCCGGGGCTGCCCTGCCCGGCTGCCCCTGACCCCCGTGCCCCCCCAGCACCTTCATCATCGAGAAGCAGCCTCCCCAGGTGCTGAAGACCCAGACCAAGTTCGCGGCCACCGTGCGGCTCCTGGTGGGGGGGAAGCTGAACGTGCACATGAACCCCCCCCAGGTGAAGGCCACCATCATCAGCGAGCAGCAAGCCAAGGCCCTGCTGAAGAACGAGAGCACCCGCAAGTAATGCCCGGGGCCGTGCCGGGGGGGGCCGGGGCCATGCCGGCGGGCGCCGGGGTCCCGGCAGCGCGAGGGGGGGTCCGCGGGCGCCCCTGACCCCGAGCCTTCCCGCGGCAGCGAGAGCAGCGGGGAGATCCTCAACAACTGCTGCGTGATGGAGTACCACCAAGCCACGGGGACGCTGAGCGCCCACTTCCGCAACATGGTGAGCGCGGCGTCCCCCCGTCCCCGCGCGTCCCCCCGTCCCCGCCTGCGCCCCCCCGGCTCACCCCCTGTCCCCGCAGTCTCTCAAGCGGATCAAGCGCTCGGACCGCCGCGGGGCCGAGTCGGTGACGGAGGAGAAGTTCACCATCCTCTTCGAGTCGCAGTTCAGCGTCGGCGGCAACGAGCTGGTCTTCCAGGTGAAGGTAAAGGCGCCGGGCGCGTCCCTCCGCGGGGCCGGGCGATGCTCCCGCGCGCCCTGCGTCCCAGCTCAGCCCCCGCCCGCCCGCAGACGCTGTCCCTGCCCGTGGTGGTCATCGTGCACGGGAGCCAGGACAACAACGCCACGGCCACCGTGCTCTGGGACAACGCCTTCGCGGAGCCGGTGGGTACCGGCGCCCGGCGCGGGGGAGCTCGGGGCCGGCGGCAGCGCGCTGAGGCCGTGTCGCCCGCTCCGCAGGGCCGGGTGCCCTTCGCCGTGCCCGACAAGGTGCAGTGGCCGCAGCTCTGCGAGGCGCTCAACATGAAGTTCAAGGCCGAGGTGCAGAGCAGCCGCGGGCTGACCAAGGAGAACCTGGTGTTCCTGGCGCAGAAGCTCTTCAACAGCACCAGCTCCCACCTGGAGGACTACAGCAGCACCACGGTGTCCTGGTCCCAGTTCAACCGGGTGGGTGGGCCAGGGCGCCGGGCTGGGAGGGTCGCGGGGGCCTTGCTAAGCCCGCGGGCACAGCGTGCTGTGCCTAGAGGTAGGATGAGGCTGTTCCTCCCAGGGAACCGCTGCTTGCAACAGCGCAAAACAAACAGCCGCCACCATCCCCGTCTGCCTGTAGCGGGACGGAGGGAACCGCTTCCCTCTCGGAGCGATCCGGAGTGCCGCAGGGCTGCAGGCGTCCGCACCGTCGCGTGCGCGGTGCTGGTGCTCGTCCCGGGGCTGCGCGGCGTGGCCGGTGCTCTGGGTTGAGGGCACCTGGTTTCGCAGCGCTGAGCGGGCGTCCCGTGCTCCAGGCCCCGGTCTCTGCTGCTGCGCCCCATCCTCGTGCAGCTGCGAGGCTGGAAACAGGAATGTGTGCTTTCTGGGGATCTCAACAGGAGAACCTGCCCGGGAGGAATTACACCTTCTGGCAGTGGTTTGACGGCGTCATGGAGGTGCTGAAGAAGCACCTGAAGCCGCACTGGAACGACGGGTAAGAGCTGTCCCGCCCCGCGCCGCGGCCGGCCCCGCGCCCGGCCCTGACCCCGGCGCCCGCCTCTGCCTAGGGCCATTCTGGGCTTCGTGAACAAGCAGCAGGCGCACGACCTGCTCATCAACAAGCCGGACGGCACCTTCCTCCTGCGCTTCAGCGACTCCGAGATCGGCGGCATCACCATCGCCTGGAAGTTTGACTCCCGTGAGTGCGCCGGAGCCGGGAGCCTCGGGGCATCCTCGTCCTGGGGCTGGGGCTCGGCCCCTGTCCCGCGGGAGCTCCCCGCTGCGGGGCTGGTGCTGCTCCCGCTCCTGCGCGGATCCGAGCTGCCGTCCCTTCCCCAGCAGCGCCCGCGTCTGCCTAGCTCCAGGCAAACCTTTAGTTCTTGCCTGATCCTGTTTTCTGGCAACCTGCGTTTTGTCCTTAAGTGTTGCAAGGGGGGATAAACCGTGGAAATGCTGGTTTTGCTTGCGCTCTCAGCGTGGTTTTGAAGCGGAGCCCTGGGGCGGCCGATCCCGGTGCCATCGCCGCCCTCGCTCTTGTCTTCCAGCCGAGAGGATGTTTTGGAACCTGATGCCCTTCACGACCAGGGACTTCTCCATCCGCTCCCTGGCCGACCGCCTGGGGGACCTCAGTTACCTCATCTACGTGTTCCCCGACCGGCCCAAGGACGAGGTCTTCTCCAAGTACTACACGCCGGTTCCCTGTGAGTCCACGCCAGGTAGCACCGCCCCCCGACCCCCCCCACCCCCCCGGGGTGCCCGGCCCCGCGCTGGCTCCGCGGCTCCCCGCAAACGGGCCGGCACCGCGCGCCGGCCGCCCCCAGCCTTAGCGCCGCCTTCTCCCCTCCAGCGAAAGCCGTGGACGGATACGTGAAGCCGCAGATCAAGCAAGTGGTGCCCGAGTAAGTGGGCAGCTCCGGGGCCGTGCGCTGGCCCCGGGGGCGGCTCGCGGCCCCCCCGCCCCGGGCATCCTGCTCGCGGGGCTCCGGCGTTGCACCGGGCGGTCTCGGGGGGGGGAGGCGAGCGCGTGGGGCGCCCCCGGGCCGTGCACGGGGCCGGGGTCCCTCGGCGCCCGCGGGAAGCCCCTCGGAGGCCGTGGGACTTCCCGGGCCTCTCCGCGCGGCGCCGCTCACGAGCCCCTCGTCCGTCCAGGTTCGTCAGCGCCTCAGGCGACTCTGCCCCCGGGGGGGCCGCCTACATGGACCAGGCCCCGTCGCCGGCCGTGTGCGCCCAGCCCCATTACAACATGTACGCGCAAAAGTAGGTAGCGCCGCCCCCGCCCGCCGCGGGCCGCCGGGGCCCGTCCCCGCGGCTCACCGCCTCCCCCCCGCAGCCCCGACGCCGTGCTGGACCCCGAGGGCGACTTCGACCTGGACGACACCATGGACGTGGCCAGGCACGTGGAGGAGCTGCTGCGGCGCCCCATGGACAGTCAGTGGATCCCGCACGCCCAGTCGTGACGGGCCGGGCGCCGGCCCCGCCGCCCCGCCGGGGCTCTGCCGCCGAGCAGCTGCGTTCGTGTCTCTGTGCCGGACCGGGGGGAGGGCAGGGAGCGGGGAGGTCTCTTGTCCCGGGGGTTTGCTCTGTGCTGTCCCCAAATGCAGGGTGGCGGCTGGCTCTTTGGTGTTCGTGCCCGCGTATAAAAGGCAGCGGATTTGTCGCATGGTTTTCCCGTATGTTCCTTTGACGAGGCCCAGCTTCGGCTTTCTGCTTCGCGCGCCGCCCCCCCGGGCGCCCGGCCTCGCCTCTGCTTGCCGCCGCCGGCGATGTGCGCGTTCGCCTTGTTGTTTTCTCCTAGTGACTCTGCGCGGGGGGAGCGTGTGTGTGCGTGGCCCCGGGGGGGCTCAGCCCGGCCCGGCCCGGCCCGGCCCAGCGGGGACCCCGGCCCGTGGAGGACGCGGGAGCCCCCGGCCCCGGCACGGCAGCGCGTCCCTCCCCGTCCCCCAGTGCCGCCGCGGTGCGCGGGAGGCCGGGTGAGGCCAGGGCCAGGGCGAGGGAGGCCGGGCGCGAGCGCGGCCGGCGGGGACGGGGGGGTCGGGAGCGGAGCCCTCCGCTCTCCCCGCTCTTTCCCCTCCGCCTGTCTGAGAAACCCTGGTTCCCTGGCAATGTTATTTTTCTACCACAGAGTAAATAAAGCACCGAATATTTTTGTAACACAAAAGCTCTGGGTTTCACGTGTGTCTGGGGGAGGATGCAGGTCCCTGCCCCGGCCGGGCTGGGCTGCGGGGCGGGGGGAGCCGTCCCGGGGGGCCCCACGTCCCCCTCGCGTCGCTGCCCGGCCCCGGGGCCGCTCGCGGGGCCGGGTCGAGCTCAGCACCCTCTGCCGCACCAGCGGCCGCCCCGGGAACCGCGGCCCCGTCCCCTGCCCCGGGCCGGGTCCCGAGCCCCCCCCGGCCGCCGGGACGGCGGGGCCGGTCCCGGGTGCCGGTGCTTGGCGTCGCAGGGCTCCGCACCGGCGCCGGCCGCATCCTGCAGGCTGGAGCGCTGGAGCTGCCGGGGCGGGCGGGAAGGCGCCGCAGCGCCGGGCCCCCCTCACCGGGGGCGAGCGTTTTCCTGGGGGAAAAGCAAAGAAAAACAGACAACTTGCACTTTTTTTTAAAGGAGAATTCTCTTGCCGAGGTGTGCAGAACTGGCCGCGTTCGCTTTCGGTTTCTACTTGCAATCTCGTTCTCTGCTCGCGTCCGCCACTCGGGGGAGAGGCGGGGGTTTCCGCGCGCCCTGCGATGCCGGGCATCGGCGGTGCCTTTTCTTCTTTTCTTTTCTTTTTTTTCTTTTTCTTTTTTTTTCTTTTTTTCGAAAGGAGAAGGTAAAACCCGTGATCCCAAGCGGCGGCGGCGCTGCGCCGTGTCCTTTCCCCGCGCGGCGGGCGGGACCGCGGCGGGGGCCGGGCCGGACGGGGCGGGGGGCGGGCGGCGGCAGCGGGGGGGGGCGGGCGGGGGCCGGACGGGGCGGGCGGCGGCAGCGGGGGCCGGACGGGCCGGGCGCGGGCGGTCGCGCTCATTCCCCGTCATTTCTGCCGGAGGCGGAATATCCGGGGGGGCGGACCCGCTATCGCCCGCCCTGTGCGCGCGGGCCGGGCCGGGCCCGGGTTCGCGGGGGGCGGGGGCGGTGCCCGGGGCCGCGCGCTGGACGGGGGCGATGCGGGCGGGTCCGGTGCCCGGGGGCCGTGCGCGGTGCCGGACGGTGCCGGGGTGATTGCGGAGCCCGGGGGCGGTGGATGGGAGGGGTCCGGTGCCGGGGTCCGTACAGGGGGATCCGGTGCCCGGGGGCCGTGCGCGGTGCGTGGCGGTGCAGGGGTTCCGGTGCGCGGGGTCGGCGGACGGGGGGAGTCCGGTGCCGGGGTCCGTGCGCGGTGCGGGGCGGTGCTGGGGTGATTGCGGAGCCCGGAGTCCGTACCCGTGGGGGTGGGCGCCGGGGCGATTCCGGTTCCCGGGGTCGGCGGACGGGGGGGCTCCGGTGCCCGGGGTCCGTGCACGGTGCAGAAGGCGCCGCGGTGACTCCGGTGCGCGGGTCCGCGCCCGGCGGCCCCGGGGCCGGGTGAGTGCGGACGCCGGGGTCGGCGGGGCGCGGCGCCGGGATGCTGCCGGCCGCGGCGGCGCTGCCCGTGGCGGTGGCGGTGGCCGTGGCGGTGGCGGTGGCCGTGGCGATGGCAGTGGCCGTGGGCGCGGTGCTGCCGGCCGCCCCGGCGCTGCGGCACCGGCTGGCCCGGGCCGCGCTGGGCCGCGCCGCGGGCTGGCAGCGGCGGCGCCTGGAGCTGCGGGGCACCGAGGTGCGGCACAGCCAGGAGCGGCGGCTGCGGCGGCTGCTGCCCGCGGGGGCGGCCCCAGGTGAGCCGGGGCCCGGGGGGGCCGGGGGGCGGCGGGGCGCCTATCCCGCGGCGCCGGCCTGCCCCGCGCTGTCTCTCCCGCAGGCTCGGACGCTTTCCGGGAGAGCCACCCCCTGAGGCCGAGCGGCCCTGAGGGGGACCCGGGCGGGCAGGGGGCCCCGCTCCCGCTGCCGGGCCCCTGGGCTCTGCTCCGCAGCTGCTGGGCCGCGGACCCCCCGCTCCAGGTACGGGGCGAAGGCAGGAGCTGCAGCCCCAGCACGGGGAGGGGGCGGTGGAGCCGCCCGCCGGCGCAGGGCTCGGGTCTCCCGCGGTCTCTCCCCGTCTCTCCGCGCAGGGGGCCCTGCTGTACCTGGACGCGCTGCGCACCGCCTTCCCGCAGGCGCTGGCCCTCCGGGGCACGGCCCTCTTCTGCTGGGCCCCCGGCGGCCCCCGCGCCCCGGCGGGCTGGCCCCTGCCCACGCTGTACTGCACGCCGGGCGAGGCGGGCGCCGTGCCCTCGCGGGCCGCGGCCCTGCGGCTGCAGCTGCTCTTCGCCCTGCGGGAGCGCGGCCTGCGCGTGCTGGAGGCCGGGCTGGCCTCCGAGCTCGGCGACGCGCTGGCGGCCCTGCGCGCCGGCTGGCCCGACCTGGCCGAGGAGCTGGCGCTGGGGCGGCTGAGCCCGCGGCCGGAGCTGCCCGAGGACGCGCGTCGCCGGCTGCAGGGGCTGCTGGCGCCTGATGCCACCCGGGCCGCCGAGCTGCGGGCCGAGTGCGCCCGGGGCTTCGAGGGCATCGCGCGGCGCCTGTGGCCGCAGCTGCAGGTGGTGGTGCTGGGGACGGCGCACGGAGGGGAGCGGCTCTACTGCGATGCCCTGCGGCAGGAGGACTGCAAGGGGCTCCCCTTCTACTGCCCCTTCTACCGGGCGGCTGGAGGTGAGTGTCCCCGGCCGGGGACCCGCTGCGGGGACCCACCGCTGCACGGCAGCGCAAACCCTCCTCGCCCTACCCCAGGAGCGGTGCATCTCCCTGCATCGCTCCTCGACGGAGACCCGCGGGCTTCTCCGAAAACGGCCGCGTTTGGGACCGTTTCCTCCCCTCGGAGCGGGCGAGTGAGGCGCCGGCGGGGCCGGGGTTCTCCGCTGACCGGCACCACCTCTCCGCGCAGCGCTGCTCGGCGTGAACCTGTGGCCGGAGGAGCCGAGCGCCCGCTTTCTGCTCTGCCCCGACTGGGCCTTCTGCGAGTTCCTGCCCTGCGCGGCCGAGGAGGCGACGGCGACGGCGCTGCTGGGGGAGCTCTGGGAGGGCCGGGAGTACGGGCTGGTCCTCACCGCCCGGCCCGGCGAGTACAGGTGCCTCCTCGCCCCGCCGCGGGTGGGCTGCATCCCGCGCTGGCCCCGGCCCCCCGTCACGCTGCCTTCCGCCCCGCGCAGGTGCCGCGCGGGAGAGGTGCTGCGGGTGGCCGGGTTTCACAAGCAGTGTCCCGTGGTGGAGCCCGTGCGCAGGTGGGGACCGCCGAGGGGGTCCGTCCCGCGGGGCGGCGCGGCGGGAGGGAGCCGGCAGCATCTCCCGGCGCCCACGGGGCCTCTGCTCCGCAGGGAGAGCCAGACGCTGAGCGTGCGGGGCGAGAGCATCCCCGAGGAGCGGTTTCTGCAGAGCCTGCGCCGCGCCGTGGCCCTGTGGCCGGGGGCTCGCCTGGTCGACTACGTGTGCGTGGAGAGCGTCCTGCTGGGTGAGTGACCCCACGCGCTGCCGGGGGCTCCGCGCCCCCTCCCCCCGGACCCTCCCGCTGGATTTAACGTGCTTGTGCCACCGCAGGCGCCTCCTCGGGGGCCTGCGCCCCCCATTACCAGGTGTTCGTGGAGCTGCGGGGCCTGCGGGACCTGTCGGAGGGGCAGCGCTACAAGGTACGGCGCTGCGGGCTCGGCGCTGCGGGCTCTGCACCGGGGGCTGCGCTCGGCGCCGGGCTGCCGGGGAGCGGGACGGCCGCAGCCACGCGGTGGCAGTGCTCGTGCGGCAGCCTGCGCGCCCGCCGGGCTCCCGTGCTGCTTGGCGGCTGCCGGAGCCCAAGGCGATGCCTGGCGTCCTGGGCTGGCGGGGCGTGCAGCACACCAGCATTGCCCCACGGCCCGGCTGCACGGGGAGGGGGGGGGATCTGTGCTGCTGGGGGGGGGGCACCGGGCGTTGCAGGGGCGACAGCGCTGCGGGGGAGGAAACGCGGGGTGGGGACGGGCGCCGGCAGCCTCCCCCTCTCCCTGCAGCTGGACCACTGCCTCCAGGAGGATTTCCCCACCTACAAGTCCTTCCGCTTCAAGGGCAGCATCGGGCCCCTGCGGCTGCACCTGGTGGCGGCGGGGGCCTTCGCCCGGCTGCGGGAGGCCGCGGGCCGCCCCCGGCCCATGCCCAGGGTGCTGCGGGAGAGGCGGCTGCTCGCCGCCATCCAGAGCGCCGTCGTCTCCTAGGGCGGCCCGGGCTCCCCGCGGCCTGGCTGCCACTCGGAGGACGCGCCCCGCGGCCGGCACGGCCCGTCCTTGCACGGCGAGGGCCCGGGGACCCGCCACGCGCGGCGGTGGGGCAGCGCTCGAGCACATCCCGCCCGGCACCCCGGCTCTGGATGGCAGGGGCTGCCCGGTGGCACAGGCGCTGCCGGGCCCTGCCGAGGCTGCAGCGCGGATGCGGAGGGGCGCGTGGTCCCCCCCCGCGCGGGGACACAAGGCAGCGCCCCAGTAACCCGCCGAGCCCCGCTGCCGGGTCGGGGCCAGACCGCGGCTGCTCCCACGTGGGAGCCGCCTCTGAGCCGGGCTCCAGGGAATTTCCGCTGGTTTAGGAAACAATAAGGGCTGCTTTTAATATTAAAAAAAAAAAGAAGTGAAATAAAGGAGGATTATCTCTCAAAAATAAATAAAGGGCAGTGCTCTGGGATTGAGTGTTGTTTTGTTTTTAATCCCCATTAAGAGATTTCTCGGTGACAGCCCCGGCTCTCCTCGCTGATTGAAAAGTCCCCGTTGCCGGTTCCTGCTGCTGGCCTGGGGCAGGGCCGGCCGTGACTACTCAACCAGTCCGGCGTCTGTCCGGGCTCTGGGGGCACCAGGCTGTTTGTGCCTCTGAGGCCCAAACCCCGCAGGCGGGGAGGGGGCCCAGCTCTTTTCCCCCCTTGTCTGGGGTCTATTTTAAGGCTCCGGAGCCGTGCTGCTTGGGGACCTTGCTGCGCAGACAGCTGTTCCCGGGGGGGGGGCAAGCGAGGCCGCTGGCAGAAGACGCTGCCTTCAGCAGCCGCGCACGGCGCAGCCGCATCCCCACGGCGCCAGGCCAGGCGTGGAGACCGTGCCGAGGCCTCTTCCCGCCCCCCTCCCCTGCTGGGAGAAAAGCCTGGAGCAAAATTCCTGGTGCAAGCAGGGGAGAAATGGTGCGTGCGGCTGGAGAGCGCGTCGCCGGCGAGGACGTGCGCTGGGCTTGCTGTCCCAGCAGGGATGCTGTCCCGGGCCGGCGCGCATCGGGTGTGCATGGTGCTGACAGGGCCAGATGAGGGGATTTGGTGGTTGGGGAGGGGGTCAGTGGTTGCTGGATAAACGCCTGGATGGTGCAGCTGGGCTCTGGCACGTTGGTGGGGCACCCCGGCATCCTTGTGCTGGCAGAGACCCGTGCAGCTGTGCCCTGCCCAGGCCGCCCCAGCAGCTGCTGTTGCCGTGCCAGCACGGCCCTTCCCGACGGCCCCCCCGCCGCCAGGCCTCGCAGCCAGCCCCACCAGCCGGGGCTGCTCGCGGGAGCGGCGCCCTGCAGCCCCCCGCTCCACCCGGCGCGGCCACACCAGCTCGAATCGCAGCCTCGCGCCGGCCCACAGCTCTGCTGCAGGGAGCTGCCCCGGGCTGGGCCGAGCCCCCACTGCCGGCGCGGTGGGCGAGGGCTGGGCTGGAGCTGCGGCGGGCCGGGCTGGGCCGGGCCGGGCCGTCGTGGGTTCATCCCTGGCGTTTCCTCCCGGGGCTGCTGGGAGGAGGCAGAGGGGCAGAGCGAGGCCCCTGCCGCGGGCCCGCGGGTGTGTGCGCTGCAGGGGCTGCGCCCGTGCCCCCTGCCCGGGTCCTGCCCTGCGCTGGGCATCGCCCGGGCTGTGTGGACGGAGGGGCCGGGCAGTGCCGGGACGGCAGAGCCCCGGGGCAACCCCAAATCCTGCCGGAGCTGCAGGCCTGGCCGGGAACCAGGCTGAGCAGGGCCAGGCTGCCGGGCGCAGCTGGGGTTGGGGCCAGGCTGCAGCGTGTGAGCCGGGCTGGGGGGACAGGGTGCCGGGCACGGGCTCGCTTTGGGTGGCGGGCTGCGGGGTGCCACGCTGCAGGGTGTGGGCAGGTCCTGGGTGCAGGCTGGGTGGGGTGCCCGGGTTTGGGTGCCCGGCTGCAGGATGCAGGCTGGTTTGGGTGCCCGGGTTTGGGTGCCCGGCTGCAGGATGCAGGCTGGTTTGGGTGCCCGGGTTTGGGTGCCCAGGCTTGGGTGCAGATGCCTGGATGTGGGTGCAGGGCTGCAGGGTGCAAGCTGGGTCGGGTGCCCGGGTCTGGGTGCCCGGGTCTGGGTGCCCGGCTGCAGGCTGGGTCGATGCCCGGGTTTCGGTGCCGGGCTGCAGGGCTCCTGGCTGCAGGTGCGGGCTTGGCCGGGCGCCCTGCCGGGGCGGGAGGCTGGGCGGGGGCCCGGGGGGCCGCGGGCGGCGGCGGCGGGAGGTCCCGGGGCGCCGGGGCCCGGCCCCGCTGCCCGCCGCTGCAGCCCGGGGCGGGGGGGCCGCGCCGCCGCCGTCCCCGCCCCCGGCCCCGGCCCCGTCCCTCCCCCCCGGCCGCGCCGCCTCCCGCCTGCTCCGCCACTGAGCCCGCAGCGGCGGCGGCGGCGGCGGCGCAGGCACCGGGGGCGCCCGGGGCCCCGCGGCGGCCGCTGCCCTGAGGCCGCGGGGGATGGCGGAGGGGCCCCGGGGCGCCCCGCCGCCGGGCTCGCCCCGCCCCGCCGCGCCGCTGCCCAACGGGCCCCGCGGCGGCGAAGGCGGCGGCGGCGGCGGCAGCCCCGGCTCGGGCTCGGGCAGCAGCAGCCGCGAGGACTCGGCGGAGCGGAGCCCCGCGCCCGCCGCGCCCCGCGCCAGCATCATGAAGGTGAGAGCGGCACCGGGCACCGACCCCCCCCCGGAACCGGCTCCCGGAACCGGCCCCCGCCCCAGCGCCGCGGCCCCCGGCTGCGGGAGCACCCGGCTGCGGGCGCCCTCGGCCGCCCCCGGGGCGCTCGGCGGGGAGGGGGCTCCCGGCCCCGGTCCCGGTCCCCGGCATCTGCGGAGGGCTCGGGCCCTGCAGAGCACCGAGCCGAGCCGGGCCGAGCCGGGCCGGGCCCCGGGGGAGCAGCCCTTGGCCCCGCCCGGCTGCCGGAGCCGGCTCGGCACCGTCCGTCCTCGCCCTCGGGGCGGCTCTGGCGGCTCCGCGGCCGGGGGCTGCGCCCGCACCCTCGGGGCGGCCGGCGGGTTCCCGGCGGGTGGGCGCGGGGCTGGGAGGCCGCCGGGCCGGGCACGGGGCTCGCCCCTCCGCGGGGCGCGGGGGCTGCTCTCGGCGGGGCTGCCCCGGTCCCCCTGCCCTGCGAGTCCGCCAAGGGCACGGCCCGGTCCGGCTTTGTGCGCTCCCGGGCCAGGCCTGTCCTTCCCGCGTGGCCTTGAGCCGCCCCGTGCAGCCGCCGCTGTTCCCCTGCCCGGCCGCCGCCACATCGCAGCGTCGCCCCATCCTGCTCGGGGGCACCCGTGGGTGCCGGGCGAGCCGCCCCCAGCACGCTCTCGCTTTCACCTGCGAGCAGGAGCGACGAGCCTCGGGCCCAGCCTGGCCAGCGTCCCCCGACGCCAGCGCAGACCTCGCGCCAGCGCTGCGGCGTGGCCGCGGTCCCCGGGGGGCCGTGGCCGAGGGAGGGTCCCGGGGGCTCCCCCGCGCCGGTGGGCAGCAGGTCACGCGTGCGTTCTTCTAAATTGGTCCCCCTAATTGCGCTTGCGTCGGCGTCGCTCGCTGACACAATAGGTCGCCTCTGCCCGGGACCCGCCTCCCCGCTCCTGGCAGCCTATTTTAAGCCGCTAGAGCTCCGCTACTATTAATACCCCGCGTGTGGGCTGCTCCCGCGCTGCCGGCCCCTTCCCTGCGCTCCTGCCTCCGGGACCTCGGCCCCTTCCCTGCGCTCCGGGACCTCGGTGCCTGGGCGAAGGGAGGTGGCCGTGGTGGGAGCGTGGCGGCTGCCCGCGCCCTGGGCAGCTCCTCTGCCCGCCCGTCGCCCCGGCTGGGCTCCCTGCGCAGACCAGGGCCGCAGGGGCCTCGTGCGGGAGCGCCTGGGGCGGGCAGAGGAGACTTCCCGGTGCTTCCCGCAGCGCCGGGCTGGTGCCTGCTGGGGACCGGCCCAACGCCTGGCTTCCCTGCCAGGTCCCTGTGGTCCTCCTCTTCCTCCAGGGTCCTCCTCTTCCTGCAGCACCGCGGGCGCCGCCGGCTCTGCCGCCCTGCAGCCAGCAGCGACGGGCAGCAGATGCTCGGGGAGGCCGAGAGGCCGCCGTGAGCCTCCCCGCGGCGAGGCCGGAGGTGCCGCGGGCGCTGGAGGCGAGCGCACGCAGGGGCTGCTTCTCCCCTCCGCACCGGGCGCCGGGCTGGGCGCGTCCTCTTGCAGCGGCCGTGCGTCACGGCGCGGTTTGGCCTTACGCGAAGGTCGCGCGGCCCCGAGCCGGAGCCCGGCGGGGGAGGCCCGGCTGCAGAGGAGGTCGCACTCGGAGGGCGGCCCCAGCCCGCCCTGCTCCCGGGTACGCGCCTCCGAGCCCCCCGGGGGCTGACGTCGGCCTGGGTGCCGGAGGGCCGCGCAGGTGAGGCCGGCCGTGCTCGGCTGCGCCCCGTGTGCTGCGAGGGGCCGGCCGGCGCGGGAGCAGCCTCGGGGCCCGGCACTGCGGGGAGGCCGTTCCCACGCGCCGGGCGCTGCTCCATCGTTCCCGGCGCCCGGCCGGAGGCAGCCGCTCGCAGCGGGGCACCGGTCACGGCGGCTGCGGCAGCGGGCCGGCAGAGGCTGGCTGGTGACGCGCTGGAAGCACGTGTGGGAAGAGCCCCAGGCTGTTATTTTACGGGATTTCCAGCAGCGGCTGCGGGAGCGAATCCGAAAGCGCAAAGCACCGGGCCGGGGCAGGGGGAGTCCGGGGCCGGCCAGGCCGGGTGGCTTCGGAGCCGGCTCCTTGCAGTGACGGGAGCCGGCAGAGCGGCTGCGTGGGGCGCCCGGGGATGGAGAGCAGGGCGCCGGCATCCCCACGTCCCCGCAGGAGGACCTGCTCCCTGCTCTCTTCCCAGGTTGGAAGCGGAGGGGTTTGGGGGCCCGGAGGGCTGGGGGTGCCGGAGCGGGGACCGGGGCAGTGCTGGCTCCGTTTCTGGCTGCTGCGGGATGTGCCCGGTGCCGGTGCCGCGCCGGCCTGTCCCGCGGCCGTGGTGCCGCCTCCCCCTCCTGCCGGAGCCGCGGGAGCTGCACCGGCGCCGTGCTGGGGAGCGGCAGCTGGTGCCGCGGTGGGCGGATGTGTCACCCTCCCTCCTTGGCAGGGAACGGGCGCGTGGAGGAAAGCCCTGGCTGCTCCTGGCCGCCTCCGCCCGGCGCGGGGCCGCTGTCTATCCGCGCTCCCGCTCGTGCTGCCCGGTGCGGGACGGGGCCGCGCGACCTCGGGGAGGACCCGGACCTGGGGAACCGGCTGTGGACGCGTCCCGTCGCAGCCAGGCCCGGAGCGGCTCCGTCCACCGGGCTCGGAGCGGCGCGGCCGGCAGAAGGGGCCCCGGCAGCGGTGCCAGCTGCGGCGCTGCGGGTGCTGCCCGGACGCCTGGGCCCCGGCAGCTTTCGGTTCCTCTGTCCCGGCGTCACGAGCTGCTGTGCCGGCACGAGCTGCGGGAAGGGAGAGGCAGCTGCGGCCCGGCGGCGCTTCCCGCGCTCGCGGGGGTGACGAGGCCGGTCACGCGGCGGCTGTGATTAGGGCCTTGCCAGGGCGCTGATCGCAGAGGTAATTGGCTCAGGAGATGCTTAGCGCAGGGTGCGGGGAGCCCCGGGCTGGGACGGCGTGGGGGGGGGGGGGCGTCCCCGTTGGCACGGCTCCCCTTTGGGTGCGATGTGCACGGGTGTGATGTGCACGGCAGCACGGGAAGACCCGCTGCCACCGGCCCCCGCCGGCTGGGAATCCTCCTCTCGCTGCGGCTGGGCCTCTCCCGGGCCGTGAGCGCCGCGTCCTCGCTGCTGACCTACTTATCACCGAGCGGAGCTGCCCCTCCGCCGGCTCCGGCACTGCTCCCTGCTCGCGGAGCACTCGGAGCTGAGCCGAGCGTCCCCAGGGCGGACGCTGGCCTGCGAAGCGCCTGTGCAACGGGCTGCTGGAAGCGGCGGTTTTTCTCTTCCTTTCTCTGAGCAGGGTGTATTAACCCAGCGGGTGGTTGCAGGAGTGAGGCAACATGCGGTCGCTCCCATCCGGTACCGGGATGCAAGCGCGTTCGGCTGCTGCAGCGCTCGGAGCTCCTCGAGCAGCGCGGGGCCGTGCACGCCCCGGGGCCGGCTGCAGAGCGGGCTGTGGTCGGGGCTGCGCCGCGCCGGCCCCCGCCGCCGCCGCCGCCCCCCTCCCCGGCGCCCCATGCAAGCGCAGGGGGTCGTGGGGGGTGGCGGGGGCCGGCGCCGGGGCAGGTGCGTTCGGCCGCTTGCGGTGGGCGAGGGCAGGTGCTGGCGCAGCTGGAGGCAGGTCCCGGCGGCCGCGCGACGCGCGCGGGCCCCCCGCCCCGCGTTTCCTTTCCGGATGGGTTTCCTGTTTTGCGCTGCCGGCCCGGTGCGGAGCCGCCCGGGTGGGGTGCGCGGGGCCGGGCGTGGGCCGGCGAGGGGCCGGGGGGAGCGCGGCCGTGCTGCCCGGTGCGAGCGGCCATCGCGGGGGCCGCGGGCTCGTGCTGCGAGCCAGTGGTGAGCTCAGATTGCCGCTCGCAGGAAGCGCGTCGTTGCGGCGTGCCGGCAGCTCGGCCCGCGCCTGCTTCCTCGCCGATGGCGTAACCTGCCGCCGGGCTGCGGCACCCGGCGGCTGCATCCCGTGGCTCGGCCCGAGGGATCGTCCCAGCGGGACGACGGGGCTCCCGGGATGCCGTGCGTGAACATCCGTCCCTGAGCCCCGCGCTGCGCCTGGCTCCGGTGCTCTGCCCTGCTGTGGGGACGGGGCGTCGGAGCAGGGAACATCCCCGCTCCCGGGAGCTGGAGCCGGCTGGCACCGAGGCAGGATCCTGGCTCCCGGCCGGCTCCCTGGAGCGATCTGGCAGCGAGAGGATGCCAACGGCTCCTGCGCGCGAGCTGGGGGTGGCGGAAGCGAGGATCTGCCTTCGCCAGCCGGGACCCGCGCTGCAGGGAAGCGGTGCTGGGGCGGGTGTTGAGCCCCGATGCCTGCACATCCCGGTCCCATCCCGCGTTACCGTGCTGTGCACGGGTGACCTCGTGGGCCCTGCCCGAGCTTGGCCCTCGCTCGTGCTGTGTGTCCGGGGGGCATCTCCCTCCGTGCCGGCAGGGTCCAGCTGGCTCTGGTGTGGGGCTGGGGCCGGGCTCCCCCTCCCCAGGACGTTTCCCCCTCCCCAGGACGTTTCCCCCTCCCCGGGACGTTTCCCCCTCCCTGGGACAGAGCCGCAAGGCTGCCTGCGTGACCCGTCCTGCTCCCGCGCCTTCTCTGCCGCCCTTAGGTCATGGCTCCCTGGTCCCTTGGGGGTAAATCCAGTCCCCTGGGGGTGAGACGCCAGGACACGCTCATGCAGCGTGTTAACCCGCTCTGCGGCAGCCGGATGGTGGAGGTGTGAAAGCTCTTGGGGAGCCGGGGGGGCCCCATCGCCCCCAAACCCGGGCGGCTGCGAAGAACCCGCCCGTGCTGGAGCTGCCACCAGATTAGAGGTGACTCACCATAATCTTAAAGAAGTGGATTAAATCTCCTCCCCGCTGCCCTGCTTAATGAAATCCATCCCATAATACGCTCCCAGCCCTGCTGTTCCCCCTCGCTCCCCCCCCCCTGGCCCCGTCCGGCTCCGAGCGGTAGCACGGTTCCCCTTCCATCTCCGGGGGCAGCGTGCGGCCGGGCGCGGGAGCATCCCTGCCCCAGAGCATCCCTGCCCAGGAGCATCGCAGCGTGCGGCCGGGCACAGGAGCATCCCTGCGCGGGAGCATCCCTGCCCCGGAGCATCCCTGCCCTGCGCCGCTGCAGAGCCCGGGAGCATCCCTGCCCCGTGCCGCTGTGGACCCCCCGGCACCCGCGGCCTGGGGCTCTGCTTGCTGCCTGCCCGAAAAGCGTGCGGGGCGGTGGCACGTGCCCCTCTGCGGCGGCGGGGGGCAGCCCCCCAGCATGGGGGATGCGGAGCCGCCTGCGCGGGGGGGCCTGCAGGGCCAGGCCTCCGCGGTGAGCGAGCAGCGGGGAAGGATCCGGCTCAAGGCCGGGAGCAGGAAGGAAGGAAGGAAAGCAGAGTTAAAATAAGTCAGGGCAGCGAGCTGTGGGGGAGGCCACGGCTGGAGCTGCCCCCCCGCTCCTGGGGCCTGGCGAGGGGGTCGGCGTGGGGCTGGACCGGGCTTCGCGCTGTGCTGCCGGGCGTCCTGGCCGGGGGACGGTGGCCCTCGGTGCCCCAGAGCGTGACCCCGAGGCGGCGGCAGAGCTGCTCCTCTGCTTTCCGCCGCAGGCAGCCCCGGAGCGAGGAGCGGCAGGTCCCCGCGTGGCCGGGAGCTCGGCCTGGGGAGGGCTGCGCCGGCTGCAGCCCCCGGCCCCCGCCGCCCCCCCCAGCTGCAGCCCCTCCCCGGGTCCCTGCAGGGGCTCGCGGGCTCCTCTGAGGGGTCTGAGCCGGGGCTCGGTCGTGGCACCGCTGCCAGGCCCCGGCCCCTCATCCCCTTCCACCTGCCCGCGGCTGCCCGGCGCGGGATGGGGCTGGGCTCCCAGCGGGGCTTTGCCTCCCCGGGCACCCTGCGGCTGGGGGCGGGGTGGGAAGAGCAACGCCATCGTCGCCCTCTCGTTCGGGACCGGCCCTGACAGCTCTGCCCCCTTCTCCCCGCCCCGGCAGGATGGCTCCCGGCAGCGGCCCGTGCAGAAGAAGAAGACGGTGTCCTTCAGCACCATGCCCAACGACCGGAAGATCAACAGCACGGCCGCCTGCATCTCCTTCATGCTGGAGGGCTGCGAGCTGAAGAAGGTGCGCTCCAACTCCCGCATGTACAGCCGCTTCTTCGTGCTGGACTCGGACATGCGCTCCGTGCGCTGGGAGCCTTCCAAGAAGGACTCGGAGAAGGCCAAGATTGAGATCAAGTCAGTCAAGGAGGTGCGCGTGGGCAAGAAGACCCCCATCCTGCGCAGCAACGGCCTCTCCGACCAGTTCCCAGACGAATGCGCCTTCTCCATCATCTACGGAGACAACTACGAGTCCCTGGACCTGGTGGCCAGCTCGGCCGACGTGGTGAGCGCGTGGGTGATGGGGCTCCGGTACCTGGTGTCCTACGGGAAGCACACGCCCGAGGCACCTGGGACCGGCCACCCCTGCCTTCGGACCTCCTGGATCTCCTCCGTCTTCGACCTCGCCGACCTGGAGAAGTCTGGCCGCATCCCCGTGTCCCGGGCTGTGCAGCTGATCAAAGCCCTGAACCCAGGCATGAAGGCCTCCACCATCGAGCTGAAGTTCAAGGAACTGCAGAAAGCCAGCGACCGCGTGGGCATGGACGTGGCCTGCGACCTCTTTGTGGAGGCCTACTGCGAGCTCTGCACCCGGCCGGAGATCTTCTTCCTGCTGGTGCAGTTCTCCAGCAACAAGGAGTACCTGGGCCTGAAGGACCTGCTGATGTTCCTGGAGGTGGAGCAGGGCATGGAAGGGGTGACGGAGGAGAAGTGCTTGGAGATCGTCAGCAAGTACGAGCCCTCCAAGGAGGGCCGGGAGAAGGGCTACCTGGCCATCGACGGCTTCACGCGCTACCTGCTCTCCTCCGACTGCTCCATCTTCGACCCGCAGCACCGCAAGGTGTGCCAGGACATGGCGCAGCCGCTCTCCCACTACTACATCAGCTCCGCCCACAGCGCCTGCCTCCTGGAAGACAACTTCTGGGGCGGCTCGGACATCGGCGGCTACATCAGCGCCCTGGGCCTGGGCTGCCGCAGCATCGAGCTGGTGCTGTGGGACGGCCCCGACGGCGAGCCGGTGGTCTACACCAGCCCCTCGGCCGCCTCCTGCGTGCCCTTCCGCACCGCGGTGGGGCTGATCGAGCAGCACGCCTTCGCCGCCTCCGCCTACCCGCTCATCCTCTGCCTCGTGGCGCGCTGCTCGGCCGCCCAGCAGCGCCTCGCCGCGCAGTGCCTGCGCAAGACGCTGGGCGACAAGCTGTACCTGGAGCCGCCCAGCCCCGCCGAGTCCTACCTGCCCTCCCCGGAGCAGCTCAAGGGCCGCATCCTCATCAAGGGCAAGAAGCTGCCGCCCGACTGCCAGGACAGCGAGGGCGAGGTGTCGGACGAGGAGGAAGGCTGGGAGCTGGCGCGGCGCCCGGGCCGGGGGGAGCGGGAGGTGCCGGAGGGAGGTGCCCCGCGCCGGGCGTGCCTCAGCCGGGAGCTCTCGGAGCTGGTGAGCCTCTGCCAGGCCGTGCCCTTCCGGGACTTCGAGAGCTCGCGGCGGGGGCAGCGCTACTGGGAGATGTGCTCCTTCAGCGAGGTGGAGGCCGGGCGCTTCGCCAACGAGTGTCCCGCCGAGCTGGTGAGCTACAACAAGCGGTTCCTCTCCCGCGTCTACCCCAGCCCCATGCGCATCGACGCCAGCAACATGAACCCGCAGGACTTCTGGAAGTGCGGCTGCCAGATGGTGGCCATGAACTACCAGACGCCGGGGCTCATGATGGACCTGAACGCGGGCTGGTTCCGGCAGAACGGGGCCTGCGGCTACGTCCTGCGTCCCGCCATCATGCGCGAGGAGGTCTCCTACTTCAGCGCCAACGCCAAGGACTCCTTGCCGGGGGTGCCCGCCCAGCTCCTGCACCTCAAGGTCATCAGCGGGCAGAACCTGCCCAAGCCCAAGGGCTCGGGGGCCAAGGGGGAGGTGGTGGAGCCGTACGTCTGCGCCGAGATCCACGGCATCCCGGCCGACTGTGCCGAGCACCGCACCAAGACGGCCCTGCAGAGCGGGGACAACCCGGTCTTCGACGAGAGCCTGGAGTTCCAGATCAACCTGCCGGAGCTGGCCGTGCTGCGCTTCGTGGTGCTGGACGACGACTACATCGGCGACGAGTTCATCGCCCAGTACACCATCCCCTTCGAGTGCCTGCAGCCCGGGTACCGCCACGTCCCGCTGCAGTCCCTGGCCGGGGAGCCCCTGCCCCACGCCACCCTCTTCGTGCACGTGGCCATCACCGACCGCCGCGGCGGGGGCAAGGGGCACCGCCGGGGGCTCTCGGGGCGCCGCGGCCGCCGCGTGCGGGAGTACACCTCCACCAAGGCCACCGGCATTAAGGCCATCGACGAGGTCTTCCGGACGGCCACCCAGCCGCTGCGGGAGGCCACCGACCTGCGGGAGAACGTGCAGGTACCGGACCCGTGGTACAGACCAGCTGGGACGCGGGCTCGTCCGGGGAGGATGGGGCTGGGCGGCGAGGAGTCGGGAGCACCTGGGTGTCCGTCCTGATCCCGGCTCCGGAGCAGCCGGGGGCACGCGGACGAGAGGCCTCACCTGGAGCAGAGAGCTGGGGGACACGGGGCCTTTCCCGGCAGGCAGGGGCAGGAGTGAGGGCTCGGCAGCCCCCGCGCCGGGCTGGGGCCGGGGCCGGACCCTGACGCCGGTGTCTGCCCGCAGAACGCGCTGGTCTCCTTCAAGGAGCTCTGCGGCCTGACGCCTGCCGCCAACATGAAGCAGTGCATCATCACGGTGGCGGCGTGGCTGCTGCACAGCGACAGCGCGCCCAGCGTCACCCTCAACCTGGCGGAGCGGTACCCCCCCATGGAGGCCCGGGGCCCCATCCCCGACCTGCTGCGCAAGGTCCTCACCGCCTACGAGACGGTAAGAGCCGGGAGCGGGGCGCCAGGGCAGCCCCCCGCCGGGCTCGCATCCGCCCCGGGGCGGGGGGGTTTGGCTGGGGGGCCGCAGCAGCGGGTGCCCCCGAGGGACCCGACCGCCTCTCGGCGCAGGCTCCCCCCGGCTCCGCGGCGCAGACCCCATCCCCCTGCGTGCGCTGCCCGGCACCAGCTCCGGGCCGGGGGGCATCCTGCGATCCCGCCTGGCGGGAGGAATCCCATTAATAGCCGAAGCCGGAGCCGCTTCCTTCCTTTGTGTTGCAGGGAGACCTGGCTGCCGGCCAGGCGCTGGCCGCCCTGCACCTGGCTGCGGCGAGGCCGGGGGCGAGGGAGGCCGGGGGTGAGGGAGGCCGGGGCGAGGGCCCCCCCGGCGACGTGTGCGTGGGGGGCCGCCCCGCTGCTCACACCGCCCCGCTGCTCTCCCCCAGATGATCCAGACGAGCCGGACGCTGATCGAGTCCGCCGACGCCGTGTACGGCAAGCTCATCCAGGCGCAGCAGGCAGGTGGGTCCCCGGGGGGGCGGCGCGGCCCCCGCGCCCCGTGCTCCTCTGCTGCGCCCAACCGCCGTCCCGGGGCACTGGAGCCGCCGTGCATCCCGGCACCGTGGCAGGTCCCCCGGGGCACTGGGGACACCGTGCCCCTGAGCTGGGGGCCAGGCCGGACGCGCGTCCCTGCAGGGCTGAGCCGAGCACAGCGTGGGCTCCGGTGCGCGGGCACGGCTGCGCGCTGGGGTTTCGGCGGTGCACGCGGACGGGAGGCGCAGGGACGCGTGTGCCTGTGCACGGAGGGGGCCGGGTGGCACGCGCCTTCGCACCCCTGGCCGGGCGTCCGGGCTGCAGGTCGCTGGCTGAGCAGCCGGGAGGGCCCTGGCCGCCGTCCCAGCCGGCCGTGGGAGAGCCGCTCCGGCTGGCGTGGCCCAGAGCCCAGCTCTGCGGTTTTCCCGTGTCCCGGGCAGCGCCGGGGGTGCGGGGGGAGGCAGCTGGAGCGGAGGGGGCCGCGGTGCGGTGCGGGGCGCGGGGCTGCCGTCTGGGGCGGCGGGACCCCCGAGCAGGGCGCCTGGGGAAGGTGGGCAGCGCGGGAAGCACCGGAGGGGAGGGAGGAGCGCGGAGGAGGCTGACAAGGAAGCGGAGAGGAGTCATTAGCTGCCAAACGCCGGAATATAATTAGCATCAGAAATAACAGACTGGGGCTGACGGCAGAAGTGGCAACCGGGTGTTGTGACTTAGGAGACGCATGGCTGAACCCACACGGGCAGGTGCTGCTGGCAGCCCGCCCCAGTGCCCCGGCCGTGCCGCAGCCCGGGAACCTCCCCGGCGCTTGGCTCGCGGCCCCGCAGCCGCTGCCGGCGCGTGGGGAGCGGGAGCGAGGGAGGCACGGCCGGGGCAGCGGGACGGTGCCGGGGTGCTGGGGGGCCTGAGCCGGCCCGGACGCGGGGGGCTCTGCGCCCTGGTGCACGGCTGCCCGGGAAAGGCCGCGGGAGTCGGTCCGTGCTGCCGGGGTGAAGAGCAGATGGAGGGGGCATCGTCCCCCGGGGCGCGGGCTGGCCCGGGGCGGCTCCGCGGTGGTGGAGCCGGAGCTGATCCGCGCCGCGAGGCACTGGGAGCAGCAGCTCCCGGGGGTCATCCGGCCCCTGCACCCGGGTGTTTGCGGCGCTGCTCCGGCCGCCGGTGCCCCGGGGTGCGGGAGGTGCCGGCGGGGGGGATGCGGGGCCGGCGGGGGGGCGCGGGGCCGGCGGGGGGTGCGGGTGGGGGGGCGCTGATTGACGGCGCGCGGGCGGGCAGGCTCGCGTGGGAGCCCTTGCGTGGGCCCGGAGCCGGCGCTGCGTCAGGGAGGGGTAAATATAGCACCGCTCACGAGGATGTCACGCAGTGCACGGCGCGGTTGGGGGGGGTCTCAGGGCTGTGCCGGCACCGGGGGTGATCGCAGCCCTCTGGGGGGACCCTCAGCTCTGGGGCCGGGGGAGCCAGTCCTGCTGGCTGGGCTCCCTGCGTGCGCCCGGGTTTGGGGCTGAGCGTGGCGTGGGGCTGGGCGCCCCGTCGGCCCCACCGCTCCCCCCACGCCGGGCGAAGGGCGTCGCGCCAGGCCGCAGTGCCGGTCTGGGGCTGCCGTCGCGCCCGCCTGAGCGCTGCCCCTGCGCCCCGGGCAGGCATGGACTTCCACAAGGAGCTGCACCGCATCGAGGCCAAGGAGGGGCTGCGGGGCAGGAAGCTGCAGAAGGCCCTGGAGAGCTTCGCCTGGAACATCACCGTGCTGAAGGTGAGCGGGGCGAGAGACGGAGAGACGGAGAGCGGGGACGCGGGATGCAGCGCTCGCGGGCTGTCCCCCCAAGGGCCGCGGGCTCAGTCCCCGCTGGGCCGGGGCTCCCTGGACAGCCCAGCGCATCTCGCAGGCTTCCTCGGGGAGCAGCAAAGGTGCTGCGGCAGCAGGCGATGGAGTCGGGCCCTCCCGAGTCCTGCCAGCGCCTCAGGGATGTCGCGGGAGCGTTGGCCAAAGCGCCCTGGGGGGCCGGACCCCCCGCCGGCACTGGGGATGCAGCGGTTGGGGTCTCGTGGTCCGGTTCTGGCAGTCCGGGCTGAGCCCGTGCTGTCCCCTCGCGGGACCGTGGCCGTGCCAGCGGGGCTGGCCGTGGCGTGGGACCGTGCACCGGCTGGGGCAGGCCGTGCTGCGTGCGAGGGTCTCCGTGCAGCGCTGCCGGGCAGGCCTGGGCCACGCGGACCCCCAGCCTTTCGCCGGCCCCACGGGCTGGCAGGGGCTGCTGCGGCGCGGCGCGGCACGGCCGGGCGGCGGGGAGCAGCCGGTGCGGGGCCGGGGCGCGGGGCCCTGCTGACGCCTCTGCTCGGCGGCAGGGCCAGGCGGACCTGCTCAAGCACGCCAAGGCGGAGGCGCTGGACAACCTGTGGCAGATCCACAACGCGGGGCAGTCCTGCGGCATCGGCAGGAACGGCTCGGCCTCGCCCGACCCCTCCCGCCTGCGGACCCCGCTGGAGCCCATCCCCGAGGCGGAAGGAGGCGGCGACGCGGCGTCCTGCTGACCCCGGCGCGGGGCACCGGGGCCCGGACTGAGCGCTCCCGCGGCACGGCATCGCCCGCGGCACGGCATCGCCCGCGGCACGGCATCGCCGGCGGCCGCAGGGCCTGGACTGGGGGCACCGGCCGGCCCGCAGGGGTTGCTGCGGCTGGAGGGACGCGCGGGGCAGGGCTCCGCTGTGCCCACGGGCGGCCGAAGGGCTGCAGCGGGGCTGGCGCAGCGGCAGAGCCTCGCGGGGACCAGCTCTGGGTGCAGAGCAGGGAGTTTGGGGAAGGATGTCCCTGCTCCCGTCCGTCCCGCTCCCCACGAGCCTCCTTCTGCATCCGCGGGGATGCTGGCACCCCGACGGCCGCGTGCATGTGCCCCCAGCCCGCTGCGCCCGACCCGCTGGCCCCACTGGAAAAACAGCCCCGTCTCTGGACTCAGGTTTGCTGGTTTTGCCTTTGCAAGCCCTGGGGAGAACTGGCCTGCTGCATCCGTCCTGGCTCCACCGGCGGATCCCCGTGCCCTCGCCGTGGGGCGGCGGGTCGCGCCCCCTCCCTGGCGTCCCCGGGCCCTGCCCTGCGGGGGGGCTGCACCGGCACCCGGGCAGCAGGGGCGGCTTTTGGCATCAGGGAAAATGTCCTGGACTTCTCCCCCGGGGCGAGAGCGTCCCGGGCGCAGGCCGCGAGCGAGGGTGGTCTGGGGTCGGACCGGGGCTGCGGAGCGGTTATAAAGTGTGCGAGACCTGTGCTGCTGCCCTGCTGCTCCGTCTCTGCGCCCGCACGGGGGGCCAAGGGCCACTGAAGCGTGGGGAGGGTGGCGCTGCCGGTGCTGGGGACCGCGGGGCCGTGCCAGCTGCAGCATGGAGCCGCGTGGCCCCATCCCCGCTTTGTTTGGGAGCGGTAATTAGCCTAATGGGGCCGCGAGGAATGAGCCTGGGAGATGCCATCGTCCGGGGCCAGGCAGTCGGGAGCGGACCCGCTGCGTCCTCCCGGCGCTGACCTTCCGGCCGCGGCTCTCGTAGGCAATTACGGCCTCATTAGCGCCGGGCGCCGCAGCCTCCCGCGTCCCGCAGCCGCGCCATGCGCAATGGGAGCTGCAAATGAGCGAGAGGCCCGGCCGGTCTCCGAGCTACCGGGGACAAAGAGTGCGCGTCTCCCGGCGACCGGCCCCGCTCCCGCCCGGCCCCTCCGCTTGCCGGGGTATTTTTGGCAGCTCTATTGTGCCGGGCCCGGCGAGGGCCGGGGGCCGGGTGGGGGGCGGCCCCTATAAAGCCCCGCGGCCAGGGCGAGTGGCTCAGGGCGGCTCTGCTCCTCGGCTCCCGGCGGGTCATGCCCCAGCGCTGCTCGGCCACCTGAAGACGCCCGGGAACGATGGAGGCACCGAACGGCAAGGTGGGGCCAGGCGCGAGCGGCCCGGCGGGGCGGAGGATGAGCCCCCGGCTGGGGCTGACCGGGGCCGCGGGCAGCCTGGGAGACCGGGAGGGAGGCGATGCCGGGGAGGCTGCGCTGCGGGCTGGGACCCGGGATCCAGGATCCGGGACCCGGGACCCGGGACTTGGCTCCGCACGGGCTGGGGGTGCAGGGAGCGGGGCGCGTGGTGCCTGCAGCATTGCGCTGCGGCGGGGGCTGAGCACAGGGGCTCTCGCTGCACGTCCCGCGGTGCTCTGCGGTGAGGCAGGTGTCTGCTGCCTTGCACCGGGGCGGGACGTGGGTGGCAGCGAGGATACCTGCAGCTCGTTCCTGCCGGGGGAAGGAACAGTGGCCTGCGGGGCTGGACTGGGGAGGGGGGAGCAGGACTCCCGGCCCCCCCATCCCTGGGGGCACGGGGCTGCCCGTCCTGCCGGGCGCTGGAGGGCGATGCCCCCGGGCTGTTCTCGGGAGAGCTCCCCCGGAGCGGTGAGGCAGCGGTGATGGGGAGGCCAGGACCGGCCGTGAGCCCTGTCCCCTCCCGCTGCCTCCCCTTGCCGCAGCCCAAGCTGGGGACAGCCCTGTCCCCGTGCAGCAGCTGCTCTGTCCCCGTTGGAGCCGGGACACCCCGGCAGCGAGGTCGTGCAGGCAGCCCCATGGCGACTGGGCAGGCGGGAGCGGAGCCCAGCTGGGTGCTGGCCGTCCGGCTGCCCGCTCCGGAGACACGGGGCGGCTGCCCGAGGGCCGCGCTGCCCCAGCCAGTCCGGCCGCCCCCGCGCTGACGCCGGCCCGTTGCTCCGGTAGCTCCAGAGAGCAGCTTGGCTCCTGCTGCTGCTGCTGCTCTGCTCCCTGGCCGCTGCCCGGCAGAACGTGCCCGAGTGCTGCCGGCAGAAGACCTGCTCCTGCCGCGTCTACGACCTCCTGCACGGCATGGGCAACCACGCCGCCGGCATCCTCACGCTGGGCAAGAGGAAGAGCGTCCCGCCGGCCTTCCAGAGCCGGCTCTACCGCCTGCTGCACGGCGCCGGCAACCACGCCGCCGGCATCCTCACCATGGGCAAGCGCGGGGAGGGCCCCGGCGCCTGCCACGACGCCTCGGGCTGCCCCTCGGGCACGGACGTCCCGCCGACGCCGGCCCTGAGCCACTCCGACGCCAGCCCTGCCGGCCCCGGCGAGTGCCAGGGACAGTGGGGGAAGGACCTGACCAGCAGCCAGGCCCAGGGGGCTGCAAAGGGCTTTTACTGAGGTGGTTGGGGGGGGGGAGTGGGATCGGAGAGGGGGTCCCGGCAGGGGGACGGACCCTGGGGACTCGAACCCCGGAGCTCCATGTAAATAGCACTTTTAAATACCTCCTCGTGGCCCCGGCCGAGCCTGCTCAGGGCACCGCTGGGCTTTTACAATAAATGGGAGTCTGGCGTCACGCGGCTTTGCCTTGTCTGGGGGCGTGGGACCTGGGGGCTCAGGGCTCTGCCAGGGGCTGCGCCAGGGCAGCCAGCGAGGCTGGCACCTTCGCCCGTTGTGCCAGGGCACGGACTGATGCTGCCGCGTCTGCGCGTTTCCAGCTCTGGCCCCTTTCGCCTTGGTGGGGGGCGAAGGGAGGATATTCTGCTGGAGCGAGTCTGCAGGAGCCCGAGGGGCCGGAGCCCCCCAGCCCAGCTGGGGAGGGCCCGGCAGCGGAGCGGAGGGGGTCCCGCTCCCAGGGCTGCCCCGGCTGCCCCGTGCCTCCCCGCCGGCCACAGGGCCTGGGAGCACCGGGGCAGGAGCGGGGCTCTGCGGGGCGCCGGGACCCTCCGCGCCCCCGCGCCTGGCAGCGGGACCCTGCCGTGGGCTGGGACTGGGCGGGCCGGATCCTGCCCCTTCCCCAGCCTCGAGGGACCCCGCTTGGCTTTCCAGGGGCTGGAGCCGCCCTGCCGGTGCCGGCCGGTGCCGAGGGCTGGTCCCGAGCGGGTCCCGGTGCCGGCGGGGCGGTGCCGGCGGCTGCCGGTGCCGAGGCCCCTCCCGGTGCCGGCGTCGCGCAGGGCCCGGGGCGGGGCGGGGCGGGGGCGGGGCGGGAGCCCCGGGCGGGCCGGGCCGGGCCGGGCCGAGCCGAGCCGGGATTAGCCCGCGGCGCCGGGACGCACCTGCGGAGGGGCCGGGGGCGGCGGAGCCCAGCCCGCAGCCCCGGGCCCGGCGGGACCATGCCGGTGATGAAGGGCTTGCTGGCCCCGCAGAACACCTTCCTGGACACCATCGCCACCCGCTTCGATGGCACGCGTAGGTCTGCGCCTCCCGGGCCGGGCCGGGCCCGCTGCGGCGGGGAGGGTGCGGGGAGGGGCAGGCGGCGCGCCCGGGAAGCGGCGGGGGGGCTGGGGGTCGCCGTGGGACGGGAGCGCCCCGGGGTTAGAGGGGACGCGGCCCTTCACCCTCTCCGCCCCGTCCCCGCCGGCCCGGACCCCCCGGCCGGGCTCAGTAATTGGGGGGCCCCCCGTGAGACCCGGCCGGGCTCGGCACCCCGGGGCCCCCTGTGCATCGCGGCCGGGCTCGGCACCCCGGGGACCCCCGTGCAGCCCAGGCAGCTCCGTGGCCCGGGGCCCCGTGCAGACCCCACTCCCGGCCGCGCTGCCGCTCCCGGCGCCCCCGGGAGGTGCCCGAGCCGCGGGGCTCCGCCGGGGCCGGGGCCGGGGCCGGGGCCGGGGCCGCTCAGCACCACGGACAGTTCCCGGCCGGCCGGAGGCCCCGGCGCAGCGGCAGGGCCGGGGGGGGGGGGTCGGGGGGGGGGTCGGGGGGGCCCGGGGGGGGCCGAGCCCCGGCCGCGGCGCACGGGGGGCCCCGGGCACCCTCCAGGCCGGGGCTCCATCCAGCAAAGGCTGCCCGGGGGCCGCAGCCCCCGCCCGGGTCTCAGGCCCAGGGGAGCCCGGCCCGGGCCCGGCTCGGCTTGGCCCCAGCGCCCCGGCCCCGGTGCCGGGGGGGCGGTAGCGCCCGGGCCCGGAGCGCCCTGGGGAAGGGAGGGAGCCGCCGGGGCAGCCCGAGCCCAGGTGCCGCGGGGACGGCCGTCAGGAGCAGCATGTGCCCGTCGTGTCGGCAGCACACGGAGGGCTGCGGCAAACCATCGCACGGGGCTTCCCCGGGAGCTCTGCACCGGGGAAACCCTCTTGCTGGCACAGGCCAGCTCCCTGCTTTCCCCGGGCCCCCGAGGGCTTCGCCTGCAGGAGCTCGGCCGCCGTGCGGGGCCCTGCCCACAGCCAGGGCCTGGGTGGAAAAGCACCTCGTGTGCTTGGAGCTGTGTCCCTGGAAAAGGTGAATACTGGGAGCAGTGCGTTTTGCTGGGGCTGGGAGCAGGGCTGTGGTCCTTGCTGACCGTTTTGCAACCACTTTCCACAGCTGGAGGTGCTGGAGTCTCCCTGGGAACCGGGCTCCTCCCTGTGTCCATGTGCGGAGGCCAGGGTGGATTAAGGCCTTGGCACGTTGGAGAAGGGATTATGCAGCGGTGCCACGTGCCAGCTGCCAGCAACCGCCCGGGGCCAGGCTGTGTTCAGTCCCGACCCGAGGCCTCCCCAAGGTCGCCTGGAGCAGGGGCCTCCCAGGCCCGTCCTGCTGGCACAGGCTCTCATTTGCCTGTAGAAGCTGTCGTTGGGGTGTTGCCCTCGAGATTTGCCGTGCACAACAAGGCAACGAGCCTCCTCCGCCGGCCCCAGCTCAGGGACAAGCAGCTCCCAGAGGTGCCGGGAGCTCCTCTGTGCTCAGCTCTGTGCTGTTGGCAGTGCTCTGCGGGCGGCAGGGACAGTGTCCCCCTTTGCTGGCCCTGGGGCCCTGGAGACCTGGATCCGGCTTTCGGATGAACAGGTCTGCGGGGGAGCTGCCGGGGAATCTGCCCTGGGGAGACCTGGGAACGAAGGGGGCTGACAGCATCCTGCCTTCGGTTGCTCCAACCTTCCTTCCAGGCACTTTTAAATAGTGTCTGGCTTTGCGGGGCTGATGTGTCTCTTATCAGCTTTATCCGCCATGGAGAGGGGCTTTAGCTGCAGTGATACGCCGCGCGCGTTAATCCCGGCTCTGCCGCGCAGCCGCTGCCTGCTTGGCCCCGGGTCCCTTGTCCAGGCGGGCGGGTCGCTGCACAGGGCACTGCCGAGCCCCTGGCAGGGCCGCAGCCCCCTTCTCACACTGAGCTGCTCCTAAACGCGAGTCCTTTTTTCTCCCTTTCTAATAACACATCCTGGACAACGCAGTAATCCTGGCTCCCCAGAGCCAAAATCTGTCCTTAGTCACCGCCTCAAGCTATTTTTGCCTCTCCGAGGTAATCCTGGGTTGAGCCGTGCTGCGGTGGCCCCGGCGCAGCCCCCCCGCCCCGGGCCGCGGGCAGCTGGCATCCCTTCAGCAGCCCCTTCTGCCCTCGCCCGGGCGGCTGCCGTCCCGGCACGGCTTCGGGGCCCCTCCGCGGGTGCCGTCATCCGCTGCTGGCCTCCCTCCTCCGCTGCGGTGCGGGGGAGCCGGCGTTTCCCGCTGCCGGTGGGGTGGAGGGGCCCTCGCCGGGCGGGAGCACGGACCCCCAAGCCCGGCTGGCCACGCGCGCCGGCTCCTCAGCGTTGTTTTCGCCTGAGGCCATCCGTCCCCACTGGCACAGCCCCGTGCAAGGTGCTGCTGCGGCCCCGCGCTGCCGGCCAGCAGCCGCCACGGTGGCCAGGGGGGCTGCGACGCCGAAGCAGCCGCTTCAGGGCTGGGAAGGAGCCCGGGGCTGGCGAGGGCTTCTGTCCACCGGAGCCACCTCACTGCTGGGGGGGAGCAGTGCCGGGAGCCCCCGGGGCGCCGCGGTGCCGTGCCTGGGCTGGAGCGTCGCCGCCGGCAGCTCCCAGCCGGGTTTGCTGCTGCTCCTGCCAAGCTGCCGGAGCCCCAGCGGGGAGGTGGGAGCAGCAGATGGCGAGGGGGAGGCGTGAATCGCGTCGCTTGGGATCGCGTCTCTGTGACGATGGAGCCGGGAGCTCTATCTGGGCTCCTTCCCCTTCCAGCGCCTGGGGCTGGGGCCCCCGGGGTGCCGGCGCGGAGGGGCTGCCCCAGGAGCCCTGCTCCAGGCCCCCGGCTTGGGCTGGAGAGCAGCTCTGGTTCACAGGGTGGTGCACCATCCTGCCTGGCTCTGCCAGCCCCCGGCGGGCTCGGCGGTCCCGGGAGCTGCGGGGCAAGGCCGGCGGAGGGGGGGCTCCTGGCCTGGCCGGGGGGGGTGATGCGGGGAGCCAGACGCCTGGGCGCTTTGCTGCTGTGCAGGGGAGCAGGGTCTGCGCAGGGGAGCAGAGGACAGCGGGATGAATGCCTGGGCCCGCGGTGGGAGCGGGAGGGCCAGGCTCCTGCCGTGGGGCGCAGCGGCCGTCCGTGCCCCCCCGGCCCGCAGCAGCAGCCACGTCTCTCTCCTTTCAGACAGCAACTTCATCCTGGCCAACGCGCAGCTCCGCCGCGGCTTCCCCATCGTCTACTGCTCCGACGGCTTCTGCGACCTCACCGGCTTCGCCCGCACCGAGGTCATGCAGAAGAACTGCAGCTGCCGCTTCCTCTGCGGGGCGGAGACCAGCGAGCCCGCGCTGCAGCGCATCGAGAAGGCGCTGGACGGCAAGCAGGAGTACCAGGCCGAGGTCTGCTTCTACAAGAAGGGGGGTGAGTGGCAGAGGGGCCGGGCCCCGCAGCCCGCAGCGCTGGGGCCCCGGGGCACTGCCCGTCCCGGGCTCTGGGCTCGGGCACGGAGAGCAGCGGGGGTCCGTCCCGCCCTCACCGCTCGGCTCCTGCCCGCAGGAGCTGCCTTCTGGTGCCTGCTGGACATCATGCCCATCAGGAACGAGAAGGGGGAGGTGGTGCTCTTCCTCTTCTCCTTCAAGGACATCACGGAGAGCCGGGGCAAGAGCCACCCGGGCGACAAGAAGGAGGGTGAGCCGCGGGACGGGGATGGGAGCTGGGGAGTGGTGTGCGCAGTGGGCGCTTGGCAAAGGGGCTCCCGGCTGGATCCTGCCTGGCGTTTGGTGGTCCTGGTGCTGGGCAGTGTCCCCAAAACAGCCTTTGCTCTGCTGCACCGTGGTGGCTCCCAGGAGCTGCTGAGCTGGGGAAGGGGCAGGAGCGAGGGGACGGAGCCGCTGGGCCGAGCATCCCGCGCGGAGGGAGGGTCCCGCCGGCGGCCGGCAGCGCTGCCGCTCACCGAGCCCTTCTCGCCCGCTCCAGAGAAGCAGCGGGGCCGGAAGGCCGGGAGCGCGCACCTGCGGGCAGCCCGGAGGCAGGGCCGCACCGTGCTGCACCGGCTCAGCAGCCAGTTCGCCCGGAGGGACCGCGCCGAGATGAAAATCAACCGCGTAAGGCCCTGAGGGAGACCCTGTTCTGCTGGATGCCTCCCGGGCCGGGGGGGGGTCTGTGTGCAGGCAGCTCCCCACCCCCCCGCCGGCACCGCAACGCCCGCGATCCCCGGCGGCCGCCCCGCCGGCCTCGGCACGGGTGCAGCTCGCTGGCCGCGGAGCAGCCACGGTGCGTGCGGAGCTTCCCGTGGGCAGCGACAGACGCGGGGCTGGGGAGCGGGGCTGACACCGGGGGCAGCTGCGTGCTGGGGCCAGGGCAGGGGCCCTTCCCTAGCTGCTCCCCGGCAGAGCTGCCGCTGCTTTGCGGAGGGGGTGGCAGCCGGGGCTGCCCGCAGCGTGAGGCTTTGCGCATCGGAGCAGTCTGGGCAGCAGCCAGGGGATTATCATTAATAGCATTAGCACAACATTAATTTATTTGCCGTAATCAGATATTCCGTGCCTGCCTCTGCGGGTGACCTTAGCGCAGCCCGTGTTGCATGTGGCCCTTTGGAAACGCGAGCCTGTCACCCTGGCATCTGGGCAGGCATCAGAGGAAGCCGCAGGCCAGCGGGGTGTCATGCAGAGAGGGATGTGCACAGGCCTCCGTCCCCCCTCGTGTGGGGACCGCCCCCGCTCGCGGGTGCCATCCCGGCTGTTTCCTCCAGAACGTGTTTGAGAACAAGCCGTCCATCCCCGAGTACAAAGTGGCCTCGGTGCAGAAGTCCCGCTTCATCCTGCTCCACTACAGCGTCTTCAAGGCCCTCTGGGACTGGCTGATCCTGCTGGCCACCTTCTACGTGGCCGTCACCGTCCCCTACAACGTCTGCTTCACGGGCACGGAGGACAGCCCCTCGGCCGCCCGCAGCACCATCGTCAGCGACATCGCCGTGGAGATGCTCTTCATCCTGGGTAGGTCCGCGCCGGGCCCAGGAGCGCCGTGCGGGCGGCACGACGAGCCGGGCAGGGGAGGGCTGCGGCGGGGAGGGGCCCGAGGATGGCGGGTGGGAGCTGGCATCGCTCGCTGCCGGCGTCAGCAGGCGCCCGCTTCGTCCCGGTGCCACCTTGGCCACCCCGGCCCGGAGCATCCGCGGGAGCAGGACCAGGGACTGGGACCGGCCGCAGGTCCCCGCCCCGGCCCGGCCGCGGAGGCGAGGGGCGCTGAGCGCCGGCAGCACGCTCTCTCCGGGCAGATATCGT
Organism: Dromaius novaehollandiae; assembly: GCF_036370855.1. Classification (NCBI taxonomy): domain Eukaryota; kingdom Metazoa; phylum Chordata; class Aves; order Casuariiformes; family Dromaiidae; genus Dromaius; species Dromaius novaehollandiae. The sequence goes on along the minus strand of NC_088119.1, from coordinate 11,107,708 downwards.
CCTCAACTTCCGCACCACGTACGTGAGCCAGTCGGGGCAGGTGGTGTACGACCCCCGCTCCATCTGCCTCCACTACGTGGCCACATGGTTCTTCGTGGATCTCGTCGCCGCCCTGCCCTTCGACCTGCTGTACCTGTTCAACGTCACCGTGGTGAGTGGTGCCGGCACCGCGGCCGCCGGGGCAGCGACCGGTTCCCGTCGGCGGCACCGGAGCCCGTCGGCAGCCGGCTCGGGCAGCGAGGGGAAGCAGAGATGGCAGCTATAGCGGGAAGCCTCCCACGCGTCTTAGTTTAACTGGAGGCAGCCGCAAGCGACAGCAACTGCCAAAGCGCCGCTGCAGAGCTGCAGGCAGCGCCCGCCCCGCGCGCACGTGCTCTGTGGGGTGGCCTCAGGGGCTCGGCCGCGTGTGGGTGCAAACACCCCGTGCACGTGCACGTCACAGCAGTGCCCGGGGTGGGCACCCGCCCATCGACGGCGCTGGAAGGGGAGGTGAATCCCGAGGGCAGGGGATGCCCCACGCGCCCGGGAGCTGCCCCCATGCACCGGTGCAGGGGGGCAGGGGCTGCCTGGACGCGCCAGGAACGGCCAGGCCGGGGGGGCCCCGCTCCGGCACCGTGGGGAGGAGCAGAGCAGCCGGCAGCACCGCCTGCCCCGACAGCAGCCGCGCGGGAGGGACCCCCGCGAGGACCCCTCGCCCATGGGCCCATTGGAGGGCGGATCCTGCGCGGTGTCCCAGCCTCCTACCACAGTGTTTGAGCCATCCTCAGAATCGGAGCTGGATTTGGGAGCGGCAAGTGTGTGTGGCTGGGATGCAGAGTCAGCCTCCCACTTCCAAAACTGCAGATCCTGGAAACCCCTCCTCCGCACATATGCGTGCACACACGCACACAAGTGTGCATGCAGGCGCGCGCACGCACACACACATGCATGCAGGCACACACGCATGCATGCAAACGCACACGCGCGGGCACATGCAGCACGCAGACCTGGCTCCCAGCCTGAGCCTCCCCCAGCCCTCGCGGGGCCCCGGCCGAGCAGCGGGGCAGGGATGTGCTGCCGCGAGTGCGCTGCAGCCCTGTTACCATCCTCCGCTAATTGGAGACGGGAGGGAAGGAGTGAGGCGAGCGCAGAGGCTGCAATTATGCTTATTGGCGGCACCGCAGCAGAGCGGGGAAGGCAAAGGCGCTCGGGGGCTGGACCTGCCCCCTGAGCACAACCAGCTCCGCTCGCGCCCCAGCTGATGCTGCCAGCTAGGAAAACAAGCTCGCAGGAGTGGGGGCCGTTCCCGTTCCCCGGGCCGCGGCGGCGGGGGCCTCTTGCTGTCTCTGCCCGGGCAGGGGGATCTGGAGGCAGGCAGGGAGCGGTGCCCTGCGTGGGGAGGCTGCAACACGGGGGCACAAGCAGCAATTGCTGGCAAAAGGCTGCCGGGGCACTGAGCTCGCGGCACAGCGGCTGCCAGGACGGGGGGCGGCGGCGGTGGGAAGCCCCCTCCGGGAGCCGCTCCGTCCCGGCCGGCTTTGGTGGGTGTCCGGCTTCAGCAGCAGCTAACGCACGGCCTCCTTCGCTGCGTCCCACGGCCCCGGGCTCCCGACGCGGAGCCAGCAAGGGAGAGGAGGACAGAGGAGACAGGCGCTTTGGGCAGTGCGGGAGGCCCTGGGGGCTGGTGGCACCAGCTCGGCATTGCTGCGCGTCCAGATCAAGCCGCCTAAGTTGGGGCATCTCTGTCTCGCTGTGTCCACGATCTTTGCAGGCGAGACGCAGCCTCTCGCTGAGATTTCCCTTTGCAAAGTAGATTAGACCAGCTTGGCTTCAACGGGGCTTCACCGCACCCAGCCTGCGCTGGCAAATCCACCGCTACTCGCGTCTGCCCGCCACCTCCCTTCCCGTCTCCGGGGGTAATTCGGGGCCCTGACGTTGACCCCAGCTGCCGCGGAGGGTTGTGTGCGGTGGTGGACGGCTGTTTGGGGAGGAAGCTCTTCCCGACTTGTCCCATCGTCCATGACCCTCCGGGCAGCTGTGGCCGGTCGGGGCCCCGTGGTGCCGGGGTCCCTGCCCGGGGGTGCCGGCGTCCCTGCTCGGGGGTGGGGGGTCCCTGCCCGGCCCCGCCGCGGCTCGCGGGCTCACCGCCTGCCCCGCTCCGCAGACCTCGCTGGTGCACCTGCTGAAGACGGTGCGGCTGCTGCGGCTGCTGCGGCTGCTGCAGAAGCTGGACCGCTACTCGCAGTACAGTGCCATGGTGCTGACGCTGCTCATGTCCGTGTTCGCGCTGCTGGCGCACTGGATGGCATGCGTCTGGTACGTCATCGGCCGCAAGGAGCTGGAGAGCAACGACCCCCTGGCCTGGGACATCGGTGAGCGGCGCGCGCGGGGCGGGGGCGAGGGGGGCCGGCCGCTGGGGCTCCCCGGGGCCGCGCGGCCGGCGCTGACCTCCCCTCTGCTTGCAGGCTGGCTGCACGAGCTGGGCAAGAGGCTGGAGGCTCCCTACATCAACGGCTCGGCGGGGGGCCCCTCCGTCCGCAGCGCCTACATCGCCTCCCTCTACTTCACCCTCAGCAGCCTGACCAGCGTGGGCTTCGGCAACGTCTGCGCCAACACCGACGCCGAGAAGATCTTCTCCATCTGCACCATGCTCATCGGGGGTGAGGCGGGGAGCGGGGCCGGCGCGGGGGCCTCATCGCCCGGTGGCCGTGGGGGGCAGCCGTGGGGTGCGATGGGCACGCGTGCCCCACGGCACGGGGCCGGGGGATGCTCGGCGCGCTGCGAGCCCCCGCTGCCGGCCTGACACTGCCCCCCGGCCCCCAGCGCTGATGCACGCCGTGGTCTTCGGCAACGTCACGGCCATCATCCAGCGCATGTACTCGCGCCGCTCGCTCTACCACACCCGCATGAAGGACCTCAAGGACTTCATCCGCGTCCACCGCCTCCCCCAGCAGCTCAAGCAGCGGATGCTGGAGTATTTCCAGACCACCTGGTCGGTGAACAACGGCATCGACGTGAACGAGGTAGGAGCCGTTGGGGACGCTGGCCGGCCCCGCTCCCGCCGCCTGTCCCGCACGCAGAGCGTGGGGTGGGGGAACCGGCCGGGCCAGCCCTGCGTGCAAGCGTGTGCCTGTGCGAGCACGTGAGTGTGCAAAGCTGCCTGCACACGCACTGCTGCTGGGGGACCAGAGCTGCGAGCCGGGACGGGGGCACAGTTCCTGCCGGCACGGGAGCAGGGAGGTGCACGGGGAGCAGAGGAGCCCATTAAAACAGCCGGAGGTGTCCCGGGCTTGCTGCGGCTGTGGCGAGGGCACCCGGGCTGCCGCGCTGCACGATGCCCCGTCGCTGGCAGCGGATCTCTGCCTGGGGCCAGCAGGTCCTGGGGGGGGGGGGGGCTGCTCTCCCCTTGCCCCCGTGGGCAGCACCGGCACCCCGCCTGCTCTGCCCAGCTGCTGCACGACTTCCCCGACGAGCTGCGGGCGGACGTGGCCATGCACCTGCACAAGGACATCCTGCAGCTGCCCGTCTTCGGGGCGGCCAGCCGGGGCTGCCTGCGCTCCCTCTCGCTGCACATCAAGACCTCGTTCTGCGCCCCGGGCGAGTACCTGCTGCGCCAGGGCGACGCGCTGCAGGCCGACTACTTCGTGTGCGCCGGCTCGCTGGAGGTGCTGCGGGACGGCGTGGTGCTGGCCCTCCTGGGTGAGGGCAGCCTGGCGCCCGCCAGGGCTCGGCGGTGCCCGGGGCGGCCTCGCGCCGCCGGGCCGTGACCCATCCCCCCGCAGGCAAAGGGGATTTGGTCGGGGCCGACCTGCCGAGCCAGGACCGAGTGGTCAAGACCAACGCGGACGTGAAGGCGCTGACCTACTGCGACCTGCAGTACATCGGGCTGCGGGGGCTCTGCGAGGTGCTGCAGCTCTACCCCGAGTACGCCAGCAAGTTCAGGGCCGACATCCACCAGGACCTCACCTTCAACCTGCGCGAGGGCAGCGAGCTGGAGGTGGGTGCGTGTCCTGCCCCCGCGCCGGCCCTGCCTCCCCCGCGGCTCCCCGGGAGCCGGAGCCGCCTGGGACCCGCAGCCCTGCCGGGAGCGGAGACGGGGAGACCCCGTCCTGGGCCTCCTTCCCTTCCCTTCCCTCGCGCCCCGGCGTGGGGCTCGGAGGGGAGGCTGGGGGCTCGTGTGCCGCCCGGGGCCGGGGCCGGGCCACCCCGGTTCCCCCAGCCGCGAGCAGCCCGGCGAGCCCGCACGCGGGAGCGTTTGCGACGCGGGAAGCCGAGGCGGATGCTGGGCTGGCCGCGGCGTCGGCCCCGCTGCCGGGCAGGGAGCTCTGCTGCAGAAACAGCTCTGCGTCGCTCATCCGCCCCAATATCCGCCGCAGCGTGCGTGCCGGCACGGGGGAGCCGGGGGATCTCTTTATGGATGGGGCCGAGGGGCCTCTCCAGATCCTACATATTCTTGGCAAAACGCGACACGTGCATCGCCCGGGAGGGGTGTAAATGGAGAAGCCTGGACGAAAGCAGTGCCGGCCTCGGTCCCGGAGCAGCGCGGTGCCGCAGCCGCCTCCCCGCGGGATGCTGGGGCCGGGCGAGGGCGCGAGCCCCGGCCGAGCTCGGGGAGGGCGATGTGGGGCCGCGGCGGGGTGGGCGCGGGGCTGCAGCCCGGTGAGCCCCGGCCGGCGTGACGGGCTCCGCGCTCTCTCCGCAGGGGCTCCTCCGCTTCGCCCGCTCCCCGCGGCTGGCGCAGGCGGCGCAGGTGGGTGCCCGGCCGGGGGGGCGGTGGGGGGTGGCCGGGCCCCGCATGGGGACGGCCCTGACCCCCCCGCGCCCGCCGCAGCCGTGTGCTGACAGCGGTGCCGTCCCGGAGAAGCCCCTTCCCTCCATCCTGGAGGACGGCGAGGAGCCCGATGACGGCTTCCAGCGCTCGCCTGCCGCCGTCACCCACCGCACGCGGCTGCTGCCCAGCCCGGGGCGCCGCGGGTCGCTCAGCAGCCTGCTGGGTGACGAGCTGTGCCAGTTCTCAGCCCTGCGGCGCAACTGCTGCTCGCCAGCCCGCTGCGGCCAGGGCCACAGCCCCTCGCCGCGGTGCCGGCGGGACGCCCCGCTCGCGGACAGGGAGCCCGGCGGCGGCAGGAAGCCGGCCAAGCTGCTGATCCCCTCGCTGCACAGCTACGGCCCCCCGGACCTCAGCCCCAGGTGAGGTGGGGGCCCGCAGTGGGTCGCGTGCACCGTGTGTCGGGCGCACGGGGCTGCGCACCGCGTGCATGCACCTCGCTGAGTGCCTGCATGCACGGGGGAGAGAAGCCTGTCCCCCCCGGTGCTCCCGGCCCGTGCACGTGCGGGGACACCTCGGCTCCGCCGCCCCACGCCGGGCCGGGGCTCGCCCCCACCCGCGCCCCCTCCCCTGCCCTAGGGTGGTGGACGGCATCGAGGACGACGGGGGCACGTCGGAGGCGCAGACCTTCTGCTTCCACGCGGACCCCCCGCTGCAGAGCACCTCCAGGGACTCCCCGACCGCAGGTAGCTCCGCCGGCGCCCCGAGGTGCCCGGCGAGGGCAGGACGAGTCCCGGGGCCGGCCCGGCCCTCCCGCTCGTGCCGGGGGCTGCGGGGGGCAGAAGGGGCCGCGCATCCCGGTGCTCCGCCGGGCTGAGACCGGCCGCGTCCTTCCGGCAGGGACCGACCCGGCCAGCCCAGCCCTGCACACGGAGGCGGAGGAGATAAAGCAGAACATCCGCAGGCTCAACCAGGAGGTGCGGGGGGCTCCGGCTGGGCACCGCTCCCGGCGGCTCCCCCGGTCCCGGCGGAGGATGCCGGGCGTCCCGGTGCCGGGGATGCCGCGCTCACGGCTCCCCGCCCTTGCAGATCAGCCACCTCAAGCGGGAGGTCTCGCACCTCAGCCGGGAGCTGCAGCGCATGACGGAGCTGCTGCAGGGCCGCCTGGGCGCCCCGCCGCCCGCCCGCCCCCGCGGCCCCCCCGCCGCCAGCCCCCGCTGCCCCGCGCGCGGCCGCCCGCCGCCCGCCGCCGCCGGGCCCCCGCCGCCCCGCTCCCCGCCGCCCCGCTCCCCGCCGCCCCGCTCCCTGCCCGGCCGCGCCGCCCGCCCGCAGCCCCGCGCCGGCCCCGCCGCCTCCCTCTGACGCAGTCCCGGGGGCCGGGGCGGGGGGACGGTGCGGCCCCGGGGTCCTGCGCCGCCGGCCTCGGCCCCCCCGGGGGCTCCATGGGTCGCCCCCCCCCCGCCGCGCCCCGGCCCCCGCAGCCGGCGGGGATTTCGATACGGCTTTTATACTCTTTCCCGGGGGGGGGGGTTTAACCGGCCCCGGCTCTTGCCCCGCTCCCCGGCGCCGGCGCCGCCTCCCCGCGCCCCGCGGCAGCGCCGTCGGAGCTGGGGCCGCGCCTGGGCTGCGGGGGCTCCGCTGGGCGTTTCGGGGGCTCCGGGCGCCGGGTCCGAGCGGCGACACGGCGCGGCGGGACGTGGCGGGGGGGGTCGCGTCCCCCCAGGGCGTCGCTGCTCCGCTCCGGGCCCCGGCGCCTTCCCTCGGGCTTTCAGGGCGCTGATTTCTGGAGGTTATTTTTTTACCCCCCGACAGTCCCTTTGGCAGCCGCCAGCCCCGGCCCCGCCTCGCCCTCCCGCAGCTCCCGGCACGACCCGTCCTACCTCTGCCCCCCCCCCCGCCCCCCCCGGCACCGACACACGCGAAATAAAAGCTCTATTTTCACAGCCCCGGCTCCGGGCGACTCGTTGCAGCGGCTCCCCGCAAAGCCCCGGCCGGGGCTGCTCCCTGCCCTGCGCGGGGGGGGGGGAGAAGGGATGCGCTGGGCACCGGGATCCCCTGGAGCACCGGGATCCCCGGCTTCTGCCCCCTGCGCACCAGGATCCCTGCCCAAACACTGGCATCTCCATGCACCGGGATCCCCCTCGCACCGGGATCCCCCCTCGCACCGGGATCCCCCCACGCCCTAGCGTCTCCCTCTGCACGGGGATCCCCTGTTCTCCAAGATCCTCCCAAGCACCGGGATCCCCCCTCACACCGGGATCCCCCCACGCACCGGGATCCCCCCTCGCACCGGGATCCCCCTCGCACCGGGATCCCCCCACGCCCTGGCATCCCCCCGCGCACTCCGATCTCCCCTCGCACCGGGATCTCCCGAGATCCCCCTTGCCCAGGGATCCCCCCGGGTCCCCCCAGGATCCCCCCGCCCCCCCGATCCCTGTGCTGCCCGCAGACTACAGCTCCCATCGCCCCCCGCGGGGGACGCGCCGTGACGTCACGCAGCTCCGCTCCCGGCGCTCACGTGAGGTGGGGCGTCCGAGGTGGGGGCGGAGCGACAGGGGGCGGGGCGCCCTTGATTGGCAGGCCCTGCTGCCTGTGACCTGCCGGCGGGGAGCGGAAGGGCTGGGCGGATCCGGAAGCGGAACGGGTGAAAGGCGGAAGTGAAGGCCGGAGCCTGTGAGACTCACCTGAGGCGGGGGCTGAGCGGCGGCGGTGGTGCCGGCGCGGTGAGTGGGGCCGGTGTCTGGGGGGCGGTGGCGGCTGCCGCGGCGCGGGGCCCGTCCTGACCGGAGCCCGCCCGGCCGCGCCGCCCCCCGGCGTGGGCCGCTTCGGGTGGGGCCGGCCGCGGCGGCGGGGCCCGTCCCGCGGCCTGCGGGGGCTCGGGGGCGGCCCGGGCCCTGCGGCCGCTTTGCCCCGTCCCGCCGTCGGGCGCTGCTCGGGCCCGGGGTCCGGCCCGGCGGCCGCTCCCGGGGCAGCCGGCGGGGGGCGGCGCTCGGGGCCGCGGCGGCGCAGGGCGGGGGCTCCAGCGCGGCAGCCGCCCGGCCCACTCCCGCTCCGCGGGCGCGCTGCCGCGCTCCGGCCGCGCTGTCCGCTCGTGCGGGCTCTGCGCTCGGAGGCGTGGGGGGCTCCGGGACTAACGCTGTCCGCCTTGTCCCTGTGAGTCTGGCCTGGCGAGCCGTGCGGTAAGGGTGCCCGTGCGGGGGTCCCGCTCAGCGGAGGCTGGGCAGGAGCAGCCCGGTCCGGCGGCAGGTTAGTCCAGAGCTGGTGCCGGTGTGTGGCGGGGGAGTGGACCTCAGTGGTGTGCGGGACTGGCCTTGCGGACATGGGGAGCGAAGCTGGGTGCTGGTAGCACTTTGCAGTCAGCGAAGAGCTCCGTGAAGGCGAGAGATCAGCTTGTCAAAGTTAGCAGCCGATGATCCGCTGAGAACGTGAGACTGCCTTCGTGCAATCTCGGATCTGACACTCTTAATAATCCTCTTTATAATCCTCTTTATTGTTCTTTTTCTTACGAGTAAGATTCAGACTCGCCTCATAGTGAGTATGAGCACTTGCTGTCAGTATTCTGAGTGTCTGTGTGAGTGCTGTTTCTCAATCTCTCTCTCTCTTGTAGTGCTGTATTTCAGAGATGACTACATAATACTGAAATGGGATTTGGGGGAGGTGTGGCACTTGTAAGGGTAGAAGTGATATAATATTTTGTTGTGGTTAGTCAGCTGCTGAAGTTGACATAGAAGCTTTAGGGGAGTATGAAAGACTAGCTGGGCTCTCAAGTAGAGAACTGTTTCAATGAAGCATGTAACTTTAACTGCTGAGAGTAGGTTCCAGTGGAACGGAGGCATCTCTGGATTCCTGCTGATGAAAATCACTGCCCCCGTGTCCTCAAAGGGATGTGTGTGAAGTGAAGTAGGTGGTGCTGCAGGCTCTTGTGTAAGAAACAGACCTGACAAGAAAAACATTTAGTAGCTTAACTGGAAGAAGCACCCAAATGCTCAGATGCAAGGCCATCTTCAGCCCTGCTGTGCAGCAGAAGAGTGAATGCTGTGTTTAAACTGGGCACAGTCAGCGTGTGATCCTGCGCAGAGTGACATATAGTGCAGAAATAAGGCTGAGCTAACAGTTTTGTAATGCTTAAACGCACGGAGGCTGCTTGAGCCTCGTTCCTGATAATGCTCAAGGTGCTCCTAAACCTGCCTGGGGGGTGGGAGCCGTGACGACTTGGCTGCCGCTCTGTTAGCTAACTCTGACTTCACTGCAAACTGTATTGCTTGGGAGCGCAAAGGCAGTGTTGCCCTGGTCTCAGTTGACCTTTAACTTGTTGCTTCTGTACATGGCTGTTCACAGCTCTGACCTTGATCGTTTCCAAATGTGCACGGAAACCGGAGGGAAGAGAGTACACTGTGGTACTATTTTAAGTTTATGTGGAACAACACACATCTTCTATTCTTAGCTTTTTGTGTGGTGGGTCTCCAAATATTTGAGCTGACCTGCTTAAAGCATGACATTGATCCTAGTTTGCACTAAGTTGGGACTCCTGAGCCTACTGTAAAGGCAGGATTACAAAGCTTGGTTGAGACCAAAAAATAAAATAGTACTTCTGATTCATGTTGGGTTAACATGTCCTGCTGTGAATGAACCCACTTAGAACATCCCATTTATATTCATTGCTGCCTTGACTCTGAAGCTGGTTTTTTGAGGGAGACTGAGCTTCAACTTAATGCGACGAGGCGGAAGAGCTGTGACTGAAAAGGCTGGAGACAGCTGTGAGGCAGTGTTGGCTTTAAAGGCTCCTTGAAGTAAGGAGAGCAGGTAAAGCGCTGTTCTGCGCAGACCTGTAGGGTTGAGAAAAGTTATGCTTAAGCTCAGTAACTAGTCTTGGTACTGAAATAATCTATCTCAAACTTCTCTTGAGTAAACTTGATAACTCAACAGTATGCCCAAATAGTCGAGTACTTTTCATAGCAAAATCTGCCTTTAGAGACAATCTTTCACCCTTAGTATATTACAGGTTAATTCAGATCACATTCATTTTGAGATGGTGGCTGGCAGGGTAGGTCCTTTAAAGCTATTTAGGCTCCAATACCTTTCCAGGTGGGAGAGCAACATCAGCAAGCTAAAATGGGGCTCCTGAAGAACAATTTAAGTTACTAGACCTGTAAGGGAAAAGTTTAGCCTGATATATAGATATGAGCTTTGTCTGATTTTACCATGAATAGAGTTGAGTTTAGATCACTTTGCTGTACTAGTGAAATAAATAGTGGACTGGGCTTGTGTCTGAAACAACTGCCTAATAACAAAATCATGCTTTGTCTACTTGGCAAACTGAATCACTGTGAGGAGAAGTGGGGAGGAAGTGGAATTGTCTCCATCTTGGCAAAGCTGCCCCGCATCTGAAGAGGGATCAGTTCTAGACTTCCCACAGGCCCTGCTAGTCATAACAACGCTTGTGATCCTAACTTTCTAGGCTGCTGCGTGTTTAGGTGATAGGTAGTCATGACAGCTCCCTAAAAAGGGAGGGGAAAGAATGCCAAGTACTCTCAGACACAGGAAACGAAATGGGAACGCTTCTAATGAAGTGGGTGTAGCCTGAAGTCTTTTGGTCAGCATACTTAAGAGAGGGCAGAATGTAGAAATAGCAGAGTCAGCTGTTTTATTCCCTCAGGGTATGGAGTTTGAAGTTGTCTTATGCAAGTTCTGTTAAGTCTCTGGAGTAAAGCTATGAAAACATTCCAAGTGCTAGCCAGAAAAAAATGAGCCTTCCTGGCAATGACAATACCAGGGAAGAATAAAGCTACATCCAAATTCTAGAAGGAAAACTCTTTCTTCCTCTGAAGCACAGGAACAAACTCGTGGAGTAGTTCTGTGTGAACAGATAAGAAAACACTGGTTTTCATGTTTGCTTTTATTCAGTGGTGCTCCAAATAAGGAACTACTAGAGGCAGTAGATCTTTGTGCAGTCTGGAAAAGATACTATGAAGGTCACTGACTCTTTTGCAGTGAAGATGGCAGTTTTCTGCTTTGCATTGCTAATGATCTTGTCTTCTTGTTCACAAAACAGCGGATGTCATCTAAAGGTGTATGTTCCTGGACTCCTGGTTAAAAATAGGCTGTCTGTCAAGGGTGTGGTAAGCGGTGGACAATACCAAAAACAGGAGGTATAAGAACCTTTCCTACAGGATTAAAAACTTGACTCTTCTGTTCAGTTTTTAGTTGTTTCAGACTGTACTCATGAATAACTTCCTCAGACTAGCTGTACCTCAACTCCTGTGAAACAGGACTAAGCTCTTGCATTGTCAAGAACAACTAAAAGGAGGTAAGATCTCCAAGAGGAGTTAATGTGGGGACAGGGGCTGTTTTGATACCTGGAATAGGCAGCTTTGCTCCGTACAGCTACTAAGGAGACTATCTAAAATGAGAATGGTGTAAAACAGTTCTGCAGAAGTCAATGCTGTGTTTTTTACCTTAACACTTAGTAGAAAGTTGCCACCTCTCACTCTTTTGCTCCTTTTGCAAGTATATTGTCCCTGTAGCTCCCCTGAATAAAGCTTGGCCAAAGCAATGCTGAAAGCTTGCATTTATAGATCTTCCATCACCATGATTGTGTGCAAGTTCACTAGCTATCGTGTAAACAGAGCTGCTGGGTTAAGTGGCATGGTTACAATGTGCATTCCAATGTTATCCCTGTCACTGTCCCGCTGTACAAGGAGCAGGCAGGAGCACAATACCGCAGCCTGCTCTAATTGCACGTTTCTCTGTTCAGCCTATGGTGATCTAATAGGGCACTAACTGCAGTTTTGAAAGCAATTAGTCATGCTCTTCTGTGGAACCAACACCTCCATTGGATTAGGCATGGAGCTTCCCTGTAATGCCAGTGTGACCAAAATGATAGTAACTCTTGTTACTGATACTTATTCAGCTGTCTCTAAGTATAAAAGCTGTAGCTGCAAGCATCAGGTAGCATTGGTAAGCATAATATCTTCTCACTTTAAGACATTGTCAAGAACTTTTGGTGACTACTTAAACCTAGGAAATCTTTTTGATGAAGGGGTTGTATATGGGGTTGAACTGGCCAGAAGAAGGCTTGAGAGAGTGGGTGTATATATGAGCACTCTGTAGCCATACTATACTTGTGCTGTGGAAAGTGTCTGTGTGACAGTGCTGTAAGCTTGGTAATGGAAGGATTAGGGGTTGGTATTTTTCTGCTGTTGCACTAGGCTGGTGGAATAGCTTCCTACATCTGGTTGGAGGTATTAAAACTCGCATCTAAAAGTGTTTGGGATGGAATTCTCCAGTGAGTTTAAACTGGATTTCAGTTTGATGAAGGGACAAAGGAAAGTGCGAGCAATGTGTTTAATGTTTTCTGCACGGGGAACTGTTGATGTGTGTATGTGGCTCAGGGTAGTCCGAGGCTTGCAAAAAATCTGACCAAGATCTGCGGTGCTGACTGACTGCTGTTAGTGGACGGAGGTTATGAAAGTGCCTTGGATGAGGAATAAGGACAGCTCATCCTAGAAATCCTTATTATAAGAGGGAAATAAAAGGCTAGAGTGCAAGTCTCACTGACTGCTTCAGTTTTGAGTGCACAGTCAGCTTGATAGCTTCCTTTGGCCAAAATACTGCACTGCTTGACTCAGTTGTACAGGCTGTGGTACTTGTCTTCTCTTCTGAAGAGGGCTGAGTCAGATCAACTTTATAGGATCTATGGGAGATCTTGGCTTCATAGTTCCCTAATAAAGTGAGGGCTAACTTGCCTGGTTAAAGTGGATGTCATCTAGCAAACTAGATTCAGTGTTGAAACTGGGCAGTAGCTTGCTGTAGGTAACAATGCTCTGAATTTTGGATGACTTCCTTGAAGTACAGTACTGACTGTTCAGGTCAGATGTTCAGTTTAACTACTACTCAGTACTGAGCAGTATCCTTTCATAGGTCCTCATACATGTTGCCCTAATTTCACTTATGGTAGTTTAATAGCAATTTCAGAAGTACTCCTGTGGTTGTCTGGGCCTATTTAAGTCTGAAGCTACATTTTTAAAGCTGTAGCCTAGCTCCTCACAACTGTGCAATGACTAGTTCCCAGTTTGTGGCTGATGCTCCAGGTTACACCCTTACTGATCAAAAGAGTAAGTACTTGCTTGTGGATAGAAGTGCTTGTTGTCTGTAGAAAGATGAAGTATTAAAATTGATCAAACTTTGTGGGGTTGAAGAACTCGGAGATGCATACTTGCCTGTATGCTTCCTGGTTCCTCTCATCTGTAAGGGCTGGACTTATTACTGCTTTCTCTGTGCTGTGCTGACTCTACTGCAGTAAGGCTTTTTTTTTTGACGTGTTTGCTTTTCCTCTGAGAGAGTAGTAATGTGTTGGAAAATCAGGTTAAGTACTAAATGCTATGCTAATCTAGGCTACTAGAGTCTGTTTAGTTCTAGTAGCTCCCAAACTTGTTGCTAGTCCCGCTTGTGAAAGTTGCTTGTGAATCTGGCTCTTAAAGCTGACTCCTCGGTTGTGGCTGGGAGCAAGGTAGTACAAGCTGCCCGCTAACAGTGTGGCCAGCTGCCTGTTCAACGTTAGGTGAAGCAAAACCACTCCTAACTTCAGGGCTCACTTTGCCAAGGAATTCATGTAACACTGTCAGGTATTAACAAGATAAATATTTCACTTGGGCTTTTGTCTTGAGTATTTTGACTCTAAGCCAGCAAATCCCCAATGAAATGTGATTTCTTGCATGGCTGAGAGCAGAAGCAGTCCTCTTGGGTAACTAGATTCTTCAGAACTGAGTTTCTAAGTGCTGCCAGCTTTCAGGGTAGTCCTCACTACTGAGTGAACACAGGGCAAAAATATCAGATTCGAGTCTAATGATATCTTAAAACAGTAGCTTGCCTGTGGCAGGGAGTTTTGTGAAGCAACTGATCTCATACAAATGTTAACATGGGAATCTGATAGCAATTGCCCTGTGGAGATCAGACTTCTTGTACTGGGGCTCATTAGTTTAACTCCTACATGCTAATCTCTGAAGAAGCCCAACAGCTTTGGAAAATTGCCTTGCTTTTGTATAGACATGCCCTTTCTCATTTGGGGTACTAAAATTCTTGAATTTAATATTCATGGAAGTTTAGAAACCTTTGCAACAAATCTTGGCAGACAGGTGAGGCACTGAGCAGCCTACATCGCAGGAATGATGGGCCTAGAGCTCTAGGTTGCTGGACAGCAAAAGGTATTGAAACCTGTCCTTAATCTCAACATAAACATGTATGAGACTGTTTTTCCAATTTCACAATTTTTATACTTTTGCTCTTGTGTATGATTCACAGCTCTTGCATGTGCTTCAGTAAGCAGGGAAGCTCACAGGGCAAGCAAATAAAACAGCACATACGTTTTAATTGATCTTGTGACACCACAAGCTGGTTACAAGCTAGTAGAGTAATCATGTAATCAAGATTAATGTGTTAGTTTTCCTTTCTTACCTTTCCTTCTGTTGTGGTCTTGACTTGCTTCTCGAGTTAGCAGTATTGACAAGCTGCAACTTTGCCTTATTTCTGATGTGTCTGTGCAGTATAACTAGTTAGTCTGATCTGACCATCCGGTGGTTTGAGTGTCACTGCCACTGTTTTGCACTGAGAAGCAGAAGCGGGTGGATGCAAAGCTGACTCTGCTGGAAGAGTGGATGAGCAGTCTGAGTATTAGCAACGTATTCATTCAAACCTGAAGCCTTTGCTGTTACTCCGGCTGGTGTTCACTGACTGGTGTGGACAGGTCCAGTCTTTGCTTAGTTTAGTTGGATATTACTTCTGTGTTTAGAATGGAGTTCTGTTTTAAATATCTGCATGGGTTTGCTGCTGATGCAGAGTTTCCATGAACTGTAGTTCTGTTTGATAGCAATGTAGAAATCCTCAAAGATGTTGGCATTAGCAAAAAGTGCTACATTGATCATCCTGCAATGGGGAGCTCTTGCTGTCTACAGCTTTAGGAGTAGCCTCTCACTTCAGTTATTTAAAATCTTCATGTGGACATAAGCAGAAGTGCTAAACTCTTCAAGCTGATTGCAATACTCGTTCTTAGCCTGAGACCTTCAGTGAGATGGCTGCAGTTAAGGTCACTTGAACTGTGTAAACTCCACCCAAACATCCTAATGATCTGGCAGCTTTTCAAGTGGGCATGAAGCCATGCAGTCCTGCAGCCAAGCTTCAAACTGTCTTTAGATGACCACCAGATTCTCCATAATTAAGTGGTTGCAGGCTCTAAATACTTGACTGTCTGCTCTGGTCAGTAGCTCTCCATGGCAAGTTGAACATACAGGCGTACTTGCTCAACTCTGAATTCGTGTGGCACAACCAGATGGCAAAACGAACTGAAGTCTGAAATATAGGTCACACAAAGACTTGAAGGTGTCAACAGGCTGATTTCCTTGTTTTGCTCCGGGAATCACCCCTATCATATTTCAGGAGGTCATAACTCAGTTGAGGCATGATTCATCTGGTATTTAATGTGCAGTGTTAGTCTGAAACAACAGAATAGAGCTTGTCTATTGCTGATAGACTGCCCTGGTAAATGAATACAAGGTTAAACAAGCAAAAGCTGTTACCTTGAGACCTTGGGTTGGAGGAGAAACTTAAAAGGTGGAAGCTTTCCCAGGCTGGTACAGATGTAGAAGTGCTGATGTGCATCTTAGACCAACCTGCTCCTGGCCAGAACTACAAAACACTGCTTCCTCACTGTCTAGTAAAGCAAGTTGCTAACTTGCTTCCTATCAAGCTTTCTCATTCTGTCAAACCAGCATTTGTCCTCTCTAGGAAGAGGAGGTGGTGTCCTGACGTTGTTACTAGCCTTTGCAAGAACTCGGCTCTGTACTTGGTCCTGGCTTTTGTGTAGTGTTCTCCAGCAGCGAACAGATCTCAGCTGCGCTTGGTGCTTTGGTGGTTTCGCTTACGACGGGCTGGGCTTTCTAGCAGCTGTGGGTTAGTGCTTTCACTAGCTGTTAACGCTGCAGCAGCAATAGCCTGTGTTTCAGAGGTGCTGTTGGCTAGCCCGGTTCATCGGGGGCTGTGTTCTTCGCTGCTCCTAATGAGCTGCCATATGCTTAATGACCCCATCGGGCATGGTAATCCTTTTATAGCAGAGCGTAATAGTGCTTTGCAGACAAACGTGATGATAAAAAGCAACAGTTTACAAAAGCAAATGCATTAATGGTCTATCACAGCATCTTGTACAGACAGACTTAAAAGGTACTTGGAATAAGCCATGACTTCACTTTAGAGCTTAAGGCTCTTCTTAAGCTGTAGATAGATCTGTCACACTATGTCTAGCTTTCTAGTCATTCAGCAAACATCGGGTGACAAATTATACAGTCCTGCCCTCTCTTCACTCTATTATACAGTAGTGCTGGTAATGGAGTGTGCTTCAGGCATAGTTTTGATTTAGTCCCAGTTTAACTGTTCTCTGGCAAATACCTTTATTGAGGCAGGCCTAAGCCTTGTTCAGAGGACACACTGCCCCAGCTCAGATGTTAAGACCCGGTTTAACTTGCTTTAACCTTCTTTATTCATAGGAATCTGGTACACAGCTAGGTGAATGCTGAATGAGATGGCTATATCCCAACTCTGATTTATAACAGGCTTAAAGTATTGTCTTTCCCATCAGCTTTTTGAACACTTCAGTGTTTCCTTCCAGAAAAGAAGTATCCTTCTGGGCACGCTCAGAACTCAGTGCAAGAAGGAATTGGCTTTTGGGGGCTTTTCTGCAGTCTTTGTGAAGAAGTTTCCCTTATGAGAGTTAAAGGAAAGTGGTGATACAGAGCAGAAGTGATCAGTTGTGGCACTTTATCATTAACAGGAAGGAGGAGTTGTGATGAGGACAGGGAGTATGCCTAAATCCCTGCAACTCTGCACTGAGAAAATATTCCTCGGCTGCATGCAGATAACAATTCATAGTAATTGAGTTAATTGATTAGGGAAGCACTGAGGCTTCATTCGTGGTTAAGCTATGGATGTAAAACAGCTTATTTTACTCCTGTTGCAATAGCTTTGTGCTTCTGCACAACTCTAAAGACTTGCTGCTGTTGGGCTGTGTGTTTTTAGGAGCGCTGGGGAAGTGGGATGGCAGTTCTGGTTGCTGGTGATGCCTCCTGTTTGCTCTGCTCAGCGTACCTGGGTTGGGAACTGGCTCCTCGCAGTGAAGGAGCAGGCCGGTAACCTGACAGCCTGGGGTGACATGCAATAAATACAACTGGGGCAGCTTGAATGGGATGTAGGGGACAGCATCTAATGCCTGCTGCTTCTGACGGGAGGTAAAGCCCTCCAGGCCTGTTCGGTGCATTTTGGTCTGCAGCAGTAACAGGGAGTGGTTTCTTTCCAGTCTGTGAACACGCAGCAAATCTGAGAGAAAAGATCTTAATTTCCCTATGACATGCTTCTTGCACAGCAATTCAAATGTCATCTTAAGGACTGCTTTAAGATGCAAAGCTTAATGGCTTGGTTTAAGGACCTTTAAACTAACAGACTGAATATGGAAACTCTTTGTCTGAATGTCTTGTGATGTGAAGAACTGTCATACAGTACTGCTTTTCATAAATGGCTTATGTGGGGTACTTAAGGCCTCATGAGCATCTGTGTCGCATTGATAATCTGAAGTTATCTGGTAAATCTAGGAGAAGAGGAACAAGTTGAAGTCACAAAGATCAACTTCTGTAACCTCCATTGCCTGAGTAACTGGTCTTCTAATAGACAAAGGTCTAATAACACTGGCTGGTGCGTTAACTGTTTTTACTTGCCTTGCCCTAATGAGGCGTTGGCAATATTTGCATGTAGTGGAAGTGCTAGAGGGTGCTTAGTGGGGAGGACAGCTTGTACTATTAATATCCCACTCTGAGGACTGTCAGGCAATTTAAGATGCTACTGAAGGGGCTGCTGACCAGCACAAAACTGTTAATGCTGTGGTGCTTGCAACTGATGGCAACAGCTTCTCATAGTGGGAAGGAATTAGCACCTACTTGTGCCAGTGGTGGTATCGGATCAAAACGACTGACTCGTGCTGGTCCATGAGCGTGTCACTAACTGTGGCCTCCTTTTCCAGTTGGAACCTGCCTTCAGGTGAATCTGAGTCTGCAGCATCCTCACGCTCTTGGCACTCCTGCACTTCGCCCACAATGGCAGGTCGAGGTGGAGCTGCTCGACCGAATGGACCAGCTGCTGGAAACAAAATCTGCCAGTTTAAACTTGTTCTCTTGGGTGAGTCAGCGGTGGGGAAGTCCAGCCTTGTTCTGCGCTTTGTGAAAGGACAGTTCCATGAGTACCAGGAGAGCACAATTGGAGGTGAGTATCCAGTCCGAATGCCGAAGTGTGAAAGATGCTGGCCTCAGTAGCGCAGTCCAGGGGTATCGGAGGTCATTCATGACTGTTTCAATCTGGTCTGAAATCCTAGCTACAAATAGTCAGACAGTTAGTGCTCTAATTCTTCGTTTACAATTCGCTTGTTAGTGTTAAAATTGGTGCGCTAGAGGATAGTGCTATGGCAACCACAAGTGCCTCTAAGGCTCCTTCACTTCCAGTCCTTGAATTTCTACTTCTGAGGCCTTCAACTCAGTTTATATCCCTTAATTGTGCTTTCAGACCAGGACCTGAGATTTCAGGGTTGTTTTTCAGCCTGATACTGTAAACTACTTCCACAGCATTTTCAGGTCCTGTACTTTTTAACTTTCAGTCATTAGCACAGTGTTGTTACTAATCAAAGGTCTGTCAGCACCCTCATCTCCTGACAATAATAAGAAGTGAGTGCTGAGAAAAGGCTTAGTTTACCCCTATAGTAACCCATGTAGGAATTAAATATAGCTGTAAGTGTAGCTTATGCGCAAGCAGGGTTCAGTGCTCTCACAGAGGATCATGGGGACACTCTGCTGTTCTGCTTCACTCTGTATCTAGGGCTGGCTGTGTTCGTTCTAGTTGTAACCCATGGTAGTATATACTTACGGGAACAAGAAAATAACCAGTTACTAAATCAGAGTGTAATGTAACCAGACTGACTTCAGTGCTTTGAGATGGTCCTCAAAGCCAGTCCTGGAGATGTTACACCTGTACTGTGCCATCTTTGAGGTAGTTACTGGGGAGGGAAATGGCCCCATAGCAACACTGCTGCCTTGAATGGTGGTCTCTGTACTGGGCTGCCAGAGCTATCTTGGTGGTTTGGTGCTTGGTGACTATGTGGATCCTGTGCGCAAGTAGCTTGAGACAGCAGAGCTGTAACTTTCGCAGCACCTGGCACTGCCCTGGCCTCTGTCTGAGGCTTCTGCTGGCTCCTAAAGCGAAAGCAGACCTGCTCCAAGCTGCTGGCTCTGCCTGCAGGGGCTCTCCAGCTGGAGGTAAGGCAAACACACGCCTTCTCTTTCAGCTGCTTTCCTAACGCAGACAGTCTGTCTGGATGACACAACAGTGAAGTTTGAAATATGGGATACGGCAGGACAAGAGCGGTATCACAGCCTGGCACCAATGTATTACAGAGGTGCCCAGGCAGCCATTGTTGTCTACGACATCACTAACACAGTGAGTACCGCCCAGGGCTGCGAGCGGTGGTTGGGAAGGAGGCGTTTGCACACGCAGCTGACACTTCCGAGTTCTCTGGGAGAGTGTCTGGGTTTGGTGTCCCTGCAGATGCCAGCAGATCATGCCACCTGCAGGTACTGAGTTTCTTGAAGACTACTAATGGCCTCTTCCTCAGCTCTGACCAAGGCTGTCTAAGCTGATAAAGGATCCTGCTGCAAAGTGCTGTAGAGGCAAAACACTTCTTCCAGGAAAGACTTGTTCTAATCATATCTTCACTGTGGATTAACAAGAGGCTGCCCTTCCTGACTGCTGCCTCCTGTTTGTTTCCAGGACACATTTGTACGAGCCAAGAACTGGGTGAAAGAGTTGCAGAGGCAGGCTAGTCCCAATATTGTAATTGCACTAGCAGGCAACAAGGCAGATCTTGCTACCAAGAGAGCCGTGGACTTTCAGGTAAGCTGGAATCCAGATCATTTGCTGCCTGAATAAATCAGGAAAGCAGGTTTTTTCTCTGAAGTGGGAGAGATGATGGCTATGTTAAAAACGCTTTGAGGAAAAGTGTGGCGGTCAAGATTCATGCTAAACTGAGGACGCCAGAAGGAGACTCAAAGGGAATTGTAGCCTGCCTCTCCTTTGCAGCCCCTATAGCTGCTCTCTAAGTTTTTTACATTGATATATGTGGAGGAAAATGCCCTTAGAGCACAAGCTTCTTCTTTCAGCCTCTGCTGTCTTACTCATGCGGTCTACCTTCAGTAAGGTATGAAATGGCATCCTTTAGATACAAGATACCTGAAGATTCCCAGCTTGGTCTCTAGTTCTTGCAGCCCTTACCTTAAGTTGCTTAAGGCAGATGTTTAAGGAGACACTCTTATCTCAGACCTCTGCACAGAACTGTTTGTGGTGAATTCATAGTGTGTATTACACTGCTACCTAACCAAAGTACAAGGTGTTACGCTTGAGAAATCCCTGTGTCTACACTTGGGTCGAGTGGCTTACGAACAGTCAGTGCTGTTATACCCCAGCTTGCCTGGCCTCCAGTATTCAGTGGTGCTTATCTTCCAGCTGTGATGGCTGAGCAGAGTTCAGGGAATTGGGGTGGGAATCTGGCCTGTGGTGGGGCAAACAGTTCCTTTACTGTTCTGTCTGCCAACAAATGAAGCATGTGAAGCCTGCCTGGCCCTCCTGTTAGCAGAATGCTGTTACCACTCTGATTGTTTCTAGGATGCACAAACATATGCAGATGACAACAGCTTGCTGTTCATGGAGACATCAGCAAAGACAGCAATGAATGTGAATGAAATCTTCATGGCAATAGGTAACAGCTTGCGTGAAGAAGAATGTCTGGAGTAGCTCAGAGCACCAGCAGTGCATCCTGCTGAAAACCATGGGAATTCCCATGTCAGCCAGGTCCTAGAGGCTCCTACTGGAGTAGATGACCAAATTGCCATCCTGTTGGTGACAGTCAGTCACCCAAACGGTCACTGACTGCCTGGAGCCTTTGCCCTGCAAACCCATTCCCTCTCTTCCTTTATCTGGGATGAGTAAGGAAGGAGCAGAATTCATGATGGCCAAAGCTGGAGTGTTTCTTTACTGTATTTGTGCTGCTAGCAGCATCTGATTCCAAACCCCTCAAGAGATGAGGGCTTGGACCAAAGCAGGGCTGAGCCCAGCTTGATTTGGCAGCAATAGGGAAGAGGTTGGCCTTTTTGGAGAAGCCTACTAATGTGTTGTTTCTTTCTAGCCAAGAAACTGCCAAAAAATGAACCCCAGAACGCTCCCGGTGGTCCGGGTAGGAATCGGGTTGTCGACCTTCAAGAAAGCAGTCAGCCCAGTAGGAGCCAGTGCTGCAGCAATTGAGCAACTGTTCCCACCTGACCGAAGCCCTTTCGAATGACGTGACTGGAATCCACTCTAACCAATCGCACTTACAGTAGAGCAGCTGCTGCCAGGGGCTGCTGTGATTTCTCCATCCCTTTCTGATCATAGGCTGGAGGGAGCTCTTCCACCTGCACCTTTCTGTACAAATACTAATTCAATTCTAAGTCTTAAGTCACTTTTTTAATATATGAACTTCTGCTCTTCCCTCTTCCTGGTGGTGGTGGATGCAGGACCTGGTGTCTGCCTAGCCAGCTCATCCCTTCCTGTGGGTGAGGGCCAGCAGCGCCCGGGTCCCACAGTACTGTAGTTCACTATTGGAAACAAAGGGATATTGAGACTAGACAGAACCTTGTTTAAAATTATCCACATGTAAAGGCTAAGGCTAATACCAGTACAATATGCCTAGGAAAACCACTAAACTGTAGCATTATAGTGACAAACTCTGGCTTTCTAGCCACTTATTGACCAAATCAATTATGAGTATTTTGGGGTGGGGCAGAGGGAAGCAAAACTGGTTTCTTCTGTATTTTGTATTGTATGTTTCTTCATGTAACCAATCAGTATCTTGTCAATATAGTACATACAACTAGCCGCCTATTGTCTTCATTTGTGTTGGACTCTAGCATGCCAACTTTTTTCTATCTCCAGTTCTGTCGTAATGCACTAATCCTGTTGCAACTTTTGCAAAGATCTTGTATAGAAAATTGTCCTTTTTTGATGGTTGTGATGCCACTAATATTGTTAACCCTACTCTAGTGCAAATACACAGGGTTTACTGATGTACAGAGGTGGGGTGGGGGAACCTTGAATAAGTTGTCTGTGGAAACTATGTATTAAAAAAGCCTGTAATTCCACAAAGTATGAAGGGAGGTATTAAAATGGCTTCTGTTGCCAGACTCTAACTGATGTTGGCTGCTGCCTAGTGCCTAATGCAATGTCTTATGCATACTGGTATTTAAGAGGAACTGTCAACCTAGTCTTCATCACAAACTTCAGTTTTGTGTGATTAAAAAAAATTTTTTATAAACCTACCATGATCAACAATGTTCATGTTTCTTAAAATGAGCTGAACCCAAAATGGGACTGGATCAGAACCGAACACGTGCTGGAGGATGATATGGGCTAGTTGTCTTGTGGTATGCGCAGTACCCAGCTCTTCTGTAGCTTCCCCCAGAGCACAGCTCTGTGCAAGGGACACTTGGCCTCCCTTCCCCAGGCAGGGAGTAACATGGGCATGTGGCTTTCCGACTCGGCGTCTGGAGTGTCTGGGCTGTGCCAACTGCTTCTGCGACAACCACTTTGCTAAGAGGTAAGAGGAGTGTGCTCAGCTCATGAGCAGAGCTGTGGAGTGGTATTTGCAGCTATGGGAGGTGCAATATGTCTGTGATACTCTGGGCAGCGACATACAAGGAAGTTTAAGGTGAAGGGGTGGGAGCTGTTCCTAGCCTGGAACTATCCCCAGCTAATGTGGGGAAGAGGCAGGGGAGGGAGGGCAGCGTGCAGAGGGACTCTGCTTATTTGACAGCTGCACAATGATGTGCTCAAGTATTAATGTCCCTGGAGAATGATGGCTTTGAAAGGCATTTCTATCCTGTCACTGCTGCATGAACTTCAAGATCTCTAGACCCATGGGTGACTGGAGTCAATGTGGAAAATGAAGCAACTGCTTACAGCTCTACTAATACCAAAGGCACTGCTTGACCAGCTGGGCAGGCGCCATATGTGCTTGGAGAAGCACGAGGACTTCTGTGCCCTGGTACTCGAACCCGCTACCTCCCCGTAGGTGGGTGCTTGCTGCTGTCGACTTTGTGTTCGTACAGCACGAGCTCTGCCGGAGGCGCAGTTGCAGTCAACATCTCTGGGTTGGAGTTGTCCTTGGTTTCTGGTGTCGGGGGCTGTGAAAGCTCTGCTGGGTAGCTGCAAATAAAATCTTTGTGAAATGCGATGACTTGTGTGTCTGAGGTGTTGGTGCCTTTTTGCCTCATGCTGGACTTTATTAAAATCTCATTTGCTGGATTTCAGCCCCCTTTCCTATGGACTTGAAGGGTCTCAAGCAAAGCTGTGGCTGTGTCCCTGGTGTGTGGCAGGGGCCCAGGCTGCCTGTAGTGTACGGGCTTCGTCTCCCTGGCACCTCGGGTGCAGCTTGTGTCCTTCCCCTGCAGCAGAGCCTGGCTGCTCATCTGCTAAGGAGCTCTGTGCATCCCTGGAGCAGCTGAGGTGCAGCTGAGCGAGAGCAGGACCTGTTTGGGAAGGGCTGCCACAATCCCTGCTTGGAAAAATCATGTCAAGGCTAAACAAGGTGCTGTTGCCATCTGCCGGCTTGTGGTTGCATTCCTGTTTGACAGCACTGAATTCCTGGCTCCTGGAGCAACTTTGGGTCTCCGTCTCTGCAAAGGGGTCTGTGATGCTGTGGGGGTGTCTGGATGTGTTGTCAAGCTGCAGTGGACTCTGTCAGGGGCGGTTTGAGTGCTGCTGTGTGTTGGTGCTCTGCAGAGCCTCCTCGCTGCCCAGGCCTCGGGGACGGGCTCTCTGAGCTTGGGCAGCTTTGGTACAAACAGACGGGCCTGTCCTGCGTAGCTGCTGCCTGCCCGGGCCCGACCTGTGGGTGTTTACGGTGGTTACCGGCACTGCGTCAGCCTCGCAAGGTAGGTGGTGCCTCGTTCCGGTGGGATCTCAGGTGGCTGTAGCAGCTTCCTTCCAAGCTGCTCGTGGATGAGCACAGCCATAAAGGGGACAACCTACGGCCCAGCCAGGGCCACCAGCATGGTGGTCTTCCCATTCACCGGCCTCTGCCAGGGTGTGAGGGGCTGGGTCTGTAAGGAGCTCGCTGTGGAGCTGCTGCCGATGCTGGTAGCAGCACGGGGGAGGAAAGGCTGCTGCAGGGCTGGCAGTCCACCTGCCCCGGGGCAGAGGCCTCTGCTCTGGCCCCGGTAGGTGGGGGCTGCCCCTTTCAGCTGTGGAGCACCCTCTCTCTAACCCCACCCCACCTTTCCCCAGCACCGGGGCAGCGCTGTGCTCACAGCCCTTCCCTGCTCTGGGTCTGCCTCTTGGCCCCATTTTACACCTCCCTCTTGGCCCCATTTTACACCTCCCTGAGGCACCGAGAGCCCACAGAGGTTCTCCCCATTCCCTGGACCCTCTGCCAGCGAGAGTGAGACCTGCCCCCAGCCCCCCCATCAGCCACATCCAGGAGAGCACGAGCAGGTTCTATTCAAAAGCATTTTTATTGGATACAAAAACAAGCACATTCCAGTATAGTGATAAAACAAAGGCAGTGCTGACGGTGCTCGCCTGGGCTAAAACCCGAGACTTGCTGCCATCTCTCCTGGTCCTGGCGTGGGGCATCGGTTCCCCTCCCGTCACGCCTTGGCTCCTCCGGTGGCTCCGTCCTCCGCGGCTGGTCCGGGCTGCGGGGCGGCAGGGCTGACCTCGATGGGCACGTTCCTCTCCGGGGCGGCCGGCAGCGCCCGTTTGGGGGCCTCGATGCGGAGCTGCCCCTCGGCAGACAGGGAGCAGGTCAGCGCCTCGGCGTCCACATCCTTGGGCACGTCCCACTCCCGCTTCAGCACCTCGTACTTGTAGGAGAAGGAGCCCTTCTCGTCCGTGCTCTGCGTCTCCTTCTGCCCCACCAGCATCACCTTCCTGCCCACCACTTTCACCGACAGCTGCTCGGGGGCAAAGTCCTTGACGTCCTGGCACACGGAGAAGCCGTCACCGGAGGCTGGGGTCATGGCTGTGCTGGAGCTCTGGGCACGGTCCCCAGCAGAGCTTCCTTGGCTGCTCAGGAGCTGCTCGAAGCCACTCATGAATTCCCGAGCCTTCTCCATCTCCTGCTGCAGTTCGGTGAAGATTGCTTCTGCGCTTGGCCAGAGGGTCCTCGCTGTGCCCAGGCGGGTGGCCAGGGAGCTGGAGACGAATGGCATAAGATGCATGCGGCAAAGCATCTCTGCTTCTTCGGTATCTGCTGCTCGCTCTGAGGCTGTGTCCTCTCCAGGGAGCTGGGAGCTTTCTGCCTCAGCACCGAGAGCCTGCGGCTTTTATACCCTTTCCTGCGGAGGTGTGGCCTCGTCCTGCACACCTACGTCATCCCGGAGAGAAGGGAAGAGCTCACTCCAGCTTCTTCCAGCTCATTCTTGTTACTCATCTTCTGGAAGAGGCACCTCTTACGTCGTGGCCAACATACCTTCACCCTTAGTCTTGCAGCTCTGCTCTCCTGGCTTATAATTAGCAGCATCACCTCAGCCTCCAAACGGGACGCCTGAGCCACCCTTGACAAAAATCTGCGTCCTTTCCCAGGCAGAGCGCGGGGCTGGGCTCTTCCCGTCTCAGCCTTGCACCTTCCCTTCTCCCTGTGCCCGATTCCCCCTCCTCTGCCTCCGGCTGGGCTGGGGACCCCAGGGTCAGACGCGGGGGAAGCCCTGAGACCCTCCCCACGCCGGTGCCCAGACGCCGCGTTCAGGGGCGGGTGAATGCTGGCAGGCGTCCCAGGAGGCAGCGCGCAGGGGTGCCGCAGCGGGGGAGAAGCCCAGAAATTGCTAGACGCATCTGGCGCTCGGTGGCTTATCAGCACGTTGCTTCAGGGCGGGTCCCCTCCTGCGCTCGTTGGAGCAACGCGCCCGGCGGCGGAAGGCCGTGCCCGGGTCCCCTCCCCGCCCCGGCTCCCCTGCCCGCTGCTGCATCACGGTGGCTCTGCAGAAACCCGAGCCGTGACCTCAGCTCCCTATTCGTAGCGGGTGACTCGTCCCCAGGAGCCAGCACTGCTATTTCGGCTGGCGGATAATCAGCCGCTCAAAAATAGGCGACAGCCCCGGGGGGGCCGCGTGGGGAGAGAGCGTTCTGGAAGCGGCCCGCCCCCGGGCAGCGGGGTATAAAGCCGGCGGCGGCGGCCGCAGCCCGGCACAACCACCCGCCCTGCGCCGAGCCCGCGCCGAGCCCGCGCCGCCCGCCGAGCAGCGGAGATGCTGTGCCGCCTGCACTTCGCGCCGCCCGCCGGCGCGCTCTTCCCGTGGCTGGGCCCCGTGCGCACGCTGTGGCCGCAGCCCGGCGCCCTCTTCGCCGAGCTGGAGCGGGAGCTGCGGCAGGAGATGGAGCGGGCGCGGCAGTTCATGAGCAGCTTCGAGCAGCTCCTCGGCAGCGGCGGCGGCAGCGCCGGGCGCCTCAGCATCGCCGGGGACCGCGCCCCGGGCGCCGGCTCCGACGGCTT
The DNA here is from genome assembly GCF_036370855.1 of Dromaius novaehollandiae. Classification (NCBI taxonomy): domain Eukaryota; kingdom Metazoa; phylum Chordata; class Aves; order Casuariiformes; family Dromaiidae; genus Dromaius; species Dromaius novaehollandiae. The sequence continues at coordinate 11,081,360 of NC_088119.1, read as the reverse complement.
CTCCGTGTGCCAGGACGTCAAGGACTTTGCCCCCGAGCAGCTGTCGGTGAAGGTGGTGGGCAGGAAGGTGGTGCTGGTGGGGCAGAAGGAGACGCAGAGCGCGGACGAGAAGGGCTCCTTCTCCTACAAGTACGAGGTGCTGAAGCGGGAGTGGGACGTGCCCGAGGAGGTGGACGCCGAGGCGCTGACCTGCTCCCTGTCCGCCGAGGGGCAGCTCCGCATCGAGGCCCCCAAACGGGCGCTGCCGGCCGCCCCGGAGAGGAACGTGCCCATCCAGCTGGCGCCGGCCGTGGCGCAGGTGGCGGCTGATGACAGCGCCGAGCGGGCCAAGGCCTGAGGGGAGCCGCGCGCGGCCGGGCTGCGCCTGGCCTCCGCGACGGCCAACGCGTGTGGCTTCGTTTTGATATGGAATAAACCTTTCCCCACTTTTTTGCCTCTGCTTTCGTGCGGCCTTTGCTGCGTCACGGGGGGGCCTGGGGGGGCTGGGGGGGCGCCAAGGGGGGGCGGGGGGGGCGCCGCGACACCCCGCGGCCCTTCCGGCACCTTCCAGGCGCCGCGCGCCAGGCCCCGCCCGTCACGCGCGAGCCGCCGCCAGGCCCCGCCCCGTCGGGCGCGTGGGCGGGGACTGCCATATTTGGGCGGGACGGGGTGGGCCCATACGGGAACGGCCACAGGAGGCGGGCGCAACCCATAGATGGTGCTGGGGGTGTGGTGGGTGCAGTCCATATTTGGCGAGAGGAGGCGGGGTCTTACCCCTATATGGAAAGAGGAGGCGGGGCCCCGCGGCGGGGGCGGGGAAGGTTCGGGAAGCGCCGGCGAAGGGGCTGCGTGTAGTGCCGCCCCCTTCCCCCCCCCCATGGCCGCCGCCCCCCGGTGCCGCGGCCCCGGCGGGGTGGCCCCGCGGGCGCCGCCCTGGCGCTGTGCCGGTGGCGGCGGAGCCGTCGCCCCCTCCCCTTATCCCGGCTCCCCGCAGGGCGGGCTGCGCGCGGGCGCGGCCCCCGGCGAGGCGGGCGGCGGCGCCTGAGGGCGGCGGGCCGCGCCGAGGGCTCCATTCCCCCCCCCCGCCCGGCGGACTACACGTCCCGGCGTGCCCCGCGCGCGCAGGCGCAGTGGGCGCGGGCGCACGCTGGGCCCGGCATGGCGGAGCCGGAGGCCGCGCAGCCCGGCCGGCCCCCGCCGGCCCCGAGCGCCGCGGCGGGCGGCGGGGCGGCGAGCGGGGCCGCGGCGGGGCCGGGCGGCGGCGGCGGCGGCGGCGGCGGGGCGGGCTCCAGCGACCCGGCGCGGCCGGGGCTCAGCCAGCAGCAGCGGGCGAGCCAGCGCAAGGCGCAGGTGCGCGGCTTCCCCCGCGCCAAGAAGCTGGAGAAGCTGGGGGTCTTCTCGGCCTGCAAGGTGGGCGCTGGGCCCTGCACGGGGGAAGGGGTGCGGGAGGGGGTGCTGGGCCATCCGGGGGGTGGGGAGGGGGGTGCTGGGCCGTGCGTGGGGCAGGGGCTGCAGGAGGGGGGCCCTTGGCCATGCGTGGGGCAGGGGCTGCAGGAGGGGGGTCCTGGGCTGTGCGTGGGGCAGGGGGTGCAGGAGGAGGGTCCCGGGCCGTGCGTGGGGCAGGGGCTGCAGGAGGGGGGGCCCTTGGCCATGCGTGGGGCAGGGGCTGCAGGAGGGGGGCCCTTGGCCATGCGTGGGGCAGGGGCTGCAGGAGGGGGGTCCTGGGCTGTGTGTGGGGTGCCGAGGCGAATGTGGTGCTTTGGGAAAGGTGCAGAGAAGGGTTCTGGGTTGTGCACGGGACGGGGGTGCCGGGTCCCGTGTGGGAGCGTGCAGAGAGAGCTGCTGGCTTGCGCGGGGGGTTCGGGATCCTGGGCTGCGTGAGGGGGGAGAGAGGGAGGCTGGGCTGAGCGTGGGCTGCAGGGAGGTAGGTCTGGGCTGCGCATGAAGCACAGAGTGCAGGGTCCTGGGCTGTGCGTGGGGGGTTATGGAGAGAGGGATGCTGGGGGGCACAGGGGTGCTGAGCTGTGTGCGGGAGGTTTGAGGGTTTAAGGCACGGGAAGGGAGCACTGCGAACGTCTGCGTGGGTACTGAGCTAGGGCTGGTCCTGTGGGACGTGGGCGTCTGAGCGTTGGGTCAGGCAGGTGGGTGCTGCGGGGAGCCAGGAACAGGCGCTGTGCTGGGGGACTGGCGTCGGTAGCACAGGCAGGGGTTGGAGAACTGAGGAGGCTTTGCTGCAGGGGCTGGGGACGGAGCTGTTTGTCTTCAGAAAGCAACAACCTGGGTGCAAGGCAGCGCGTGGCATCGCTGCCTGACGGCCTCTCTCATCCTAGGCCAACGACGCCTGTAAGTGCAATGGCTGGAAGAACCCCAACCCGCCCACCGCCCCCCGCATGGACCTGCAGCAGCCCGTGACCAACTTGAGCGAGCCCTGCCGCAGCTGCGGACACGCGTTAGGTGACCTGCTGCAGCGCGGGGTCTGGGAGCAGCGGCCGGGGCCTGGCGCGGCTCTGGTGGGGCTCCCCGGGTCGGGAGGGGTGCTGAGCACACGGGTCTCACAACGGCGCTCTCTCCACCGCAGCGGACCACGTGTCCCACTTGGAGAACGTCTCGGAGGAGGAGATTAACCGGCTGCTGGGCATGGTGGTGGACGTTGAAAACCTCTTCATGTCAGTGCACAAGGAGGAGGACACAGACACCAAGCAGGTGTACTTCTACCTGTTCAAGGTACCTCTGGTGCTCGTCAGGTCTAACTTCTCCTCTCACCACAGAGCTCTGCTCAGCCAAGGATGGTGGGGTGGGCTGAATGATGGGAGGTGGGAGAAGGGAATCGGGGGACTGCCTGGGTGTTTTCTTTTTATTCCCTGGTCTGTGTCTGTCTAACTGTAGCTGAAGTGTTCTTCTCTCTGTGGCTGTGAACCACCCAAGCAGCCCAGCCAGAAGCCTGAAAAACTAGGATCTTTCCTGGAAGCCATCTGCTTTCCCTGTGTTAAATTCACCTGGGAGGGCAATTTTCAGGGAAGAAACAGGCATTTTCTGAAATGGGCCCTGGGACATTGTCAGCTGTGTAAATTGGTGCAACCCCATAGCAGACCGCTGGTGTTGTGCTGCTCCCACCAGATGATGGCCTGGCCTGTTTCTTGGGACCTTGGCATTAAAACAGTAACCTTGTATGATGCTGTCTTTGCAGCTCCTGAGGAAATGCATCCTGCAGATGAGCCAGCCTGTCGTTGAGGGGTCCCTGGGGAGCCCCCCTTTTGAGAAACCGAACATCGAGCAGGTGATGCCAAAGCTCTATTGCGCTGATGACTTGTCCTGTGTTTTGCTGCTCTTGCATGGTTCCAGTGCTGGGTAAAGGCCATGTGCCTGCTTGTGCCCTCTTTGGTGCATTGCACTGAAGGGACTGATGCTTCTTTCTCCATCCCGTTTTGTGGTTTTCAGCCCCAGCATTTCCCCTCATAATGCAAAAATAAAGGGAGTCTTTTTGCAGCTTGGTGATGCCTAGTCATCACGTTGCAAACTCGGACTCAAGCTCTCAGCAGCATACTGGATTGCATTTTGCTGCAGCATTGTGTTACCAGGAAGTGCGTTTGGGTCCGGGTGGTGCTGGTCTTTGTCCCTGGGAATAAATCATTAGCAAGAGAGCCAGGATGTCTGGGGATGAGGTGTGCTGAGTAGGAACACCGGTGCTGACCAGCGATGGCCCATCTTGCTTCTGCTCTTTCTCTAGGCCTCTTGTATAGGGCTTTGACATGTCTCTGACCTGCTGTCCCGGCCCTGGGCTTTCCAGGTGCTCTTGTGACTGTGGCTTGGGACTTGCAGCCCTGGCTGGGGTGCTCTCCAGCACTCGGCACCCCTTCGCCATCCCCCCTTCCTCTCTCCCAGGGAGTCTTGAACTTTGTCCAGTACAAGTTCAGCCACCTGCCACCCAAGGAGCGGCAGACGATGTACGAGCTCTCAAAGATGTTCCTGCTTTGTCTCAACTACTGGAAGCTGGAGACACCATCCCAGTTCCGCCAGCGCTCACAGAATGACGATGTGGCTACTTACAAGGTCAACTACACGAGGTGAGTGAGGAGGAGGAGGGCCTGAGCCCAGTCAGTCTCTGGGGCAGAGTCAGGGTTTGCACGGCTCCTCTGGTCTCTGTTCAGGGTTGACTGGTGATTCCTCGCATCTCCTGCCTCTTCCCAGCCCCGCAGTCTAGGCACGCACTGGCTTGGGGACTGGCAAGTGGGAACCAGGAAGCTTCTCTTCTGGTCCCTGTCTAGTTTGGTCTGACCCTGCAGCACTGGTGTCTGAACCCTGCAGACCCCAGGGGCCTGGTTGTCACTCTGAAGCATTCACGAGTTGCACTGTGTGTCCAGAACACTGTGAGCCTCACACCTTCACGGATACTCTGGCTTGTCTCTCTTGAGTCCCGACAGCTCTCCTGGATCGTTGGTCCATGGTCTTAGACATCGCAGTGCGTATGTCAGCAGGCCACACGCTGCCATGTGTACAGGAGAGTCTGGACTTGGGAATCACAAGCACTCACTTTCTCCCAGGGCCGGGCAGCCAGAGTGCGTGTCCCACAGACGGCTAGGAGGCTGGGGATGGGTCATGGCCTCTGTTATGTGGAAGCAGTCTCCCTGCTGGATTCCTGCTGTCCCAACCCCTTTTTCCCAGGGAGGTCCCTTGTACCAGCATTTGTCCCAGAGCGGATGCTGATGCTCGGGGGTTGCTGGTCCCTAGCAAGTGGACAAGTCGCTGGGAGTGTGTGTCTGTTGTTTGCTAGGTGGTTGTGCTACTGCCACGTGCCGCAGAGCTGCGACAGCCTTCCCCGCTATGAGACCACCCACGTCTTTGGGCGCAGCCTGCTGAAGTCCATCTTCACAGTCACCCGCCGGCAGCTGCTGGAGAAGTTCCGGGTAGAGAAGGACAAGCTCGTGCCAGAGAAGCGGACACTGATCCTCACCCACTTCCCCAAGTAGGTGCCCAGTGCGGGGAGGGGTTGCGCCTTCGGTGGGGGTCTCCTCCCTCGGGGGTGCTTGCCCAGGTGCTGTCTTTCCCTGCCCTGAGAGCGTCCATTTGTGCCCCTGCCGCATGCTGAGCAGTGGGGCTGCACGTGCTGCAGCTCGCGAGCTAACGTGCCATTCCCTGCCCAGGTTCCTGTCGATGCTGGAGGAGGAGATCTATGGGGAGAACTCTCCTATCTGGGAGGCTGATTTCACAGTACCTGCCACTGAGGGTGGCCAGCTGGTGTCCCGCCCAGGTATCTGGGGGAGCAGTTTGCTGTGCACTGGGGGCTGTTAGGATAAGTCACCTGGGTGTGGGTGATGCTTTTGCCTGTAGCGGTGGCGTACAGCACTCGGAGGGGCTATGGCTGGACATGCTGCTTCAGTGCATAATGAGGTGCTTTCTGCCAATCTTGGGTGTTGCTGGTTTCTTCCAGCCGCGGTCAGCACTGTTGCTGTGCCCACCACTCCGCTCTTTAGCAAGAAGCTCAGCAACAGCAGCTCTTCAGCAAACCTGGATTCCAGCACCCCGGAGCCTATGCCAGGTAATGCTGGTCTGGGCCCAGCACTGGAGGGAGCTGAGACTTTCTTTGGTCCCAGCAGACTCCTTCCTTGCATCTGGCTTTGACAAGCTGCTCCACTTCCCCAGGTGAGAAGCGGAAGCTACCTGAGAGCCTGACGCTGGAAGATGCCAAGCGGATTCGCGTTATGGGTGATATTCCCATGGAGCTGGTGAACGAGGTCATGCTGACCATCACAGACCCTGCTGCCATGCTGGGCCCCGAGGTGTGTGGCGGGGGTGTGTGTGCTGAGAATGCACCACAAACCTGGCTAGAAAGAATAGCCAGCTCTTAGCAGTGTTCCCAGGACCCAAGCGGGCATTTCGGAGGGCTCATCTGTGGTGCTGGCAGTGCTGCCTCCGAGTGCCTGTGTCAGCTCTGACCTTCCCAGAGGTGGGCCCTGGCGTCTGGGTGGTGTGTTGTTGGAGCTGGGAGGGGGAAGTCTCCGCACAGTGGTGCTTTAGTTGAGCAGAGCGCTAAGCACAGGGTGCCCTGTGCTCCCCTTTGGCTCTCCAGGAGCCAGTACCCAGGGAGATGCCTTCCTGATTTGGCTGGGCCTGTAAGCATCTGAGCTTTCTCCCGTGGAGGGTGTCTGTGGGGCCAGTCTAACCTGCCTGCCTCCCCTCCCAGACCAGCCTGCTCTCAGCAAATGCGGCACGGGACGAGACCGCCCGGCTGGAGGAGAGACGTGGCATCATTGAGTTCCACGTCATTGGCAACTCGCTCTCGCAGAAGTCCAACAAGAAGATCCTGATGTGGCTGGTGGGTTTGCAGAATGTTTTCTCGCACCAGCTGCCCCGCATGCCCAAGGAGTACATCACACGCCTTGTCTTTGACCCGTACGTAGCTCGGAGGGGAGCGCCTGGTGCTGGGCTGGCAGGGAGCTCCTTTCCTCACTCTCTGCGTTGCCGCCAACAGAAAACACAAGACCCTGGCTCTGATCAAGGATGGCAGAGTGATCGGGGGGATCTGCTTCCGGATGTTCCCGACCCAGGGCTTCACAGAGATAGTCTTTTGCGCTGTGACATCGAATGAGCAAGTGAAGGTGAAGGCGGGGAGAGGCTGGTGGTGTGCAGGGTGCATGGGTCCCCTCAAAGCAGAGGACAGCAGTCACAGCGCGAGGAGGAGCTGGGTGACGCTAGGGTGGACTGGGCTAGCAGGGGCTGAGAGGCGGCAGGATGTGTCCGAGGCCCTGCTCTAGCTGCAAGGGAAGTGTGAGCTGGGTGGCTCAACCACGGCAGAGCACATGGATGTAATCCCAACCGCTCAGGAGCCAGACCTGCTCGGTGCTGGCCATTCCTGAGGTGGAGCAATTGCTCTGTGGGTGTCTTTCTGCCAAACTTATCTTGGACAGGACATACTGTCCCTATCTGTGGGGTGCGAGAGAGGCTGTGGGTAGAAGGGCTGTTCGTCCTCGTCTGTGACCCCCAGGCTGTCTGGGGTCCATAGTGTGCGGGGGCGCCTGTCTCACGGCAGTTCCCCCAGGGCTATGGGACACACCTGATGAACCACCTGAAGGAGTACCACATCAAGCACAACATCCTGTACTTCCTGACCTATGCTGATGAGTACGCCATCGGCTACTTTAAGAAGCAGGTGGGAATCCTTCCCCTACGCTGGCATCCTTCAGGCCAGGTCCTCCTGCTTACAAGCCACTCTTGACCTGCCCTCTCCCTTCTAGGGCTTCTCCAAGGACATCAAGGTCCCTAAGAGCCGCTACCTGGGCTACATCAAGGACTATGAGGGGGCAACCCTGATGGAGTGCGAGCTGAACCCCCGGATCCCCTACACAGAGCTCTCCCACATCATCAAGAAGCAGAAGGAGGTACGTCCTGTGGGCGGGCAGGTGCTGTCCAGGCCGAGCTTGCCCTGGCTCCTGCCGGCCTTTCCCTGTGCTGGAGCTGCCTTCAGCTACCCTGAAAGCAGAGGGTGAGGTGATGGGGATATGCCAGCCCTAGAGAACCATCTCCTGAAATCTCCCCTAGAAACAAGCTTGCAGGCAAGAGAGGGGTTGTTGTGGTGGCACTTTACAGTAGCAAGGGCTGGCTTTGGCCTTGGGCGCATGGATGGTACAGCCCGTTGCTTTAGATCTGCCAGGGCCCCGAGTCATGATTTTGCTCCATGGATTGTCAGAGCGATTCCTGCAGTGCCTAAAACATCCTCCTCCCCTCCTGCCACAGATTATCAAGAAGCTGATTGAGAGGAAGCAAGCGCAGATCCGCAAGGTCTACCCTGGCCTGACCTGCTTCAAGGAGGGCGTACGGCAGATCCCTATCGAGAGTGTCCCTGGCATTCGTGAGTCTCATTTGCTTCTAGCAAAAGAGGAGTGTCTTGCTGAAGAGCTTCCTAGGCTGCAGCACCGGTGCTGGCCCCTTCTGCTGTGGAGGCTGCAGTTACCGCCTCACGGCCAGGCCGTGGGAGCGTGCTGTCCTGTCGCCATGCGCAATGGCAGTCCAGCCGAGGTCTGTGTGCTGGAGCTCTTTGCAAGAATGGGTTATGACTTTTCACCCCAGCGCCTGTCAACCTAGTCAGTCTGAGCACGGGGCTGGTCGTGGCTGGGCTGTTCTGGGGTGGTGGAGGGGTGGCTGGGGAGAGGCAGGGGCCTGTGCTGATCACTCAGCAGGGTGCTGGATGCCTGATGCCTGGGGGGCACAGCTCTGTGGTGATGCCGGCTCTTTTTTTCCAGGAGAAACAGGATGGAAACCTTTGGGGAAGGAGAAGGGGTAAGTGCTGGTTTCCTACAGTCAGCTGGGCTGTGGGGGGACCCGGCCCAGGCCAGCTGCTGAACCTCACTCCTGGCAGCGACTGGCAGCTGTCTGAGCCCTCAGTGGTGGCCCAGCACTAGCAGCGGGGATGTTAGACGTGACACGGTGAGAGCTGCTGGTGTGTCTGGAGGTTGGCAGGGAGCAGGACTTGCCTCGTGGGGGGACCATGAAGGGAGAGAGGGGACCAAGCCACAGCACGCACCTGCCTGCCGGGATGGAGAGGCTGCCCGTGCTTGGGCCTGATGGACTGTGTGATTTTGTTCCTGCAGAAAAGAGCTGAAGGATCCAGACCAACTCTACAACACCCTGAAGAACCTTCTGGCCCAGATCAAGGTGTGGGAGCAGAAGGGGATGGTTCAGGGTGGGCAGATGGATCTTGGCTAAGAGCAAGCTGGGCTCTCAGGGCATCCAGATGGGCTATGGGCCCTTTTGCTCTGGCATTTGTCCCCTCTGACAGCCCTTGGAACAGCCTCCCCAAGGGCAGGTTTTCTTGGAGCTCCTCTGGCTTGCTCTCTGCTGGGGGAGGAAGGTTACGCTGACCCAGGCACAGCTCCCATCTCTGCTCTTAATTCTGCCCCGGCAGAGTGTGCTGGCCTGCGGATGCAGCGCCCAGGGCAGCGGGACTGGGTCAGGCGGTGGGAGCTGCCTGCCTTCTCTCACTGCTCTAACCTGCCCTCTCCGCAGACCCACCCCAGCGCGTGGCCCTTCATGGAGCCTGTGAAGAAGTCGGAGGCACCGGACTACTACGAAATCATCCGCTTCCCCATCGGTAGGCAATTCTGCCCTGCTCTTGTGAGGCAGAAACAGGGGAGGGAAGGCTGCAGCCTGCTCTGCCCTGGGGGCCCGAGCTGCGTGCCGGGTAGAGCTGAGGTGTGGGGCTGGTCCTCAGTACTCAGAGCTGGGGAGAGGGCTTCACGACCAGCACCCTGCTAAGGAGAGGGGCAAAAGGGAGAGGGGCGAGTCGGGGTGTCTTGGTTGGTGTCTGGCCCCATGATGTGGGGGGAAGCTGCCTCCTCTGTGCCTGGGGGCAGGTGGGAGGGCAAGGGCAGGCGAGCAGGGCTGGGGAGAGCGGCGCAGAGGCGTGAGGTGGTCTCACCTCCCCCCAGATCTGAAGACCATGACCGAGCGCCTGAAGAATCGCTACTATGTCACCAAGAAGCTGTTCATTGCTGACCTGCAGCGCATCATCACCAACTGCCGCGAGTACAACCCGCCCGACAGCGACTACTGCAAGTGTGCCAACACTTTGGAGAAGTTCTTCTACTTCAAGCTCAAGGAAGGGGGGCTCATTGACAAGTAGAGGAGCTGACCTGGTCTCTCCTTGGCCACCAGGACCCCGAGTCCCTGCTTCCCCCTGGGCCCGGCTTGGGAGGGGCAAGGCTGCTGTCGACCTCCAAGGGAGCCTGTGGGACTCTGAGCCCTGCTCAGCTGAGCAGGGGCTGTTGGAGGGTTTGTTGCTGCTGAGCAGCCTGGGGGAGCTGGGTCTTCCCTCTTCCGGGGCTGAGGTGAGCGGGGGGTGCCCTGTGCTTGGAACTACCTTTTACCCTCGTGGGTCAGCAGCCTCTCTCCTTGGGAGCTGCCTGAGCAGCAGGGCTGGAGCAGCAGCTTCTGAGGGACTGCCTGGGGCAGGGGCGGCACGAGGTACAGCCTCTCCCTGTCCCTGCTCTGTGCAGGGCTGGGAGACCCCTGCTACCTGTGCTGCCCTCTCCCCAAGGGATGTGCCTTCTGCCCTGGCGCTGTTAGCAAAAAGGGCAGCCCCAGGGCTGGGGCACGTGAGTGCTTTGGTTTTCCGCATGGGCCACGGTTCCCGCCAAGCCCCGGGGTGCAGCGCCTGCTCCCCAGGGCCCGCAAGCTGCGCACGCACACGGCGCCTGCCCCTCTCCTTGAATGTACAGCAGGGCTCGGCCCTGAGGAGCAGGGGCAGAGACGCTGCTCTGGGTCCAGGCGCTCAGGTGGGTTCCCTGCTGCGATAGGCGCTCTGCCCCCCGCCCATCAGAGCTCCCCACTGCGCCCTTATCAGCTCTTCCCTCCGCGCAGGGGCAGGCCTGTCCCCGCCCGCGACACTCCGGCCCTGGCCGTGGTGCTGGGCTCCTGGCCTGGCCCTGCCTCGGCTCCGAGCCGGCCCAGCCCCTGGCTGCTCTGCGCACAGCTGCGGCTTGCACGGTCCTACCTGCCTGCTCCCAGCGTCGGGGCTCTGCCTGCGTGCTCGGGCTGCCCCTTGCCTCCCTGGCAGAGGCAGCAGGCAGGGCTGCCCTTGCTCTTCCAGCTTCTGCTCTCCAGGCCCCCTTGCTGCCCGCTGCAGTCGGGATGCCCAGCGCCTGGTGGCCCCTGCTCTCGCTTGCTTCCCAAGCCAGGAGACAGCAGAGTTGGGCCCGAGCACCTGTGCTCCCCTCCTGCACCCGGGTCGCAGGGCTGGCTCCCGCTCTGTCCTCACCACCGCTGTCCTTGCACCTTGTGGGCCGTGTTCCCCCTTCGCCTGCCTGGGAACAGTGCAGCGGGAGCATCTGCCTGTAGCATTAACCTGCCCCCGCCTGCCTGCCCTCACTTGCTTAACGCCTGCTGCCTTATTGTCCGTGCTGTCCTTGCTGTGGGGACGCGGGTGCTGCCCCGCAGGCTTGCTGGCCTCGCTGGGGTGGGACCCAGCCCTGTCCGCCTGTTCCCGTCCACCCAGTCCACTTGACTGATTTATTTTTTTTTTTAAATAAATGTACTTGTGCAGATCTGGCTGCATCCTTGCGTGGGGCCCTGCCCCAAGGCCGGGCTGGCGGGGCTGCTTGGAGGAGCCGGAGCGTCTCCAGGCTCAGGGTGAGGTATTTGGGGCGAGGGAGGAAGGGAGTAGAGCGGGGCCGCGGCCGTGGCTGAGCGCGGGGATGCTCGCTGCTGCCCTGCGGGGAAGCAGGCCTGGGGGGTCCAGGGGCGCTGTGTCAGAGCGCGTGGCCCTGGGCCGCGGGGTGCGCGAGGCTGAGCTGGGTCCGAGCCGGGACCTGCGGCGGATGGGGCGGCTGAGTTGGCTTCGTCACGGGGCGCTGCCCGGTTTCGATTTCTGCCTATGCGTGGGGCTCCGCGAGGGGGGGGCCGCCGGGCGCCGCGAGGCGGGCAGGCCCCGGGGGAGCCGGGCTGCGGCCGCGGCTGGGGGGCAGGCGGCGTGGGGTGGGACCGCTCGCCCTGGCTCGGCTCGGCTTGGCTCGGCTCACCCTGGCTGGGCTCGCAGCCAGGCCCGGACGCGCCGCTGGTGGGGGCCCCCCTCGCTGGGGCTCCCAGCAGGAAGAGCTGCTGCCAGGTTTCGTTTTCGGGCTGGGGAAGCCGGGGATGCTGGAGCCTTCCCGGGGCTACGCGGCGGCAGTGGCTGGGCCGCTGCGGTGCTGCCGGCGATGGAGCTGCGGGACTACCAGTGGGAAGTGATCACCCCGGCCCTGGGTGGCGAGAACAGCATCATCTGGCTGCCCACGGGCGCCGGGAAGACCCGCTGCGCCGTCCACGTCTGCAAGAGGCACCTGGAGACCAGGCAGCGAGGCAAGGTGGCCGTGCTGGTCAACAAGGTACTGGGGGGCTCCTGCATCGAGGGGAGATGCGGCGAGGGGGGCAAGTCCATCCCGAGCCAGGCAGCCCTGCCGCCCTTCCCAGCCGGTCCTGAGGCTCTCCTCGGGGACGGTTCAGTCCGACAGCCCTGGCCCCGGCCCGGGCAGATAGCGGGGTGTGCGGTTCGAGCCCTCGCTGGCTGCCGGGTGAGGCTCGGCACCGCTCCCTGGGCAGCGTTTCCAGGCTGGGGCTGAGCTGCCGGCAGCCAGGTTTCTCACGGGAGACGTGTGGTTCGGCAGGTGCACCTGGTGGACCAGCACGCCAAGAAGGAGTTCCACGTGCTCCAGGACGCCTTCAAGATCACAGCTATCAGCGGGGACAGCGACCAGAAATTCTTCTTTGCCTGGGTGGTGAAGCAGAGCGACATCGTGATCTGCACTGCCCAGATCCTGCAGAACGCGCTGGTCAGCAAGGAGGAGGACTTGCACGTGGAGCTGACGGGTAGGGAGCAGGGTCCAAACACCACGGTCACGGGGGGGGGGTTCGTTCCTCTCCATGTGACTCTGTTGGGGAAGGTGAATGGCATAGGATTGTGTCACTCAGTCCTGATCTCCTCCCTCGCCCTGGCACAGATTTTTCCCTGCTGGTGATAGACGAGTGCCACCACACGCACAAGGACGCTGTCTACAACAAAATCATGCTGAATTACCTCCAGCACAAACTGAGAGGGCAGCAGAACCTGCCACAGATCCTGGGTCTGACGGCGTCACCCGGCACGGGGGGTGCAACGTCCTTCGAGGGAGCTGTGGAGCACATCCTGCAGGTGGGTCGGCTGTGGGCTGTGCCCTCCCGTCCTGCGTGCCGAGCGCTCCCGCCTGGGAATAGGCTTCGGAGATTGCAAGGCTGCAACAGCCCGGGGCTGTGGTACGGCTTCTCCTGGCATTTTGTGGAGTGTCCCTGGGGGATGACCCTGCTGCGTAGACACCGTGCAGCTGGCTGGCCCGGGCACAGTGGAGGCATCCCAAAACTTGCTGAGGTGTCGGCAAGTGCCAGGCACGGAGCTGCTCTTTGGGCCGCTGTGGCACGGCTGGTGCTGGGGGGTGCCCCTGTACTGGTTCATTGGATGTGGGGGTTTCTCCCTTTTAGATCTGTGCCAACCTGGATACTGCTAAAATCATGTCAGCCCGGGAGCACCTCCATCACCTGCAGATCCAAGTCCCTCAGCCCAGGAAGCAGTACAACTTGTGCCAGGAGAGGGTGCAGGTAAGGAGTGGCGTGTTGAAGCCCCAGGGGTGCTCCCTGGGCAGAAGACGTGGACCCTCTCTGAGCAAAGCCCCTGAGCCCTGCTGCAGCGGAGGGGAGGCCTTCGCCTAGGAGGTTTATGTCTCTCTATCTGCTAGCTCGAGACAGACTGAGCAATCAGTTGACCCAGAACTTTCATGGAGGGGGGTCCTATAACCAGCTAGGTCCTGCTTTGCAAACAGCCCCTGAGCCTAGGCTAGATGTTCTCTGAGCCGTACTTGAATTTCCCTGATTCCTTGGATACTGAGCCCTTCTTTGCTCCTAGGACCCCTTTGGAGACCGGCTGAAGAAAATCATGGACCAGATCCAGCGGTACATGGGCACACCGGGTCTGCCGCAGGACTTCGGCACGCAGATTTATGAGCAGCGCATTGTGGAGCTGGAGAAGAAAGGTAAGGAGGCTGAGCGGTGCCAGGGCGAGGTGCTGAGCCCATGCGGGATGTGTGCAGAGGCAGAGCTGACAGCTATGGGGGGGCCAGGCTGTGACCACGGTGGGTCCTGTCCCTCTACAGCAGCAGAGACGTTTTGTCGCAAGACCCGCGTGTGCGCGCTGCACCTGCGGAAGTACAACGATGCCTTGTTGATCAACGACACGGTGCGCATGATCGACGCCTTCCAGTGCCTCAGGGAGTTCTACCTCCTGGAGAGGGACATGAAGGATCCAACAGAGCGTTTCCTCGCTGCCACGTTCGAGGGTAAAGGAAGGACCTGGACGGGTGCAGCCGGGGTGTTTGGAGGGAGCAGGGAGCACTTCTCATTCCCCATCTGCCCCGCACAGAGAACAGGACGTGCTTGCTGGAGCTCGCCGGGGACCGGCAGTACGAGAACCCGCTGCTGAGCGAGCTGGAGGAGATCCTGCAGGAGCAGTTCCAGTCTCTGGGCACTTCTCGCGGCATCGTTTTCACCAAGACCCGCCAGAGCGCCTACAGCCTGCACAGCTGGCTGAAGGACACGGCGTCGCTCCGCGGGCTGGACATCAGGGCTGCTGTTCTCACCGGGGCTGGTTACAGCAACCAGACCAAGCACATGACGCAGGTGAACAGGGGCTTCCACAGCCATTTGGGGCTACAGGTCTTAAGGGAGAGGCCGGGGCCAGGCCAGTTTCCGCAGAGCTGTGTAGTGGATGCCAAGGAGTGGGTGGGAATCCCAGGAGCCTGAAGTTGAAGCCTTCCTGCCCTACCTGCTCTGCACACAGGCACTGAAACTTGCTGCTTGGGTGTTTGTGGGGGCTGTGGGTGCTCCTAGGGACTAGGGAGCCCTAAGCAACCCCCGTGTGCCCTACTTCAGGGTGGAGCTGCTGAAGCATCTGTCCCTCTTTCCTCCCAGAACGAGCAGCAGGATGTGATCATGTCGTTCCGCAAGGGAGACCTCAACCTGCTCTTCTCAACCAGCGTGGCCGAGGAGGGCCTGGACATCCTGGAGTGCAACATCGTGGTTCGCTACGGGCTGATGACCAACGAGATCGCCATGGTGCAGGTAGCTGGCCAGGCTCCCCCGGCTGCTCTCCCTGGCTTCACGGGGAGGCGGGGGGGAGTGTGCAGTGCCACCAGAGGCCCAGCAGCCCGGGGCTGGTGGCGGGGAGGAGAGGGGGACAGCTGCAGCCCGTCCCCGCTGACCGCAGCGTTTGTGCCCTTCTGCTGCAGGCCAGAGGCCGTGCCCGGGCCGAGAACAGCACGTACTCCATCCTCGCCAGAGCAAGCAGCAGAGAGGTCTCCCGGGAGCTGCTCAACGAGGAGCTCATAGAGCTCATGGCCAAGGCGATCAGAGAGGTGCAAGACATGCCCGAGAGGGAGTACCGCCTCAAGGTGAGCACTTGGCACAGCTTCTCCCTGCAGCTGCCCCTTGGACACGTTCCTCTGCCTGCTGGCTTTCGGCTGCGTGCTCTCCCCTTGGGGCAGCACCAGGTCCTAGGAGGGGTAAGCGAAGCGCTGGCCTTTCAAAGAGGCGCACAGGGCAGCGCATGCACATGCTGCGCAAGTCTCCTGCTGTGCACCCTGCTCTCTCCAGAGCGGTGCATCTCTCCATGGCCGTGTCTTTCACGGAGTCCGTGGTCTGTCTGCATCCCTGGTACACCTGCGCTGACCCGTGTCCTCCCTGCTGTCCTCCTCCTCCCTGCCCTCTTTCCCAGATCATGGAGCTGCAGCGAAATGCTGTCGTCAGCTGCAAAGTGAAGGAAGCCAAGAACAGCGAGAGGCGGCAGTTGCACGACCCGGGCACTGTTTACCTCTACTGTGTCAACTGCAACGTGGCGGTGTGCCACGGCAGTGACATTCGCACCGTGGAGGGCATGCACCATGTCAACATCAACCCCCTCTTCAGGTAGGAGAAGAGCCCCAGCAGTCAGGCGTCCCTCACGTGAGCTGTCGCATGCTCTGCCTAAGGCTGGGCAGGACGGACGGCAGCAACGCGCTGGCAAGGCTGTCGGGGCAGGGTTGCTGTGGTGGGCCTCTTTCCTGGGGTAACCACTTCAGGGAGGTCCCTTGGTCTTTGTGGCACTGCGTTTGCATGGGAGCGCGGGTACTGCCTGGTTTGTGTCCCCTGGAGCATCCTCCTCACTGTGCCTTTGGGTCGCTTCCTCCCAGGTTTTATTACAGAGTCACACCTGGGAAAGTGCAGTTCGAGCGGTCTTTCAAGGACTGGGAGCCTGGATGCCGCATCGTGTGCAGTGAGTGCAGCCAGGTGAGCGAGGCACACAGCAACCCCCCGCTTTCGGCTTTTGTGGTCCCTCAGCCGCAGCCGAGTCAAAGGCGGGAGGGCAGAATGGGCTGCCTCACTTGCACACGAACTCTTGGCTCATTATCTTGGCCAAGAAACGGAGGCTGTGCTTCCACTCAGCACCGCCCGTGTGACGTGTGCGCTGCACGTGGATACGGGCACCTGTCTCCAAAGGGGGACGTACCCTGGGAGCAAGGAGCTGCTCCCAGCACCCGGGTGTGGGGTTGGTTCATGGTCCTGCAGCACTGGGAGGCTGCACTGTGGGTCCTGGGCTGTGCGACTGTCCCCTCTCTGCCCACGCAGGACTGGGGAATGGAGATGATCTACCGGGGGGTGAAGCTGCCCATCCTCTGCATCAAAAACTTTGTGGTGGAGACACCGTTTGAAAAGAAGAAGTACAAGAAGTGGAGCAGCGTGACGTTCTCCGTCGAGGAGTTCGACTACCTGGAGTACTGCTCCAGCATCGCTGACGAGCCCTTCTAGCGCGGGGTCTGCTTAGGAGAGACTGTTCCAGGCCACCTCCTGGGGCTGAAGGGTCCAGAAAAACCTGGTAAGGGACTCGGATGGGAAAGAGTCCGAGCCCTTTCCTGCTCGCTGTCTAGCTGCTCCCCGTGTCGTGCCTTGCCCTCCTTTCCCCCAGTTCTCGCAGGCAGGGGGGTGCAGGACCCCAAGCCCCCTCCCCAGCTCTGCTGCCAGCCACTGCCTTGTCCCGCGGGAATGAACTGTCTGATGGTTTTTGCTTTCCCTGGGGCATAGGAGAGTGCCTGTAGGAGCAGGAGGATGTCGGGGATGCCATCCTCGCCCTCTGCCAGGCCCTCTGTGCAGCACGGGGCCCCGTTCAGCTCAGTGGGGCCCTGCAAGCCTGGCCGTGCTGGACTGCGGTGCCCGCAGAGCCGCAGCGTCTCTGCAGCTCTCTTCCCTGGCTGTTTCTGCAGCCCGTACACCACCGTGACGTGAGAACCAGCCATTTTAACGGGCCCAGGACGTGGTCCAGCTTTACTCTTGCAGTCTCTGATCTGTTTTATGTTGTTAATTGTCCTCCATTAAAGCCTGGTGCACGTGCGCTGGCTAGGAGCGAAGCGTTGGCGGTTCCATTCATTGCAAGCGCTCGCTGCATGCAGGCAGGTTGGATGCAGGGCAGCCCACGCGTCGATGCCTCCTGCCCTCAGCAGAGCTTGATGGGAAGCGGCCGGGACGCTGCTGCCCCGGCCGCTGCTCTGTGGGTGGGAAATACCAGGCAGCTTCGGACTCCGCTTGCAGAGTTTCTCCTGGATGGGAGCAGGCAGCTCGCGGCAGCGCTTTGCAGCCTGGGCCGGCCTCGGAGAGGGGCGGCTGCGGGGGGCCCGAGCGCGGCGGGCGGGCGCCTGGGGTGCTCCCGTCCCTCGGCTTGCAGCGCTCGGGGGGCTCGGCTGGGCCCGGCCGGGGGGCTGCACCTGCCAGTGCTTTGCAGAGGAGCGGCGGTGCGGGCGGCCCTTCTCCGGGAATGTGCTCCCGCGGCGAGTCGCTAGAGGGAAGCCCCTGCCTGGCGTTGTCCCCGGGCCGGCGTGGCGGGCTGCCGGCGTGGCCGGGGGGCTGGCGGGCGCCTCTCCCCCCAGGCCGGGTCGGGGCTCGGCCCAGCCCAGAGCAGACGCACCGGTCCCGGGGTTGCCCGGCCGGCCGGTCCCGTAGCCTGTTGCCGCGAGGATGCTCGGCCCGGTCCAACGGGCGCCGCGGGGCCGAGGAGGGAGCGCTGGGCCCCGCGTCCCCCCCTGCGTGCCGTGGTTGGTGGCGGCCGAACCGGGGCGGCCGGTACCGAGGCTGCTGTGCCGCTTCCAGCCTCCGTCCTGCCGTGTGGGCAGGAGCCTCCCGAGGGGCGAGGAGAGCTTTCAAACTGGGTTGCAATGATGGCTGGCGCAGGCAGGGGGATCTGGATGCCTGAGCGCTGTCTGTGTTTGAGATTTGGTCCCTCTGTGGACAGACACGGCCCGGGAAGGCCAAACCAGGGCACGGTGGCTCGCGGCCAGGTCACCCCAGCCGGGGTCTGTGCCTCGCCCCAGCTGCTCCTCCGCGCTTGCTCTAAGCCGGGCTCAACCAGGGGCTGCCAGCGAGGGCTGCGGCCTGCAGCCCCGTCCCTGCCCCGCTGCCCGCTGAGCCCTGCCTGCGCCGTCCCCTTTCTTTGGAAATAAGCGGGTGGGGGCCCTGCCGCGGGGCTCCACCGTCCCCCCCGGGGAGCAATAAGCATCGGAGAGCGCGAGCAGGCTGCGAGAGGGCAGGAGCCGGGCTGGGCTGCGTGGGGACGCGAAGGGTGCTGGGAGAAGGGGGTGCGCGGCGGCGAGCGGGATGAGGCCGGCCCGGCTGCTGCGGCGCGCTCGGCTCTGCCGGCAGGCGATGGAGCCGGGCTCCTGGCCGCGAGCGGCTGCCGGCGGCTGATGCTCCCCAGCGAGGACGGGCGCTCGGAGCGAGCGCGCAGCTCTTGCGCGACTTCGAAGGCAGCGGCTCCGGCCGAGAGGCGGCATAGCCCAGTTCCAGGTGGCGATGGCCCCGGGGGAAACACGAAACCCAGCTCCTGCTCATCAGAAAATAGGTAATGAGGCCGTTTGAGTTATTTGTAGCTCTCTGTGGGCTGGGATGGCCTCTGCTACCTCTCCCCAGGCGTAATCCCTCCTGCTGGGACCCCGGATCGTTTTACTAGGCTCAGATTGCCCTGATTTGTGCTCGGAGAATCCAGGCTGCGAGTTAACCGGGGGGGCCTGCGTGCGGCTGGTGCGACCTCGTGCCAGCCCGGACGGGTCCGGCCAGCCCTGAGCCCCTTCGGTCCCCAGCAAAACTCCTGCATCCTTCCTCCGGGCTCCTGTCTCCCAGGCTGGCGTGCTCCCGCGGACGTCCCTCCCGGACGGGGCTCGGAGCGGGGCGGCAGGCCTCCCCCAGGCAGCCGCGGGCCGGCTCCTCCCGAGATTAAAACAGGTCGAGAGCTCCGCTTCATCGCTCCCATTGCCCTGCCGATAAACGCGCGTTAGCGAGGGCTGCCGGAGCGTTGCCAGCGCCCGGACACCTCCCTGCTTGATAACCTGGGATCGGAGCCTGGGGTCGGAGCGGCTCTGCTTATCTCAGCTCCCCGAAGCACTTCAGCTCGCGGCTCCCTGCCCGTAAGCAGAGACAGGCACCATTAGACCGGAGCAAACTGCTGCTGCAGCACCTTTTGCTGGTAAAAGTGCCGGGAAGGTGTTTTCCACCCGCCCTTTCGCGGGGGAGCGTCCTGCAGCCCGGCGGGCAGAGCCCTGGGGCAGCGCCGGGTCCTGCTCCCCCCGCGCAGCACGTGCCCGCGGGCCTCTCCAGGGCGCTGCAGCTATTTATTTTTGTACAGCCCATTTCATTTATCATCAGCACATCAGAAATCGACAGTTCACCTTTCGAATGCACCAGCTAAGCAAAGCCTGGTCCATTCTGCTTGGAAACGCCTCAAATTGGCCCTTCTTGAGGCTGGGCGTTGAACAGAGACTTAGAGCTCAATCTGTTTAGCTTATCGAAAAGGAGCCTGAGATGTGACTTGATTACAGCGTGCAAGCACTTTCCCAGGGAGAAAACTGGCAGGTATTAAAGGGCTCTTTAACTTAGCTGAGAGAGGAATAGTAAGAACCGAGGGCTGGAAGATAGAGTCAGACAAACGGAAACTCAAAATTAGGTGCGGTCTCCAATGGGGAGGCGGTGAGCCGCTGGAGCAGGGTCCCGGGGAGCGTTTTGGGTGCCTTTGCTGGGTGATGCCATGGCTGAACCGCAGGGGAGGGGAAAGGGGGGCCGGGCCGGGTGCAGGGATCGTGCTGAGGTTGGAAGACCCTTCCCGGGGGCTCAGCAAGCCGCCTCCGCACTCAGAAACGTGGCTCTGGCGCTCCAGGGAAGGTGGACGTCGGTGCCCGTGCGCGTCCACGCCGCGTGTCCGGCGGGCTGGAGCATCCCGCTGGGAGCTGCCTGCCGAACCGGAGGGCGGCCGGCTCGCGGGCGAGCAAAGGTGAGTGCCCGGCGTTCCCGCCCGGGCGCCGCTGCTCGGCAGCAGCCCTCGGCGGTCCGGCCCCGTGCGGCTCTGGCCCCGGCAGCCGTGGCCTTGGGCGGCGGCAGGGTGAGTCTGGAGGCACCACTGGGCGGGGGGGGCGGGGGGGGGGGCACGTTCTGCCTCCCGGGCCGGTCGCAGAGCCAGGCTGCTGCGCGGCTGCCCACGGTGCCCGGGAGCACGTCAGCCCCGGGGTCGCCGTTCCCGGGGCCGCTGGAGCATCCCCTCCTGCAGCCGGGGGAACTCCAGCCTGGCAAACGGCGCAGGGCAGAGCAGCTCCGTCCTGAGAGACATAAGCCCTCGATGCTTATCTTCCCCTCTCCTCTGCCGAGAGCGGCTGCTGCGGGGAGCCGGGTGCTGCCAGCAATGTGTGAGTCAAACGGGAGCGTCCTCGTCCTCGTCCTCGTCCTCATCCTCCTCCACCCCGCAGCCAAGCGCTGCCCGCCCAGCGGCTCCCCACCCGGCTGCCCGCACGTCAGGTCGCCCCCGGATTAAACAAGGGGATTAGCATCAAACCACTTCCCTCCCGCCCCAAGCGGTGGTGCAGGGGGGCGCGGGCACGGTGCTGCCAGCCGGCCGTAACGGGGACGCGGCGAGCAGGGCTCCGCGTCCCGGCAGGCGCCGCGGGATCAGGCCTGTCCGTTCCCAGACGCGAGCTGCGCGCGGTGTTTGGAGGCAGCAGCTCCCTCTGCAACGCGGCAGCCTTCGCGGAGACGCTGCCTTCCAGCCCGCGGGCTGGTCCGCCGGCCCTCGGGGCAAACTGGGATCGCCCACTTTGTGAGACTGGCCTAGGAAATTGCTTGTCCCTATTTAATATCTCTGCTTCCATTTTCCCTTTCCCAATTGTTCCTTCGCAGAGATTGAGCCCCGGCGAGCGGGGGCTGTCAAGCGCTCCCCGAGGAGGGCACGGAGCCGCAGCCGGCGCGGGGGAGGCTCCCGCTCTGCCGGGGAAGCAACCAAGCAGCTAGGAGCAATTTCCTCCCTGCTGCTGCTGCGTGCCGGTGCTCAGCTGCGGCCGGCAGAGGATGAAACAGCTTTGCAGGTGCAAAAGCAGATCTGTCTTCCCCGCAGCTCCCAGATTTCAGAGCCAGGGGCAATGATGCAACCCTGACCCGACCGCTGCGGCGCTGCAAACTCGCCAGCTTTTATCACAAGTTCCCTCCCCACCCGCGATCACAGGATCCGCTGTCAGCGCCGGGGCACAGCACTGACCTCTCGGCTGCTGCTTAAAAAATAAAGTGAAATCTCTAATCCCAGGTATGTGTTTAACAAAAAGAACTTGCGCAGCTCTGGCTCACGGCGGGGGCCGCGCGGCCGGCGCAGGGGCTTCGACGCCGCTTGGGACCGAAGCAGAGCCGGGGATTCAGCCTGCCTGGGGCCCTGCCGCCTTCGTGGCCTGAAGCTCCCGGAGGTTTCCTGGCTGCTTGCGTTCGAGGAGCATCTCCGGGGCCGCTAAGTGCTGGTTATCGGGAAAGGACAGAGCTGCCGGCTGGCGGAGGGGCCGCTCGCCTCCTCCCCCCGGGGCTGCTGCCTCTCCCCGGGCACCGCCTTTAAGGAGACTTGTGGGACCCTCCATGCCCCGAGTCCTGGGTCGGTTTGGCCAAAGTCGGCCAAGGGGCTCTAGGAAGCCGGGCTAAAAGCACCGCGCCGGTGCTATGCAGCGCAGGGGCTAGCCCCATCCTCCGCTGCGAGAGGGCAGCGATTCCCATCCCCTGCGTGCCGGTGACCCCGCTGCGTCCTCCATCGCCACGGTCCCGCCTGGACCCGGCGCCGAGGAGCAGGGCACCGCCTCGGCCCGTCAAAAAGCAGAAAAGCCACAAGTATCCCCTTCTTCCGCTTGGTCTTGATGGCTTTGCCTGTTTTATTCCCACCTTTCTTTTTTTTTTTTTTATAGACTCCTCTGCATTGGGACTGAGCTTCGCTAGGACGCGGGACGGGAGAGGACGCAGCAAGGATGGGGTCTGAGAGCCAGAGACGACCGTGCATGATGGCTCCGGGGCCCAGAGAGGACGAGTAACACAAGTTAAAATATCGAAAAAATCCGAAGCCGAATTTCACGCACTAAATATCAGGGCTGCTATTCTGCTGAGACCTGGCTTTATAATTGGATCTGTCAGAAATCCGTCACACTTAATGTGCAGCTGTCAACAAGGTGTGCCGCGGCTCCCCGCGCTCCCCGGGCTTCGCCCCTCGCCCCGGCCCGGAGCCTCCCGCGCCGCCGCGTCCCGGCGGGTCCCGCGCTGCAGAGCAGACCCAAGCGCGGGCCGGGACGGTGCCGTCCCCTGTCCCACGCTGCTGTCGTCGCTCGCGGGTTCCCACGCAGGAAGCGGCAGTTTTGCATCTGCTCTTGCGAGTGCTGTTTCACACGTTTTTTGATGCGGTGCAGCCTTCCCCAAAACTCGTCCCCAGGAGCTTTAGCATTCACGTGTAAAAGACTTGAGTAAGAAAAGGGAAACCAGGGTATCCTGCCAGCCCAGGTAAGTGTTTCCCGCGGCCGGTGCCGCCTGTCCTTCGCGTCCTGCGTCCGTCCGGAGCGGCGCGGGAGGGAGCGGAGCGGCTCTCTCACCCTCCCCGGGCAGCGCGGACGCGGCTCCCTGCCTCCCGCCCTGTTTTCCTTTCTGAAGTCGGGATTATTCTTGTTGGCGATGTTTATTCGTTATTTTCTTTCTCTCCCTCCTGCTGCGGGCGCAGGTGGTCTGGCTCCGTCCGGGGCAGTGCCGCCCTGGCCCCGCGTCTCGCTGCCCGCGGGAGCAGCCCTGACGATGCGGTGATGGGCACGCGCTGCTCAGCGGTTATAGCAAACCTTGCTAACGGGTTTTTAGGTCCTTTCCCCGGTCTGCAAGGGGGTGACGCTGGGGGCACGGCTGCGGCGCTTGCCGGAGAGGCGGAGGATGCAGCGGGGAGGTTTCGAGCGCCGGCGATGCGTCTGGGCAGGTCTAACTTGCGCTTTCTGCCGCCGGAGCCTCGAGTGCTCAGCAGCTCTGCAGGAACAAGCGCGCGCTTCGCCGCGTTCCTGGGAGCCCCCGAAGGCTGGTCCTGCTCCCGCGGCCGGGGGTCCGGGCTGGGGCTGCCGCTCCCCTCACCGGGACCCGGCGCTTCGATCCCGCGGATCCGGCCGGGAAGCAGTGCCGCCTCGGGCAGCCGCTCCCGGCTCCTGGCAAGTGTTCCCCGGACTGGGCCCTCTGTGTTCGGCCCCCCGAGCCGGCAGCCCCTGCGCAGCACGAGGCCACCCAAGAAAACCTGGCGGGTTTTCCAAGAAAATGCCGGGATTCCTGTTTTCTCTCTCCAGCTCAGAGACCAGCTGCTGGAGGAAGGAACTGGGGAAACTGGGCTGCCCGGGGGAAGGAGGGAAGGACTTAAGCTGTGCCCAAATCCGGCAGGACTGAGGGCGTTGTGTGCCCGTGCTCTGCTGCCGTGTGCCTCAGTTTCCCCGCGCCGCCGGGGAGGCAGCCGGGGCCGGGCCGGGGGAGACGTGGGAGCCGCGCAGCCGGCGGCCGCGGAGGGCAGGCGCCCGTGTGTGTTTTTCACCTGGGTAATCACGCTCTTTATCTAGTGTTTGATTAAAGGGCGCAGAACATATTATCTTTGATTCTTTCTCTTTATTTTGGTTCCCTTCATTTGTCCCTCGGAGATGAGGGCTGCTCTGGTGCTTATTAGTCGCAAAGCCCTAACCTCGCGCTGCGTTCCTGCTATCTGAGAAATGAATTATTAATGGTGCATTAAACAGAGACTGGAAAGGGGCCCTGGGACGCTGATAATCAGGAGCTAATTGAGGAAGAAATGAGATACCGCTCCCCTCGCCGAGAGCGGGCTGTGCAGCGCAGCGATGCCGAAGGTGACCCTGCCGCAGGCCCTGCGCCGGCACCCGCCGCTGCCGCCCGGCGCGGGAGAGCTCAGCCCAGCGCTCTCCCAGCCTGAAAAACGTGCGGTTTGGCCCTAAAAAAGCGCGTGCAAAGCTGGACTTGCCCCGGTCCCGGGGTGTGAACGTGCGGCCGGGCGGTGGGAGGGATCCCGCGCTCCGGGACCGCGCGGCGCAGCGGGAGGGCCGCTCTCCAGACTTGTCATTTATTTATTTCTAAAAGCGCTGCCTGGCCTCGGTGCCGGGCGCTGCTTCCCCGCGCCGGGCTCCTGCTTCGCGGCCGTTACGGGAACCGCCTGGCACGCGCGCGGCGCGGGAGAGAGCAGCGGCGCTGGCAGGGAAACGCGGCGATAAAACACGGCTCAGAGGCTGCCTTCGCCTCGCCGCTGCCAGGGGAAAGGCAGGGCCGAGGGTAGCGCTCATTTCCCGTTAAAACGTGTCTCGAGGAAGAATATCGCCCGCGTTGCTGATGCAGCTGGGCTCGGCCCTGGCCGATGCTGGGGGATTGTGCCGTTGCTCCGTGCCTCAGTTTACCGCTGTCGGAAGGAGGTTGTGCTGCTCCCCCCCTCCCCTGGGGCCGCGGGGCTGAACGGTCCCCCCGGCACAGCCCCGGCCCCAGAGGCCCAAGGGCCCCGGAGCTGCTCTAACGCGACTACTGCTACCTCCATCTGCTCGAGCAGCCTTTGCGCTTGCTCTCGGCCCGTCGCAGCGCCGAGGCTCCGGGTTTCTGCACCGCGCCGGGCTGCAGCGAGGCTCCCGCCGCAGAGCCGCCCCGTCCCTGCTGGAGCACCGCGGCGGGAGCGAGCGTGGGGGGGACGTGCAACCCGCCTCCCCCGCACCGACCTGCCCCATCCCTGCTGGAGCACCGCGGCGGGAGCGAGCGTGGGGGGACGTGCAACCCGCCTCCCCCGCACCGACCTGCCCTGGGCTGCGCCGCGCTGCGCTTCACCCGGCTGCGGGCATAAATATTCGTGTACTGATGCAACTCCTCTAAATATAAAGCTTTATCTGGGGTTTCGTTTAAACATTAAGTGTAGATAATTTATTTATAATTAATGTAGACATCAAGTCCCGTCTCTGGCACGGCTGCGAGCTTCCGTTGGCGATGGGGAGGCAGCGAGGCGCTCGAGGCTGGGCCTCTTATCGGCCCCTTTGCATTTTCCTCCTGCAGCGGATGGAGCTGGTGCAATTCACCGCTCGTTCGGAGGAAGCGCAAAACTCCCCGAAAATGACAGTTTTCTAGGGAGCGCGCAGCGAGCCCGTCTCTGTTCCTCTCCTCGCCTTTGACGGTGCTACCAGGGCTCACAGCTCCCTTCAAAGCGTTGCTCGTCCTTAAAAATACAAGTCTATTAAAAATTAGAACCACTTTTCTATACAATAAAATTTACTCTCTGCAATTATGCAGAGGGACTAGTTATCTTGCCTCTTGTAGGTTTTAATTAAAAGTTGCAACAGGCAGGAAAGAACAACAGCCATAAACCAACGGCAGCATCTCCGCTAAAGATGAGGCATCACTGCCTTCTCCCGCCCGGCAGCTCCGCACCGCGGGATCGGGCCGCTCCGCGAGCCTGGTGCTTCGCAGCGCCCGCCAAAGCGCGTAAACGCAGCTCCGCGGAGCCGTGAAATGGGCTCGGAAGTCACTTTTTTAACGCTAGACGATGCGTTTCCTTGTTGCCATTTGGTTTTCCAAACGCTTTGCTAGCATATGCTTGCTGTCTCAAGCTTTTTGTTGGCAAAACAGATTTCTAATTTGAGCCTAAGATTTTGACAGGCTCTGGGATTGCTTTGAGGTTTCTCGTGCTCTCTTTTGCTCTCGGCAGCAGCAAAATAAATCCAAGCGGAGCGACGAAACGGGCAGAGGCCGCGCGCTGCTGCAGCCACGGCGGCGTTTGGGGCTGGCCGGGGACCGCGTCCCTGCCCCTCCTGCGCCGCTTCCCGCGTCTGGCCGCTGCCGAGAGCCGGGTGATTTGCTAATTACCCCGGGGGCCGGGCGGGCACGGCCTGGGCGCGTGGGCGAGGGTGGTTCCCATGCCCCCGCGCCGCAGCGACGCTCGTCCTCATCGATCTGGTTGGAAACGTTTATGGAACCTTCAGGGGCTTTTGCAAAGACTTTAATGCTTTCACACACACGCAAAAGATCTATTTATGACTCAAGGAGCAATTACAGGCTTAGCAGCTGCCGAGGGGCTGCAGCATGACACGGCCCGGCGCCCGCGAGCCGTGGGGAGGGCGCTCGTCCCCGAAGCCTTCGCCGCCCGCGCCCGAGCCAAGGCTGCGCGCGGTGTTTGCAGCCTCCCGGCCCCGCGGTGCGGCCTTGCGGAGAGAGGGCTTCGGAGCAATTCGCTTTTCAGCTTTTTTTTAAACGCAGCCCGGAGCCAGGCTCCTCCCGGCGCGGCGCTCCCGGAGCCCCTTCCCTCGCTGCCGCCGGGATGCCGGCTGCGGGTTTAGCTGCAAAACTTGTTTTTATTTGCTGAAGGTGGAGTTGCTGAACGCCGTGTGCGTGAGGAAAGACGGAGTTTCAGCTCTGCGGAGTGCCTGTTCCCAAAAGTAAATGTTGTGTTGGGCTGAGCCTGCGGGGCCAGACGGGAATCAAAGGAGCAGTACAGCGTGAGCCGTTCTGCCGGCACTGGTGGTTTCGCGGGAGCAGCCGCCCAGCGAAGCCTCCCGCGCCGCCGTACCGGCCGCCATCCCGGCTCGCGAGAGGTTTTTCCCCTTGTAGATTAATTCTTTTTCCTTTTGGCTGTAAAACGTTGTAAAGAAACGAGCACAGGGCAGTGCGGAGGCCCCGCGTGAGCGAGTGCAGCAAGACGCAGGTTTGACGGTGCCGCTCGGCTCGTGTGCTAATCTCTCCCACGACACGTCTGCGCGGACCCGCTGGAGAGACGACCTTGCTTTTTGTTTAGAGATTTGTCTTCAGTTTTAGAAATATCTGCAGCAAACCAGGAGGTCTAAGGGCGACGAGTCTCTGCTGGCTCGGTGCAAACACTGTCCCAGGGACAGGCAGCACTGAAGGCGAGGGAAGGGGTGTCTGCAGGAGGATTAGCTCGCCTTGCCAAGATGCATATCTTATTGATTGCCTGCCCTTTCCCTTTGTCCCACGTGCTTTACGGGAAAATAAGTTTATTTGCAGGATGGTGGGGTGTGCTTTGAGCCGGCGGGGATGCGGGGCGAGGGGCAGGGCTGGGCAGGGCTGTGCGTTTATACTGGAGATGAAGGGCTGTAAAGAGACACCCAAACAGCCCTGTTGGCTCAGACCTGCAGGGTCCCAGCGTTAAAGCAGCGCTGTTATGCGATGCGCTGGCCTGGAACAACTCTCTTCTACCCAACTTTCTCAATCAGGTTTTAGAACTGGAAACTTCCAAGTAACTTTTCCAAGTGCACCCTGTATTAGATGTATTTAATTAAAAAACTCAAATCCTTACAGAAAGGTGGGACATTATAGAAGAGTGAAGATGCCTTTACTCGTAGAAAGCCAGATTTTAGAAGGAAACCGAGCCCGGACATCCATGGCCTCCGTGCCCACAACCGCGCGGATCCCTGGAGCTGCTTGGCAGCTGGGCGCTCTTGCGAGGACACCCAGGAGGACGGCAGGTGACGAGCTACTGCCACGTAACGATTTAACACGTGTTAGCTGAGCCATCCTAACAGGTCCTGCAGGCACCCGGGCTGCATCGCAATAACGGTTACTTAAATTAATGCATTTCACTTTGCACTTCTGCAGAGGCGAAAGGGCACGATCGCTGCAAGCGAGCCGGCAGCGTGCAGCTGGCGAACATAATTCACCCAGCCGGGACAGCGGGAGGATTTACGGTCGTCTTTCCGTGCTCGCGACTGCCGATGCCACGGAAGTGCCCTGTGCCCTGGCGTCTCCCGAAGCTCCGCCGGGGATTTTGGCACAGGGAGGAAAGGGCATCTGGACACCGGCCGCGGCGGCAGGGTCGAGCTGCTCTGACCCCCCTGGCCGTGGGGCAGGTTTTCCTGGAAGGCCCTCGCTGCGCGTGCCGGGCGCTGGGCAGAGCCGGGCACCAGGCACGGCTGCGTTCCTGCCCGTCCCTGGGGACGGGAATCCCGCTAACGGGCTGCCTCGCATTGCCGGGAGCTTTCCAGGAGCGGTGAAGCGCCCGGAGCGATGCACGGACGTGCCGGGGAGCCCGCGTTCCCCGTCAGCACACGCCGTCGCCCGCAGCCAGAGGATCCCGCTCTCCCTCGCCGGCTCCGGCGCGGTCCTGCAGGTCGGGCCCCGCTCGGCAGCGTGCCGCCTCGGGATGGCCTGCTGCCGCGCCGTGCCACGCCGGCCCCGCCGTCTGCTGCTCCGTCATCCCGCTAGCAGCTCTGTCAGGCTATTCCGGTCCTCGCAGCCCTCTTTTCCTGCACGCCGGTGAATTAAGGCAATCAATTCCAACTGGATTTTGTGCAAATTTAGCACTAGGCTGCAATTTTCTTTGCAATGTCCTGGGAAAGGGTGTTCTCCGGCGTGGTGACTGCTGGCTCCTGCAGCAGAGGCTGCTCCAACGCGGGCTGTGCCGCGCTGGTGCGTTCAGCCCGACTCCGCCAAACAGCAAAACCCGCGATGCGCGACCGCGCAAAGGCTGCGCAGCGGCGTGGTGCTGCTCGGCTTCTGAACGGCGACGGGCTGGAGCGGCCGGGCAAGAGCGCAGCTTGATTAACAAATCTGCATGCAGCCTGCCTAAATACACCGTGGGAACGTGAGGGGATGGGAAAGATGGCAACGAGATCGTTGCATTAGGCTGTGAGTGGTCGGAGTGGCTGCTTTGGAGCCAGGGAAGCTGGCGATGACAGCGGGGCTCCCCCCGGTCGTGCCGCCCGTGCCGGCTTGCTGCGAGGCCGGGGCTGGGCCAGGGGCCTCCCCCTGCCACCTCCCTTCCCGCGCCTGGACGATGGGGCAGGACCTGCCGCGCAGGTCACAGCGGGGCCGGAGGCGGCTGCAAGGGTTAACGTGAAATGGAAAAGCTCCGCGGAGGTGCTGCTGCCTCTGCTCCGGGGAGAGGACGGCTGCCGTAATCCTCGGGTTCCTGACAGCTGAGGTGATGCGAGGGCTGAGAGCCATTAGAGCGCCCGCAATTATTTATAGGGAGGGAAAAAAAATACCTTGCATAGTAAAAATCAGATTTCACGGCAAATAAATGCTTCAAGGTTTCGAGAGAGGATTCATAAAGAATAAAATCCTTTATAATCAGAGCGATCCAGCGGCCGGGCGGCGCGGCACCGCCATTCCTCGGGGCCTGAGCCGGCACCGGCAGCGGAAGGGGCCCCAGGTCTGGCACTGCCGGGCCGCCCAGGTGACCCGCCGCCTCCTGCGAGAGGCCTGGAAATAGCTGCTGGAGAGGCTGGGCCTCCCTGCTCCGGGTTTCCGTGTCCCCTTCCGTGGCCCGGCGGTCGGGGTGACCTGACGTGCCCGGGCAGCATCCTCGCGGCTGGGAGCGGTGTCTCCCGTGGCCGCGCGCCCGTGCGGACGCCGCGTGGCCCTGCTTGGGGGTCCACAGGCTCCATCCCTCCCGCCCCGGCTCCCTTTCAGCCTCCGTCAGGTCCCTCCAGCTCCTTCGGAGCGGCCCGGCCCCGGCTCCCGGAGGGGAGGCGACGTCCCAGCCGCCGTTCGCGCTGGTCGGGACCAACGGGCTCCGTGGCGAGCGCTCCCGAGCCCCCGCGGCCCACGGCTCTCGCAGCCGTGCCGCTCCCGCGGGTCGCTGAGCCCAGAGCCGGGGCGAGGCCGGCTGTGCTGCTGCTCAGAGCTTCGGTGGCCGAGAGCCGCGTCCCGGCCGGGATGGGGGAGCTCGGAGGGCAGGAGCCGGAGCAGACCAGCAGCGTCCCTCTGCCCTTGGGGTCCCCTCTCCCCCAAGGTCCCCTCTCCGCCCCTGGTCCCCTCTCCCGCCGGTGTCCTCCCCTGCCCTCTGTGTCCCCTCTCTCCTCGGTCCCCTCTGCCCCCGGGTCCCCTCTCCCCGGTCCCAGAGCTCCCCCCGTCCCGGCCGCGGCACCGGGACGCGCCCCCGCACGGCACCGGGGGGGCCGCGGCGGCGCGCGCGCTGCCTTCATCCCCCCCCACCTCCTCCTCCTCCTCCTCCTCCGCCTCCTCCTCCTCCTCCTCCTCCGGGAGCGCGCTCGCCCAGCCGGGAGCGAGCAGCCGGCGGGAGGATGCTGCAAACGGCGGCGGAGCCGAGCTGGGCAGGTAACGGCGGCGGCGGCCGGGGCCCGGGAGGGGGGGGGGGCGCCGGGCCGGGGCCGCCGCTGCGCCGCGCTTGCGGCCGTGGCAAAGTTGTCGGCGGGGCGAGGGCGGGGGAGGAGCCGAGCCTCCGCGCAGGGGCCGCCCGCGGGCGCCGGTGCCCCGCCGGGCCCGGGCGCTGCTGCTGCTGCCGGTGCCGGTGCCGGTGCCGCGGCCGCCGGCTCTGGGGGCGCCGGGCGGAGCGCTGTGCAGCGCCGAGCACCGAGCACCGAGCGGAGCAGCGCGGCGAGCCGGGCCGCGGCCCCGGGGCGGTGGGATGCGGGGAGCCCGCGCGGGGCGGCGGCGGCGCCCGGCAGCGCTGGGCTGGGGCTGCGAGCGCCGAGGTGTCGGGGCGTGCGGGTGTGCGGCGGTGTCCCCTGGCATCGCCTGTGCCGGCGTGGTGATTGCCGAGGTGTTGGGGTGTGCGGGTGTGCGGCGGTGTCCCCTGGCATCGCCTGTGCCAGGGTGGTGATTGCCGAGGTGTCGGGGCGTGCGGGTGTGCGGCGGTGTCCCCTGGCATCGCCTGTGCCGGGGTGGTGATTGCCGAGGTGTCGGGGTGTGCGGGTGTGCGGCGGTGTCCCCTGGCATCGCCTGTGCCGGCGTTGTGATTGCCGAGGTGTCGGGGTGTGCAGGGTGTGCGGGTGTGTGGTTGTGTCCCCTGGCATCGCCTGTGCCGAGGCTGTGATTGCCGAGGTGTCGGGGTGTGCAGCCTGTGCAGTTGTGTCCCCTGGCATTGCCGGTGCTTGCCGGGGTGTTCGCGCACAGTCGGGGCGCACGGCGCAGCACCTGTGCATCCTGCAGCCGGTGCGGGGCTGCTCCGCCGCCGGGCTGGGTTGCCCCGTGCAGAGCCCTGTGCTGGGAGCGGGGCTGGGGCTGGGGCTGGGGCTGGGGCTGCCTCCGCGAGGGGCTCCCAGAGGAAAGGACTCTTGCTGGAGCCTCGCAGAACTGCTTTCTGTGAGCGATTCGGGCCGCGCGCGCCGTTTCCGAACGGCTGCAGCCCGGGGAAGAGCTCGGTGCTCCTCCCGCGCAGACCCGCCTGCAGCCCCCGCGTCCGCCGGGAGCAAACTCAGGCGCAGCAACGCTGTTCCCGCCGGGAAGACGGGCCGCGCTCCCCTCCGCCGTTAGCGATATGCTTCGCTAAGAGCCCGCGCAGCGGCGCGTTGCCTCGGACGCTCTCGGCGAGTGAGCACCGGGGGGGCCCGGCTGGGGGGGCTCTGCTGCGCTGCGGATCCCGCGCGCGGTGCGGGGAGGTTTGCGCCGAGGGCTCGTCCTCGGCAGTGCTGGCGGGGCGGGGAGCGCCGGGCGCCGCTCGGGTCACGGTCACCTTCGGGAAAACGGCTCCTTGCGCGGAACCTGAGCTCCTGGCGCTCGGAGATGGGTGCCGGGGCTTCGTTTTCAGAGCAAAACTTAGTTTATCTTAAATGCTGGGAATGATTCTGTGTGAAGGCAAGAGCCGGGGCCCGGCTTTCCCGCGCCGGGGGCTCCTAGGTTGAATTCAGCGGCGTGAGAGGGATTAGCACGACCTCCGTGAGCCGCTTTGCTGCTCCCGCACGGCTCCGACCTCGCGTGGCGGGGCAGGACTCCCTCCCCTGCGGAGTCACCTGCGGGAGCAGCTCAGCGGAGCTGCGAAAACCCTGCGCCAGAGAAGAGCCGCCCCTGTGCCCGGCGCTGCGCAGGGATCAGCTCGTCCCGGGATTGCGCAGGGCGCCCGAATACGGAGCGTGCGCCTTTGTGCAAGCCGCTGCGCCCGCGCGTGGGGCACCGTGTCCGGAAACAGCAGCGCTGGGAAGTGCCGCCGCATGCGCCAGTCCTCGAGTAAACGAGGCTCTGTCCTGGGCTTGCAGCCTGGTCATGAATTTCTCCGTCCAGTGCAAGTCAAATGCACGATTATCCACTTTTTTTCCCGAAGTGGCTGCAGGTGTTTTCCAGTGGCGCCATCCGGCCAAGTGGCAGCTTGGCGGAGTGACGTTTGTCCCTTGTCTGCGACGGCTCTGTGGGGAGCCGCGAGGAACCACTCCGCTCCCGGCGCAGCGCCCGGCGTAACCCCGCGGACGATACATTCTCCCGCCATATGCGGAGTTTAGAAACGGGCTAGTGATAATGTGCGCTGGGGGATTTTCTTTTTGCTTGTTTTGTAATCTGCCACATGCATTAAAAAAAAAAAAAGACTGGTGTAATCCTGCATGAGGCTCTCTGCGTGTGCGTAGATGTGCAAGGCTTTGGTACAAACAGGGGACGGTTGTGCAGCGCTGATCGGCGACGGGCCGCCGTGTGTCTGACGGACGGGACCGACTGAGCTCGTGCGTCACGTTCTGCTCCACGTGGCCGCTGGAGCGGGCTGGAGACGCTGCCGGGTGTTTTGCTGGGATGAAGCAGCCAACCTCCGGTACCGGTAATCTGGGGATCAGCTTAATAATGCAGAAAGAAAAATGTACTGGTATTACGCGTATTGATGTTATAGATGATGTGTATGTTGGTATTGATGGTATATTGATGAAGCGCATGGATAGCGCAGGACCGGCGGAGCGATGCTAAGCGGCGGCGCAGGACCGTCGCCCCCAGACCGCCGGCGGTGCCCCCCGTGCCGGCGCTGGCTCCCGGGCTGCGTTTCAAGGCCGCCGGGGGCTCGGGCAGCGCCTGGGGGGGCTTCGCCGCGTCTTTCTCCGCAGGCCAGTGCCGAGGAGCCGTTCCCGCGCGGAGGCGAAGCCGCGCTGCCCGCCGGCCTCCGGCAGGGCCGGGGTCCCGCGTCGCCCCAGCCGCTGCTGCCCGGGGCAATCCCGGCCGAGACCCCCCCGAAAGCGGCACCCGAGGCGGGCTTGAATGTCAAACCGTGGCCTTGGAAGGAACACGAGAGCTCGTGACTATTACTCGGCACGTAAGTAGCTGATGAGAAAAGTCTCACTTTCCTGGATATTTCCCCCTTTCTTTGGCTTTTATCTGGCATCCCTGCGAAGATGTACGTATTTTTAAAGTGCACAGTATAAGCCTATTATTGAACAAACAGAGACTTTGTATAGATGCTCTCTATGGCATACAGGAGATGTTAACGGAGTTGCTTTACATTGCTGGATTTCCGAGACGGGAAGCAAAACGCAGTCTCCGCAGCATGATAGTCTTAGAAATCGCAGCGATCCCGAGCCCCCCTTCCAGCGCAGGATCCTATCGAGCTATTTCTCTCCTTTCTCAGCCCATGCCGTGCTGGTGTTGAAGCTGCTGAAACCCAGGACCCACCGTTCTCCAGGCCCTTAATCATTCCTAGTGCAAATAAAAATGCAAAAATGTGCTCCCAGAGCAGGGTGATGAAGCCCATGAGGGTCTATTTGTCAATTTAGGAATAATATTGTGATGTACAAAGGCTGTTTCTTAGCCTGATGTTCTTAGATTGCTTCCAAAATAGCGTCATAATTTATATGTCAAGAAGCCCCTGTCAAGAATTATATCTCTGCTCTCAAGGAAATTCGGTCTGCGGCTGCATGGTAACAAGTGCTCGTTTTTTATTAGAACCACAACAATTTACTTGCGAGCCGTAAAAGGAAGCCTATATATTTAAGGAGGCTGCCGGAGCCTGAGAAGCTCCGAAGGCCCCGACGCGGAGCAGCTCCCGGCGCTGCTGCCTTCCCGCGGCGCGGAGGCAGGGACGGGCCCCAGCTGCTGCAAAGGGCCGTTTATGGTAAACGACAAAAAAGGGGAATTAAAGTAATGGAAGGCCAGCCCAGCGTTGCCGGGGCGGCAGCGCAGCGGGGTTGTTCCCGCGGCCCCGGAGGCTCCCGCGGAGGCGCAGAGCGAGTGCGGCGCTCCGGCCCGCGTCCCGGGCGCTTTCCGGACGGATGCAGCGGGCAGGGGAGCTCGGCTGAGCCGGGAGGACGCCGAGAACTGTGAACTGGGCTGGAACAGATTTACCCTCCTTTGAAACGGGAGCGTTCCCGAGCCTTGATTTCCCTGGCCTAATTACGGAAATTTTTTAATTAGTCGATAAGAAGGGTCGCTTGGAGACTGCGGGGGGAGCGTTTCCAGGTTAGGCGCTAGCGCGTGCCGTGCGCCCCGGGACGGGAGCCGGAGAGGCCGGGGGGGGCCGTGGCCCAGGGCCGCCCCGCGGGGGGGAAGGCGCCGGCGCTGCTTCCCGCGGAAAAGCCGCCGGGTCCCTTTTGCCGACGCGCCAGCAGTTCTTTGCGAGCACCGGCACTAATTCACGTGCAGATCCTGAGCAGGAGCAGTGACGGACGGCGCGGTGCCGCTCCCTCGTGCGTCGCCACAAACACCCTCTGCTCTCTCCCCCTTTGGTCGGCAAGTCGCAAATATATACATAAAAGGCAGAGGGAGAGGCTGGCCTCCTCCGGAGGGCGAGCGCTTCCCGCCCGTCCCGGCATCGCTGCCGTCCTCGGGAGCACGTGGCGGCTCCGGCGCCCGGCTCGGCCCCGCTGCCCGGCTGAAAATAACCCTGCCGAGGGGCATCGGCTCCCGGGCACCGACGTGGCTCTCGTCCCTGCTGCTGAGCCCGTCGGAAAGATGCTGGTGGTGTTGCCGGGATGCGGCCTTGGGCCGGCGCTCGGGAAAGCGCCCCGGGGGCCGCCGGTCCGGCCCGCACCCCCCCCCCCCCCCCGCCCCGCAGCAGCCCCGGGAAGGTTATTAGGTTTGGAAAGAAACGCCTGCATCCAGGCGGAGCTGGGGGGCTGGGGCTCTCCGGGAATCGAGACCCTTTCTGGTTGTTTTTCTGAGTGTCACTTTTTCTCGTTAGCGTTCGTCATCTTTCTCCCCGCGCCGGTGCCTCGGCTGCTGGAGAGACGCGCTGCAGGACGCGTGTGCGCGCGCTGTTTACCTTGGTCGGGCCCGCCGCTGCTTTGCATCCGTTTGAAGTGCTGAAAGCGTTTCGGCACAGAAGATTTACTGTGCGTTACAGGGTTGAAGTTTCTTTGGAGGGACCCTGAAATGCTTTCAAAAACAGTCCCGAACAGGAGACGCTTGTTCTGCAGCCGGCAGCTCCCGTGGGCGGGGGGGGGGGGGAGCGCCGTGGCGGTGGGGCCGGGGAGGGGAGGGGACCCCAGTGCGGGGCCCGGAGGGGCTCCCCAATTCCCGGGGCCGGGGCTCTGCCGGGCTCTGCCACAGCGTCGCTTCCCGCTACCGGTGTCGCGGCCGATGGAGCCATCGGTGCCCCGTGCGGCTCCCTCCCGCGCCGGGTGCCTTCATCCCACGCACAGGGAAAAAAAGCTATAAATAACCAGTCCCAAATTTTCCAAGGAGCATTAGGTCCTCTCCAGGCTTATTTCTGAGCATCGTTATGAAAGGGCTTGAGAGGATTAAAGGACTCCGGGTTAATCTTTGCTGGGGGCGGCCGGGTGCAGCGGGGGCCGTGGTGCGGGGGCTCGATGGGGCTCCTGCGCCCGCGTCCCCCCCGGCCGGGCTCCTGCGTGGGGCCGGGCGTGGAGGGCAGCCGGCCGCTCTCGGCGGCGTTGAGTTCTCGCGGCTCGGCGTCACGGCTCCGGCCTCTCCCGCTTCCCGAGGAGCTAATTAGCGAACCAGCGTAACAGCGACTCATTAAGTGCATCGAATTAGGAAGCCGCGCGTGGTGCGCGGTGCCCTTGGAGGCGTCCCCGTCCTCGGGGCGGGGGCACGGCGCGTTGCTGGGACGGACGCTCCCGGCGGGACCGGCTCCGGTTTGGGCGCCGGACGGGTCAGAGGCGTTTCCAGCCCTCGGGCGCTGGTGCGGCTCGGCGCTGCTCGGAGGAGCCCGGTTTGCTGCGGCCCCGGCCGCGGATGGAGCTCGCGAGCGCCGGCGGTTCGGCACCGGGGATGACCGCGCGCCGGGGAGGACGGAGGCAGTGGGAGAGGGTCCCGGCTGCGGTGCAGCCCGCGTGGGCCAGGACCGGGACCGCGCGCTCGGGGCAGCGGCTGGGCCGCGGCGGCAGAGCGGGGAGCGGGTCCCGGCGGGGCGGCAGCTCGCGGCCCCGCGCCGCTCGGAGCCCCTCGGTGCGCCGGCTGAAGGGAGGGATCGTGGCGGGGCCACGAAGGCGCCTCTGTCGGGGGCCGCCCCCCCGCCCCCCCCGGCCCGCGGCCGCCTGGCTGGGGCAAGAATATAAAAATTTAACTAAATAGGGGAAACGCTGCGCGGGGGCCGCCCCGGCCCCGCTCCCGGCCCGGGGAGCCGCGTTCCGGCGCTCTTCACCTGCCGGAGACGCGCTGGGAAAGGGAGGCGTCTGTAAAACACGAAACAAATAAAATTAAGTTTTCTGGTGGGGGATTAAATCAGTGCCCTCAGCTGTATTTATAGAAGCTTCAAAAGTAAATCTGCTCCCAGGCTGAATAAATATTTTGCTCAGGCAGGCGAGATTTTCAGTTCATCTGTCTTGGAAAGACTTGAGCGAGAGGGGAATTGATTTTCTCCAGCTTGAACAAGGCAAGCGGCTCTCAGACCCGGACAGATAGCGGAGTCCCATTATCAGCTAAAATGGGGAGGCAGCTGGGAAATCATTAAAGAGAAAGTGAAAATGGAGCCGCCGTGGGCAGCGAGCGCAGCTCCCTCGCCACCTCGCCGCGGGCCGCGTGCCCGGCTGCACCGGGCCCTCCGGAGCTCATCCGCCGCGATGCCAGCGCGGAGATGCGGCTTCCCGGAAGAGGAGCGGCCGCCCGGCTCGGGGCTCCCGCGCTGGTTATCCGGGTGCCGGAAGCTTTGGCCGCCGGTCCGTGAGGATGCGCGGGAATCCGTGGTGCCGTCGGTGGCCCCGGCCGCGGCATTCCCGCGCTCCTCCGGCAGCCGCCGCGCCTGGGCCGGGACGGTGCCCGACGGGTTTTCTCCGTCACGTTCGCCCTGGCGTTGGGCCGTTTCGTAGCAGGTCTCCAGCTCAGGTGGTGAATTCAGGCCCGTGCCGGGTTTTCCCGGGCCTCGGCCGCCGCCGCGACGGGAGCTCGCGCGATGCTCGTGGCCGAGCCGCTTTGGGGCAGAAAGGTGCTTGCGGAGCTCGGCCCCGTCGCTCGGTCCTCGCTGCCGTCGCGCTGCCGGTGACGAGCTCTCCGGGAGGCCGGGGCTGCAGAGCGGGCGGGTTAGAGCCGAAGGAGAGCCCGGGAGCAGGACTGCGCCCTGCGAGGTTTGCAACGCGAGGTCTGTCCAGGCGGTGCTAAAAAAAGCCATAAGATGAGCAAAATGATCAGCTGAGTCACTAATCATTCATGCAGCCGCTGCTTCAGTCACCGACGTTCCCGCACGGGTCTGAAGTTTGCTGCCGAGGGCACCAGCTGCCTTCTGGTTGCGCTGAGCGGACGTGGCCGGAGGGGACAACGTGCTGCCGCTGCACGCGCGGCCCCTGCACCGGCTGGGTCACCGGGCTGGGAGGTGCAGGAGCAGGAGGAGGAGGAGGAGGAGGAGGAGAAGGAGGAGGAGGAGGCAGCTCCTCCGCAGCCCTTCAGCGATGCCGGGCAGGGGAGGCCGGGGCCGGGCTGCGCGATGCTCCCTCGGGCATCCCCGAGCCCCGCAGCAGCCCTGCAGCACGGTCACGCCTGCTCGCCGCTGGCTCCCCGCAGCCGGCGTCCGCCTGTTTTCCATGGCAGGGAGACAAGGAACTTTTCATGGAGCCGTTTGCGGATTCCTCCGGAGCAGGAAAGCCGACCCGCTGGAGCTCGTTAAACGCCGTTAACGGTGCTGCCCGAGCAAGCACGGGCGCTGCCCCCCGCCCTGCCCGCTGGCACCCGCTGCCTCCCGGCCTTCCCGAGCGAAGGGCTCCCCGTTGGACGGGACACGCGGGCAGCATCCGCCAGCAAAACGGGGGCTCTCAGCGCGGCCCCCAGCGTCCCGCACGTTTTGTATCGCTGCCGTGAAAACAGGGGGAACGGGGTAAAGGCACCTTCCCGGAGCGGCCGGTGCCTGCGCTTGGGGAGCGGCCGCGACAGCCAGGCCGGGGCGCGGGGACCGGTGACCAATCTGGGCTGTTTAATCACCAGACTGATTAAACCCGAGGTCTGAAACTCTTTTCTCTTCCTGCTGCCCTCTAGCCCGAGAGCGACGTGTAACTTCGTTAGTCCGTGTCCAGGAGACCCTGAGAGACCTGGACAGTTAATTATCATCTGCGCGTTTAACTCCCCGCCGGTCAGCGACGGCTTCTCGGCGGTGCAAAGACGAGTCAGCGTTTAAAGCGCGTCGGATGCGAAGGGAGGGAAGAGGCCGGGGCCTCGCAGCGCCGCTTCCCCGCGCCCGCGGGTTTGGACCGAGCCTCGCCGCCGCCGTCGCCTCGCGCCGGTGCTGCCGGCCGGCCGGGCGTCTCGGCACGTGCTCCGCGCCCGGGCTCCCGAGCTCGTGCAGGGCGGCGGCGACGCGGCCGGCTTGTTCCGCGATTCCTGCTCCGTCCGGACCCGGCTCTGCCGCCCCGCGGGGCCGCGCGGACGAGGCGTTGCCCTGGCCCGGCGGAGCGGAGCCTCGCTGCCGGGCTCCCGGGAGCGCCCGGGAGTTCCTGCAAACCAGCAAAACGCTGTCGAAATCGGGGAGATCAAGGGGCGGCGGGGGCCGAGGTCGAGCAGACAAGTGCTGGCGGCG
The DNA here is from genome assembly GCF_036370855.1 of Dromaius novaehollandiae. Lineage (NCBI taxonomy): Eukaryota > Metazoa > Chordata > Aves > Casuariiformes > Dromaiidae > Dromaius > Dromaius novaehollandiae. The sequence goes on along the minus strand of NC_088119.1, from coordinate 11,042,911 downwards.
GGCGGGGGCGAAGCGGGGCGGGAGCGGCGCCGGGACGGTCACCCCGGCACCTCGCCGGGCGCGTTCCCGCGGGATGCGGCTGGCGCCTCTCCGTCGGAGAACGGGAGGGGAGCGCTGCTGGCTTGCCCTGCGCTGGGGCAGGACACAAACACGTGGAAGGAGCACGATGCAAGGCTTTGATTTCTCTCTTCTCTCCCTTTCCTTTTTTATACCCTTCCCCGAACGAGGAGACGCTTTTGATCCCGGGGCTGAGGCTCGGTAACAGGCGCCCGTGTCTGTACCGGGGGTTGTCAGCGTGACAGCGCAACGACGCGGCTCCTCCTCGTCTCACGCGCGGTGGGTTATTCCTCCTGCTTTGTGCCGTCTCCGGGAGAAATTGCTGCCTCCAGCACGAGCAGACGGGCTTGCTGCCGGCGGAGCATCCCTCGGCTCGGCAGGGACCAGGACGAGGACGCGGTGCCCGCCGCCGCGCTGCAGCACGGGGCTGGGGGGACCGGCGGCCGCCCTGGAAGCACGCGGCTTTGCCAACTTATTTTCTTCCCTTTGTGCGATCGTATTTTTGTTAAGGGGATGCTGTCACGTTAAATATGGAACTGCCAACTGCAGGCATTAAAAAATCATAGCTCGTCCCATTTTCCTTCCTCCCACTCTAAATTCTGAAAAACAGTGAATTCGGGGTTCTTTGTGGTTGTCACCTGGCTTTCCGCTCCAGTCGCTTTTGCAGGCTCTGCCTGGCAGCCGGGAAGTCTGGGAACTTCCGACTCATCCCAGACGCTGCAGATCTAGGACAGACCGTGCCCAGGTAAATCAGCAGAGGGGTGGCCCTTTACGCTTCATTTTAAGTTAAATCCGAATTTCACCCTTGGTCCTTCCTTTCCAGAAGCTCGGGTTTTTGGTAGCCAGCAGCGAGTGCCACGGGTTCGGGCAGGAGAGCAGCCACGCTGGAAGAGCACTCGGGTGAGGGCTTAGTGCACACTGAAGCATGTACTTGTAAGCAAATTTTTCCAAAATTTGTCCTTGAATATTCATGTTCTTCGCAGTTAAGCTTGACCCTGCTGCCTGGACTCTCTGCATTATGTGTGATGTGACTGATGGAGAAAATCCTGCTCCAGCCTTTACCTTGGTAGTAAATCCAGGCACTTTTTAATTTTTTTTAGGGAAGTTAATGAAAGTAGTTTGATTATATTTTGACAAACTTTCACTTTTAGAGTGTGTAGTTACGCAGTGAGTGTATCGATTAACCGGGGAACTAAAGCAGGCGTTTGTCAGAACTTAGCGGCTTCATGATGATTCTTTTAACAAATATATTTGAGAGAGCTGCTTGGAAATGGATTTAGCTTTTGGCAATTATCGAGTGATTTTTCTTTCCCGGGGTGTTGCGAATCCCCTCGTCAGCATCCCCAGCTGATGGGCGCTGCCCCCTTAATTACCCCTCAGCTGCGGTGGGTTTGCGGTGTCTATAAGAGGGGCCGGGGGAGCAGGGGGGGCTGGTTTGGAGCCCGTTTTCCCTGTGGCAGCTCTGCTCTTGTGTGCCAACCTCTGCATGGGAACTGCTTTGCCCTCTGCCAGCACCTTCCTCGGCGGAGCTCCGGTACGTCCTGACCCGGGAAGAAATTGCTTTGGCTGCGGAGGTGCTGAGCCCTGCGCTCGCCTCCCGTGTTTGGGCTCTGCTCGGCTTAAGCCCTGGCTCCAGTAGTCCTGGCATCCGGGGAGAAGCTCTGCTAAAATGCAGGTGTTTAATGTAGCCCCCGTGGCTACAGAAAGCACAACATATGGTTATGAAAGTTCAAAAATTAGAAGGTAGAAATCATGCAAAGTCTCTTGCTATTCTTAGCTTCTTAATGAAAATAGCTTCAAAAGCTATATTTTAGTGGCTGACTCATGGGTCAGCGATACGCGGCTTGTTTACCCCGGGCAGCCCGAAGCCCTGAGCTCCCGGCGCGTGCAGCCTTCGCCCGGGAGAGCGGGTGCTCCACGGCTTCGGCTCCAGTAAGGCGAGGGGCTTGTTTTGATGGACCGGCCCAAAACATTGCATGGATTGAAGCAGATCCCGTCGTGAATATCTTTACTTGATACCACTGCCGTGCCTGGATTTCAAATGTCACTTGCTTAGCACCGTGAAATATTTAATTTAGGTTGTGTTACAACAGCCTGTGAGAGCGGCAGCGTCAATCGGGGGCCGCCTCTGCTAGTCGGCAGCTCTGCGTGAATGTGCTTAAAAGCAGGTTTCTGCCCCAAAAAGCTCGTGATTCCAAGCAGGGGTGAGGGGAGAGGCTCTGCCCCGTCCCTCACTGTGGGTTGGTGCTGGGGCTCCTCTGCGAGCTGCAGCCCCGAGCTTTGCTCGCTCTCTTTAAACAGCTTTAGCACGAAAAATAGCCGTAATTAAATTCCGCATGGGCCTCGTTTAGCAAGGAGCGCGAGCGTGCACACTTTCTGAACTAAGACAATGTTTAACGCGATGATCTCCGCCTGCCTCCTGCAAACACAGTGAGCCGCCTCGGCCGGGCACGCGCTCGCGTCCCCTCCGGAGCGCCGGGGATCCTCGGGATAACGCGTCCGGCTTGCGGAGGAGCGGGGCGCGGGCGGCTTTGCAGGCTGCTCCGTGGCCTCCGGCGGAAACTACGCGGCAGCGTCGCTGGAAAGAGTCGCGGGGTGCTGGTGTCCCGCTGGGCACCCCGGCTCCATCCCCGGGGAAGTCTGGGACCAAAGCGGCAAGTCCGGCTGGGTTGGGGAGCGGGAGCCCGGCCCGTGCCGCACGCGCGGTTGTCTCGTTATTCACAGGTTTATGCACGCGCTGCCCTGAAGGTCGAGCCCTCGCCGTGCTGCCGGCAGCCAGCAACGTGCCCGGCGGAGGCATCGCCGCCCGCGAGCGGCACCGGGGTTCGGTTTCAGGGGATTTGGAGAGGGGTTTGCGGCGCTCGGGGGAGCAGGCGGCCGGGGCGCGGCTATTTCGGGAGGCCGGCAGCCGCGGGTGAGGCATCACGCCCTCGCGCTGTGCGAACACTCACAGCTAAAACCCCGGGGACAGAACATCAGCCTTGCCGCGTGTGTTCGCTCTTGCTCTCTTCCCGCTGCCGGGAGACCCGGGACCCGCCGGCGGCGCGGGAAGGAGCCGGTGCGCGCGGCAGCACGCGTTTGCCAGACCCGTTTCCTCCCATTTGCCGTCCTAAAAAGCAGCAGTTCCCTGTGCGCTGCCCGGCCCCTTCCTCCGCTTCACTTCATCTCTTTACCCGGCTACTTTTGCCGTTTGGTCCCTGGCGGAGCCGATTACCCGGCTCGTTCCAAGCGTGGAGCTGGAAGCTGAAGGACCGCAGGAAGCCCGGGATGCGAAGCGGGAAGCGTTTTCCCTGTCGTCTCCCGGGGGAGACGGGCATGTTCTCCAGCGCTGCAGAGGCAGCGTGGCTTTTTCCCCAGCGTCCCCGGCTTTCGCGTCCTTGCCCTTCGGAGCGGAGATCTGCTGATGCGGAGCAGGCAGGATGCTGACGCTCTCCGTGCAGGCGGCAGGACCGGCGACAGCGGCACGGTGCCCGCCGCGTCCCGGGGGCTGCGGGGCATCGCGGGGGCCGCCGAGGGCAGGAGCCGGCCCGGCCGACGGAGCAGCCCCGCGCCGGTTGCCCTCGCGTCCCCTCGGGGATCTCCGGGGTCCGCCCTTGGAGCCGGCCCGGGAGGCTCCCCGTGTCCTCCCTCGGGGACGGAGCCGGTCGGGCGCCTTCGCCCCGCCGTGGCTCCTGCGGTCGCAGCCTCCTGCCAGCTGGCACCTGCTCTGCCACGTGACGCCGGGGGCTCCCAGGGACTGCTGAGGAGCCGCTCCGGGCTCCGCGTCCCTCCGGGCTCCGGCTCGGGGCTGCTCCGCAGGGCTGAGTCAGCGGCCGTCGAGCCGACGGGCGTCGGGAGCGCTGCCGGCGTAGGGGCGTCGGCGCGGGAGCAGGAGGGCACCGGGCTGCCGCCGCGGCACGGCTCTCCGCTGCACCGGCCAGGTAAGGGCCGCCCGCGGCATCGCCGCTCCGTCCCGGGTGCGGCCGCGATGAGCTGCCGGGGGGTCTGTCGGCTGCAAAAGCCGCACCGGGAGCAAAGCGACGGTAATGCAAAAGGGGCTGCGAGCGAGCAGCGCGGCGGGGGGTCCCGGCAGCAACGTCCCCTTTGCCTCCGCGCGAGCACGCGGTGGGTGCAGAGCTGCTAGAATACCTGAAATGGGCTTGATTTACTACTGCAAGCTTTGTAGAACTATTGGCTAATTAAAGTGTACAACTAATTTTAATGGGAAAACTCTATAAGCTCCTAATTATAAGCTCTGATTTTTAAGCAGCAAAGCACAAACTTGGGAGCCAGCAAAAAGAAGAGGTGATTGCGGTTGCGTTGTGGGGTTTGTGGCATTTTCTGGCTTTCCTGTGGATCTTGGCAAATGCAGGGAGGGTTGTTTCAAATAAGGTCTCTTCCTTTGGGGGTTTTAAGTGAGTTTTGTGATAGCTGTGGGTGGCTGCTTCCATGCTAGTTCTTCTGCTTCCACTGTTTTTATTTAATGTTGTTATATTCACTCAACCACAGATAGAGAAAACAGATTTAGTGCTCTGAAATTGTGTGAACTTAAATCAGAAAGCTTTTTAGATTTCTTGCCCTAGATTTGTTATATCTCTCCTTGGATTATGCAGAACATCACAACCGAGGCAAGGGACCGAGTGGTCTGTTGAATCCTTTCTCTCATAAGTGCTTAATATCTTGGCCAGGATCCTGTCTTTTCGGTGACTTAGCTCGTATTCATTCCGCGGCTTTCCCGCGTGCAAGGCCTGTTCCCTGGGCTGGAAAGGCAGCTCTCCGGAGGTCTTGGGGCCCCTCGGCGCGGAGGGTGGGCAGCTGTAACATCTCTGCCGCGTGTCCCGGGCTCCGGCTTGCTATTTACGAGCTCGGGGGCATAAATGTGTCAGGACGCTGCAGATGTCTGGTATTGCCTTTATTAATTTCCCTCGCTCCTCCTGGCTGGAGGGCAAGGACTGTAATTTATCCGTAAGCTGCTGGCAAAGCCGCTCAGCAGCAGAACAGGTCAAACTTCACGTGGTGTCTGCAGGTCTGCGTGGGACGAGTCCTTGTTTTGGGTGACTGGCACAGACCGGGGTGCTCCCTGCGGCTTCGTTCTCGCCTGGCCGCAGCGGCGAGGGATGCGGCATCCCGCTCGCGTCCGGCTCTTAACGTCGCACTCGGGCAGCCCGAGGGCCGGCACGCCGAGGCTGTGCCGGGGCGGCTCGTCCGCGCGGGAGCTGCGTTGCTCCTCGCAAGCCTCAGCCTGGGCTGTCCGGCTCTTCAGCCGAAAGGAGCCCTTGCCCCGCACTCCGGGAGCTCTTGCAAAATCCAGGGCATCGCAGGCTGGAGGGATGTTTTGATGTTGTCAGGTGTCTCTTTGATTCAATCTTCTTTTTTAAGAAGCGAAGATAAGTCATGTTTCCTCGAACGCAGGAGGAAGCAAAGAACCAGAGACAGGTTCCCCGCCGGCAGCGCGAGCCTCCTTCATCCAGCGCCTCGTCTCCAGGCCCGTCCCCACCTCGCGCTGCCTCCTCGTCTCCTCCGCAGATGGGCACGCGTCCGCCCGCGCGCCCAGAGCAGCCCTAGGGCGTTAGCACGGACCTGGCTTTTCGGTGTCTGGGACGTTTGCATGAAGCTGTTTCCCCCCCGCCGAAGACTGAGATTCCTGCTCAGGAGCTGAAGTAAGAGATGTCCTCGCCCAGGGCTTCAAGAGCTCGGCGGCTGGTGGCAGCAGTCAGCCCAGAGGTCTCCCGAGAGCAGGACCGCGGGGCAGGACGCCCCAGGCTCCCCCGGAGCAAGGCCAGCCGTGCGGCCGAGACGCTGACCGTCTGCCGCGGTGGCGGTGGGCTTGGGGCGCGGCGTCTCCCCTGGCTGGGAGCAGAAACCGCGGCGCTGCAGAAAGCTGTCAGCTGGTGGAAACTTCCATTAGCAAGTCAGCTGGCTGCTGTTCAAGTGGGTGACCTAGATGAGAGCGAGCGCTCGTTTTACTGCATTTCTTCACAAAAAAAGATGTGCTTGGGGTTAGCGTTGGTCTGGGGCTAAGGAGAGCTGGGCTGGGTTCCCAGCGCTACCACAGACCATTTGAGTGACCACAAGCAACTCGCTTCCCATGTTTGCTGGCAAATATCAGCGCCAGGAGAGCCTCTTCCGATGGCCACGGGTGGTTTTGCAGGCAGGACGGTTTGCAGAAGTCAAGCAGGAACATCTGCATCAAGCTCGACACTTCTGCTGTGGTTATGCGGTGTTTCCAGAGTGACTGAGACGGGGAGTTTGGGCAAGTGAAACGCTTCACGTTTCTTGCCTGTCGTTATCTTTGTGTTGGCCAAGACTGAGCAAAGCATCGTGCCGGGCCCTGACGCGACGGTCAGTGCGGCATCGAGGCACGGTGGGAGGGTTCCTCCTGGCAGGGTACCGTGTCAACCCGGGGCCTTGGCAGCTGCTGCAGCTTCTGGCGTTTCTGCTTTGAAACTGTGTTTTTAGGCGTTATTGCTGCCGGGTTTGGGCTCTGATCTAGGACTACTGAAAGGGCACATGGGCTCTAAGGCGTCTTAGTTGCTTGGAGGCGCTAATTAATACTTTCTGTTCGTGTCTCTGGACGAGGTCTGGAAATGTTTAAAAACCTTCCGCCCCTTGGTACATGGGACACCCACGCCACCGTTTTGGGGAGAACGGGAGCCTTTTGGGGGTGGCCAGAGAAGGGCGCTGGCATCCAGCGACCGCGGAGCTCGTGGTGCGGGTGGAGGCATGTGCCGGCCTGGCCGCTCCACTCCGCAGCGCTCCCTTCCCTTCCCGTCCTGTCCCGTGCCTTCCCGTCCTGTCCCTTCCCGTGCCGTCCTGTCCCGTGCCGTGCCGGCCCTCCCGGGAAGGAGGCGGCTCCACGGCCGCGCGCTGGCCGTAAAACAGACCGTTTCTTATCGCAGACAGTTAGTGCCTGGATTCTAAATTCTGTCTAACATTTGTCACCGCTTTACAGCCTTTTGCAGCACATGTTTATGGTGTTATTAAAAAAAAGAAAGAGGGAGAGACCTGAGGTTATGGACTATGATACAAGAGTATAAAACTGACCTTAAAATCACAAACTAGCTGCTGAGACTGTTCAAACTTGTCTGACGGTTTCCTGTGCTGTTTGCGCAGGGCAGAGAAAGACGAACTGCCGTAAATCAGGGAAGGTGATGCTTGGGGGTTGTAATCCCTCCATCGATTTGTTATTCCCAGTGATACAGAGCAAAGCTTTGATTGGGAAGGGAAGAAGGCGGGAGGGAGCATCTGCCACGGGGCAGCTCGGCCGGCGGCGGTGAGCGAGCGCCGCTGGCCCCCGCGAAGCCCCGTGCCCGGGAGGGCCCCGAGGGGTCTCGGTTTCCCTGTTTCGGGTGGATTTCACCTTTTCAGCCAAGTAGCTGTCGGTCACGGGAAGGCAGGCGCGTGCGGGCTGTCGGGGCCGCGAGTCGCCGGATTTACGGACCCGACACCTGAGAAGCAGGAGGGGCCCCCAGGGCTCCGGAGAAATTAAGTGAATGAGCCGAGCGCCCGCGGTCCGGAGACCTTTAAAGTCCTGTAACGGGAGCCGCGGCGCGGAGCCTCTGCCTAATCGGAGGGGCAGCGGCTCCTTTTTTTAAGGCTAGTGAGATCTCTGGGATGCTTCGGCCACATAATGTTCCAATTTTAGCCCTGCGTCCCTCGAGGTAATCGCATTAAAAATACCCGGGGGGGGAAGTGCTGCGGGGGACCTGGCTCCCGTGTCGAAGCCCCCTTTCAGCTCCCCGTCTGCCAATGCTTTGTGCAGATAAAGTTTGGGTCCTTTTCTATATGCTTACTTTTTCTGGAGCCTTTCAGGGCCCGGACCACGGTCTCTCCCTCGACTCCAGCGTGAGAATTAACGGGTCCAGCCAGGCTCTGCGGCCGCCTCCTCCCCGGCCTCCCCTTGAGCAGCAGCTCCTGCAGAACCTGCTCCTGGCCGCTGAACGGGGGAGATGTTTGCTGTCACCCCCGGGGGTCCGAGGGAGCTCGGCGGTTGCAGTGCCCAGGAAGGAGCCTGGCGGGAACGCGGCCGCGGATGGAGCCGCTCGCGGCCGGACGGTCTCGGTTTGTCAGCGGTTGGTTCGTTAGCGGCTGGCGATGCAGGACCAGGAGCCTCTGCAGCTTGAGAGCACCCCGAAAGGGGAGTCGGGGCTGGGGAAAACTGGCCTTTCGCTTCGTCCCTCCGCTCTGCCGTTGACTTTGGAGTTCACGGGGCTCCAGCATCGCCGCCGCCGCGCCAGCCCGGCATTGCGGGAGGGACTGGCCGGCTGCTCCCGTGTGCAGCGCCGTCCGCGAGCATCAGCCGCGGGTGCCGGGGTGCTGCCGAGGGAAGGCCGGGGCAGCTCAGCCCGGCAGACGCGCGAGGACGGGGAGCGGACCCAAATGCTCCTGCGTCTCCTGGAGAGCCGCCTCCCTCCGGCAGCGGGGCCCGGGACCGAGTTTTTGGGGGAGTCCGGTGCTAGGAGCTGAGGCCGCCGTCGCCTGGAGCGGCTCCTCCTGTGCGCGCTCCCGCCTGCCTCGCTCCGCTTGCTCATTTTTATCTTTTTACCGTATCGGAGGAAAAAGGCAGAGCGTCTGCGCCATCGTGGGGCTGCTGGCGGGAGCTGCGTTGCTGCTGCAAATCGCCCGGCCCAGCCGGAGCGCTGCCTACGTCCCCCTCCGTGCACTTTACCCCGCGTTAGGGTCTGGTTGCTTGATTTTTTCCCCTGTGTATTTTTAATAGACCAAACCCTGCTTCATGCCCGCAGCTCTGGGGAGAGCTTCCTCGGCAGCAGCTCCGGGCTGGAGGAGACCCGGCAGCCACGCGGCTCCTGCGCCGATACGGCACGCTCTGGCTCCGGGCCCTCCCTGGCTGCCTGGGCTCTCCGCTCGGCGCCGGGCGGCTGCTTGGGAATACGGCAGGGCGCTGCTGGAGCGGTAAATCACAGCGCGTTGTCCTGGGAAGACGTTACTGGGGTCGTCTGTGGCCCCGGTGCTGGCACGGCTGGACGCGGCTTTCCGGGGCGGTGCTGCGCCAGGACGGCGGTGGCCTTTCAGGCTGCCCATTGCATGAACTGAAGCCTCTAGTTCTCAGCTCTGGTGCAGATGAGCAGCTGCGGTGCAGGAGCCCGTTAGGCTTTGCAAGGTCCCCAAGGTGCCCGGCACGCGCGGTGCAGCACAGCTTTGGGTGCACCGCGTGCCCCGGGGCCACCCAGTCCCGCTCGCGGCTCTCGGGGTGCCTGGGCGCTGCGGGCAGGGCGCTTGTGCACCTCTGCAATCGCCAGCTGCCGGCTGCCCGGCCCGTTCTCCGAGGTGTAACCTGATCGCAGGGCTCGGGTGTCCTTCACGCCTCTCCGAGCCTTGATTTTGAGCGTCCCACCAGCCCCGGTTCGGCTCCGAGCGGAGTTACGCGCCCAGAGCTGGGGGCAGCGGCTCTGCAGGGGGGCAGCTCCCGGTGTCCCCAAACCCCGTCCCTCTCCCCCGTGTCCCCGTGCAGGTGTGGGGCACGCGAGCGCGTGCGGAGCGGTCGCTCATGGCGAGTCTGTCCTTCCCCCCGCAGGCATGAAGCGGCCGCTGAGCCCCGCGCGCAGCCCCGAGCCGGGGCCCCGGCTGGCCGAGCCGGCCGGCTGCCCGCCCGAGCCGCGCTCCAAGCGGGAGAGGAAGCACCGGTCGTTCACGCTCTGCGAGGTCTGCAACATCCAGCTCAACTCGGCCGCCCAGGCGCAGATCCACTACAACGGCAAGTCCCACCAGAAGCGCCTCAAGCAGCTCGACAAGGGCAAGGGGCCGGCGGCCCAAGGTAAGCGCTCGCCTGCCGCCGCGGCCCCGGGCTGCTCGGTGCGTGCGCCGGGGAGGCTGCCGGGCTCGGCGACCGTCTCCGGGACAGCTGCTCCGCTGGGCTCGGTGTGCGGGATTTGTCGGGCTTTCGGGAACGCTCTGTTGCATCCTTTGTGCCTGCGACTTGCAGGTATGGCTGAAGTCCGGGGGCTGCGACCCCCCCGTTCGTTGCCGGTCCTCAAGCGGTTTTGTGCCATTGACTCAAAATGCTGCTTAAATTTTGATACTGAGGATTAAGGGCAGACTTTTCTGAAGCTCTGTGCAATTTTCAAATATGGTTTGTCTTGAGTCTCGTCAAAGCTTGGTGGGAAAAGTCACCGCAGTTTTTCGGCGGAGGGGCCGTGCACCGGCAGCCAGGTCAACCCGCTGTGCCGCGTGCCCAGAGCATCGCAGCGCCAGGATGCAAAGGTGTCAATTGAAGCTGCGCGGGGGCATCCTATATCTAAAACCCTGGGGATATGATGCGCTTAGTTGCCTGGGTTTTACTTGACTCGTGCTTGTCGAGCTTGTCTCCGTCTGGGCTCCGGCGGTGCCCGGCATCCTCGGGGGGGCCAAGCGCTGCGGCACAGCGGTCCCTGGCCCTGGTGAACGGGGCGAGCGGCGCTCGCTGGGCGGTGGAGCGGCTCCTGTCCCTCGCCCGGTTGCTATAAACCACCTGGGTTGTGCTGTGGCTGGAAGAGGCCGTCCGACGTCCCCCTCCGGGCGGGCCGGGCCAGGCACCCGGAGGTGCAGAGCTGTGTGATAACTAGCTGAGGAGGAAAGGAAGAGGCTCTCTGATGGCCGGACAAAAGCCCATGGTGAAAAATAATGCCGATCTCCATAATGCTGAACCTGGCTAATGAGTTTCCGATTTCCTGCTTGTTTTTCCAAGCGGTTACGGCAAGGCAGTGGCCTTCGAGCCCCCCTTGCTGTCCCAAGGGGCAAAGCCTGGCCGCCGCGGCATGGGAACGCAGCTGCAGCGCGGGAATGCCGCCGCGGTGCCCTGGGCTCGGCGGGGCCGGCAGCGCCTGCGGGGCTGAGCCCTCCTTGCCCTCTGCGCCGTCCGCTGGCGTTTTCCCGAGCCAATCTCCGCACGTTTAATCGCCGCAGGTTTCCCTAGGTAAAAAGCAGCAGAACGTGCCCACAAACGCTCCGCTGCAATCCCGACTGGCTGCCTTTCCCCGAGCCTTTCGGGCGTGAGGGTTCGCGCACGCTAAATGGCAAGGCAGAGGGGTGTTTGTCCTTCTCGGGGTGGACAGTGCCAGGATCTGGCCCGGGTCCTGCACCCGCGTGTCCCTGCCTGGGTGCTGGGGGCTGGCGCTCCCCCCCCGGCGGTGCAAATGCCCCCGCCTGCCCTCGCGGGGGACCCTGGGGCTGGAGCCAGGAATTCCCGCGCGGCACCTGCCGCTCCAGCCCAGCGCCGCGCTGCCGGGGTGGCTCCGAGCGAGCGAGGCCGGGAGGTGCAGGGGAGCTGCTCTGTTCCTCATCCTTCCCTGGCAGATGGAAACGTCTCCGCTATGTTAGTGGCAGCGGGGCTCGTAAACTCCCGCCTGCAGCTTCTCCCCCCGGCTCGGCGCGGCTCCGCGGGAGGCTGCCTGTCGAGGCGTTTCCGCGCGAGCCGAGGAGTTGGAGCGTGCGAGCTCGCTTCTGCATTGCTGCGGGGCTCCGGCTCCGGTGCAGCCGAGCTGCCGGCCTTGCAGCGCGCTCCATCGAGACGTGCCGCGCTCGGGAACCGCCGGCGGTGGCCTCGCTCCCTCCTGGGGCAGCTCCCGCGATGCCGCGGCGACGGACCCGGCGGGCAGGTGGGCTAACGCGCGTCCTTCCTAAAGCATCGGCACCGCAGGAGCTCTGGGGGGAGAAGGGGCTGTTTGCTTTGTTTTCCTAAAACAACTCATTAAACGGACTCGCGCTCGAGGGAGGCGGTGTGTTGCTCTGGACCGGGATCCTCTCTCGCGCTGACGTCCGCGGCGGCATCCAAGCCGCCTTGGCAGCGGAGCACCAGCAGCGCCTGTGTTTTCCCTCCGGCTTCTGCGATCAGTTATTTCTGCAAACGCTGTAATCGCTCACGTCGCGCGGAGCAAAGCCGTGGAGGGCCTTAGCTGGCAAACAGATGCAATAATCAGTATCATTACAATTTATTAACTCTATGCCAGAAAGAGCCCCAACTAAAAAACAAATTACTGTTCATTAAGCATTTTCTTGTGAGGCAAATCATAATTTCTGTTGTCTGATGCTGAATTGCAGCGCAGGCAGCAATTACGCCTTGGATGTCCACAGATGAAAGATGTTTTCGTGTTGCAGATGCCAGTTCACATCCAACTGGGTCAAGAGTGATTTAATTACTGCCTGTGATTTTTCAAGGGTGGCCGAGTTATTGGTGCCGCCGGCTTGGTTCGGAGCACGGTTCGTGCCCCCAGGTGGGAGCCGGACCCGGCTGGAGGCCCCGGCAGAGCTGGGCTTGGCCCCTGCCCTTCGCGGCTCCCCGGCTCTGCTGGTGCCCCAGAAGTCGCGGCTGTCGGTGCCTCTCCTCCCCTGCTTCGGGAGCGCAGCCCTGCAATACCCTTTCTCCCCTGATGAAGGAGTTGAGGTTTCCCCAATTAGCCGTCGAGACGTCCATGCGCGTTCCCGAGGAGCAGGGCGGTCTGAGACGAGCAGAGAAATCGGGGCGACAGCTGCAGTGCTGCGGGGCCGGGAGCGGGGCGGGCGCGGGAGCAGCGGGTTCGGGCGTTTTGGGAGAATCCCGGAGGCCTCCTGTGACTCCGGCGGTGCCGAGAGCCGGCAGCAGGCTCGTGGCAGGTCCCGGGGCACAAACGGCTGGTTTTGGTTTACGCAAACAAGCGATACAGGTGCAATGTTAAAAGCCGTGGAAGGAAACGGCGGGCGGGCGATGCTCGGCCCTCGGAGGCTCCTCCGGGCATCGCGTGGGGTTTTGGTCTGCAGCGAGCTGCTCGCAGCCGGCCAGCGAGACCCCCCCGCGGCCTTTTGCACTGGTTCAGCAGCGCTGGTTTGCAGCCGTGCTGCTTCCCGGTCCCGAGAACCGTCCTGAGCCCCAGCTGGGAGAGCAGCCGCCTGCCTGGGAGCGCGGCTCGGGGGGGGGGGTGCGGGGGGGGAGGGCGTTTGCGGGCTCTGACCTTGAGCGGTTGGGCCTGGCGCCTTATCGCCGCGTGCGATCCCCTTCTCACGTGTCTCCCGCACCCAAAATCCCAAAGGTCAGCTGCCAGGAGCGCCTTCTCCCCGGCTGCCGCTTGCTATCGGATCTCCTTAGCTGCTGGTTACCGAGAAAAGGGGTGCCAATTTAATTTTTCTTAACTTTGTTTTATGCATGAAGTCATTTAATTGCCCTTAATAAACAGGGCGATGCTCCGTGGCGCTTCGTCTGCAATAAAACCCGATGTATTGATTTAAACAACACGTAAAGATGCAGGATTATAGCCTCACTGGCGAATTGCAGCCTTGAAGACGCTTCATTTGCTGCTCAAGCCGTGTTCCTAGAAGCCGTAACACGAGCTGAGCGTGCCTTAACCCCGAGCCGGGGGGACGAGCGCGCCGCAGCCCGGGTTGTGCCTCGCCGCGGGCACCCGTCTGCAGCGCTTCTCGGGAGCGTTGGAGGTCGGGTACGAATCGGTGCAGACCGAAACGGGGCCGGGGCCGGGCTGGGGGTCTCCGCTCCCGCGCGGGGAGGAGCACCGAAACGCGGAGCGCGGGATGCAGCCAGGCCGAGGCGCGGGCATCCCGGGATGCTGCCGGGGGGAACCGGCCTCCCCAGCTCCTGCAGTAATTTGTTTTTTTCCTGCTGTTGGGACTTTTCTGAGGAATCTGGCAGGGAAGCTAAGGGGTACAGCTGGCCCGGGCGACGCGCTTGCAGCGCCGGCACGCCTGAGCAGGCCGCTGACTGTAACGCCGGCTGACGGGATTAGCTGTAGATATCAAGGAAAAAGAACAGTTGGGAAGGCGAAGGAGCGGCGGGGAAGGGCGAAAGCGGGTCTCGCAGGCGGAGCCGTCGCACTTGCCCTCGTCTCCGTCCTCCCCCTCGTGCCCCGGCTGCTTGTCCCCGTCCCCCGGGGGCTCCTCGTCTGGAGGTCGCAGAGACCCGACGCCTTCGTCGCACCGCCCAGGCTGCGGCAGGGTGGCGGGACAGGCTGTGCTCTGGTTTTCCCAGGGTTTTCCTTGTTTTGTTTTTTCTTCCCCCTCTCCGTGCGGTTGCTTTGGGGGATTCTCATCCCATTCTCAGAAAATAACCTGGGTCAGATCCGAAGAACCTGGAATTTGAATAATCTCTCGGTTGGGGAAACTTGGTGCTTCTTTGCATCTCGGAGGTGCCTGGTGGGATCGGGTGTCATTGGAAGAAGTTGTGGAGTTGTACGTTTTTCTGTTCTTCTGCGTATTTTGGGGTTCATCCCTCCCCGTCGTCCTGTGCATTAGGACGGTCCCGGGGGTCCCGACGTGCGCGGCCCCTCGTGCCGGCTGCTGCGCCAACCGCTCGAGAGCAGCGGCCCTTCCCCGAAAACAGCCAAGAGGAGAAGGGGTTTACCCGGATCACAGAACCTGAAGGAAGGGCTGCATCCCGCCAAATAACCTTGCTATGACAAAATCCATCCCGCTTTGGGGGGACGCCCCGAGCAGCTCCGTGCCCCGTGGGGAGGTGCGGGTGGAGAGCAGGTGACTTCCCAGCTCCGAGACGGATGCTCCCCTTGCCTGGGAAGAGGGTGGCCAGGTTGCTCCGAAGGCCGTGCACATCCCAGCCCTCCTTTTAGCACTGCTGGCCTGGTGCTGGTCCATTAATCCGGAGAAAGCTGTTCCCTTTACAAATCCCCTGGAAATCCCCCATTAACTTTCACCCCTCCGCAAAAGCCCTGCTATTCAGCTCATCATGGATTAATAACTGCATCATAATTAATCTCTGATTTTATTGAGTCAGTAACTTCGAATGAAAAATAAATCGATCAGCTATTAACTTTTGCTAGAAGGGTTTTCTCTGCGCGGCGCTTCCTCGCGGCGCGTTGCCCCTTGCCCTCTGCACCTTGGGATTTCGGAGGGTTTTTTTTTTTTTTTTTTTTCCAATTACACATTTACTTTAAGAAACATTCTTAGAACTTAAACTGTTGTTGAAAAAGCGGCGCGGAGAAGCTTTTGCATGTGCCAGTGCAGCCGGGGAAGGTGGTGGCACGTCGCTCCGTGTCCCCAGACGTCTAGGGCAGCGGCCGTGGGGAGAGACCCCCTTGCAGCGGGCAGCTCCCGGCTGGGGGGAGTTTTGCCTCTAGAAGACACCAAGTTGCTCAGAGATGTGCGTGACTTGGGGATGAGTTGGGAATCGGAAGGTAACAAAGTAAGGGGACCTATCTGAAGCATGATATATTTTTTCCTTTTTCCAAGCCTTTCTCCGTGACTCGTGGTTTAGGTTCCCACCTGACTTAAATACTTGGAGCAGCGCTGCGGGAAGGCGTCCCGCGGCCCCAGGAGCGCGCGGGGCGGTGCGGCACGGCCGGCAGCTTCGTGCAACGGGGAGGGACCATCCTGGGAGGGGGCAGAGCGAGCCGCGACTTCTGGGTGCGTGGCCGGGTCCTCTGCGGAGGAGCGGGGGGCTTGGGGACCGCGCGCGTCTGGAGAGCGGTGCCGCCGCGGAGGGATGGGAGAGCGCGTGGAGGTCGAGGCGGGTGGCCGCGAGCTGCAGTGAGTCACCGGCACCGTGCTCGGGGCGTGCTGTACGTGCGGGATGTCACCAGCAGTGACTTTTTCCCCCAAAACCTGGAGGAAAACGCCTCGTGTGATTTCTAAGCACCCTGTTTGGTGAGCCGCTTGTCCTTAAACCTGGATTTTGCTGTCATTTTCTTCCATTCAGTTTGCCGGGTTGCAACAGCAGCGTTTTATGGCCACTTAGCTCAGGGATACATCACACGTGACCTTAATTAGCGGCGGATTAAGAGCGGTGGGGAGCAGGCGGTCGGCGAGTATTTCGGCTTCTCGTGTAGCATCAGCTCAGCAGATTTGGGAGAGGAAAGCTGGGGTTTAAGCGGAAAAAACGGGAGCTGCTGCAGGTAGCAATGAGTGCGTTGGGCTCGTTATCCGCCCGGGCAGCGGGGCCGGTCCCGGAGCGGGGGGGCAGCCGGTCCTGTGCCGAGCCCGGGGCAGCAGCAGCCCTTCCCGCGGGCTCTGCTCCTCTCCCCTCCCTCCTCTCCGTGCCGCTGCTCTCTGCCTCACCTGCTCTTCGCACGCCTGTGCACATGTGTGTCTGCAGGAGCAAAGCGGGGAAACGAGGGTTTAAAAATAAAACGGGGAGGGAGAGGTGGGTAGGACTGAGCCGAATCAGCGCGAGCAGAGATTTGTGGGTAGTGCAAGGCTGTCACTGCGATTTAGGGTCGACTGGTTAAACTGTTTTATGTTCCCAGACAGTAAGTCGTAAGCAATATAAAATTTCCTATGAAGAGATGATCTTCCCCGGTCATGCTTTATGTCATTTTTCTCAGGGTGATCTCTCCTTTTTATAGCACGATGCTACTGCAGCATGTTTACGCGGAGGGGGAGGCTGGATCCCGGCGATTTAAGCAATCGCAACAGCCGCAGACCTGGGGTCCGCGGGCTCCGGGGGCTGCTGGGGACAGGGGGCTGCCACAAACCCCCCCGCTGCGGCTGCAGCCACGTTTTGCCGGCAGATGCTGGTGCTCCAGGGCTGGGGGGGGAACGGGGGCCGCCCGGCCGCCTCTCATACACCGAGCAGCCGGCGGGGCCGGTTCCCCTGTGCTCGGGTGCTGGAGACGGAGGCGCTTCCCAGGCCCCGGCAGCGGGAGGGTCCCCGGGAAAGACGGAGCCGAGCAGGAGATATATAACATATACATGCATATTGGGACGAAGGATGAGAATTTTGAGAATGCAAATTCAAACTGCTTTTTTTGAGGCAAATCTTTACTAAACCGGGAAAATAATGTTTTAACTGCTTACCCTGCAACAGAAAAGGCCCCTAATTGAGTAGCTGCTGTTTAAAGCTGAGGCTTCTCGCGGGAATTAGCACTCGAGAAAGGGCAAGGTGGTTCCCCGCTCCCGAAATAGCTGGGGTTAAAGTAGTGCAAAAGAAAAACTTAGGTGTTTGCTAAGAACCAAAATAATAGCCAGCAAGACGAGACCAGACCTCTCCTTCGTGGGGAAAACTGAGGTTAAAGCCCGCTCTGCCCCACGGCACCGCGCACGGGTGTCTCCTCCCCGGTGACCTCCAGCATCACTGACGCAGGCGACCTTCCCCCCGCAGATGAGCTTCGTCCGTAGCTCCCCTAGTTCCCTTTGCTCTTTTTAGATGAGTAAAGCAGAATTTTTCAGCAGGAATGTGTCTTTTTTTTTTTTTAACCACTAGATATCTTTTATTGCTGAGGAGGGAAAAAAAAATAGGATTTTCCCGTTTTGCTTTGTTTGCAGAAGGAACCTCTGCTCGTCTCTGGCCGCCGAGCGGTTCGGCGGTGCCCGGGGTGCACCCCGAGGGCTTCCCGGCCGGGGGGCTCTGCCGCTCCGCTCGGGTCCCGGTTTCCCGGGCGTTACCGGGAGGACTGCGGGGGCCGATGCAGCCGGCCGGGACGGGCGCCGACGCCGTGTTTGGGGGATTGCTGCTCTCCGGGGAGCTCGGGGCGCCCTCGGGTCCTGCCCGCCTGCAGTGTTCGCTGCTGTTTGCCCTGATGCAGCATCGGGTGGTGCTAGCGATGCTGCCGGCAGTCGCGCCGAGGTGGAGCTGTAGAAGCAGCACCTCGGGGGCTGTTTCCCTTGGGGAGCTGCGTTGCAGAATCTCAGCTCTCGCCTGACGTCGCCTGCGGCTCTCGGGGGGGAGAGGGCCGGGTCCCGGGGGAGCGCGCGCAGCGAACGCCGCCGTCTTTGTGTGGGAACCCCCCGGGGGGACGCGCGGCCCTTAAAATATGTTATCTTAATCCCGAGCAAATGCGGGAGCAGGAAAGGTCAGCGCCCGGCTTCCTGGCCTGCCGGGGATCAAACACTGGCGTTTTGTTCCACGCCTGAGCCGTTCCGCTTATGACGGTGGCTCAAATTACAGAGCAGAAGGAAAAACGATACGCCTCCCTCAGGTGTATCGGCCCTGATCCTATCTGGCATCTTTCGCCCCCAAATTATACCCTAAATCCTCCATGAAAAAAGTCAGCCAGAAAGGGCCTGGCAAGGCTCGCTGAGCCGGGGACGGGGAGCTTCCTGCCCTGCCTTTGTTCCTCTCCCTCCCCTCCCTTATTTGTGTGTTTTTTGCCAAATTCTGCCAGGGTTTGCTGTGCTGCTGCCTGCCCCCCTTTGGGAAGCCAAGGCTGGGGCAGGCTGTCCCAGTTGCCTCACAGCCAGCAGGAATCTTGGTGTTGACTTCAGTAGGTTTCAGAGTAAACACTCCATGGAGGCTCCTACTGCATGGCATCCATCTTTGCAAAGTGTCTGAGTAAAATCAGAGACTTCAGGGGGCCTGGCAAGCCCATTGCTGGGGCTGCTGGCGCCCGGAAAATGGCGGCAGGGCGCAAAGCTGGGATGTGTTTCCCCCGGGAACGCCGGTCTCCCAAGCAGCTTTCTCGCGCTCCCCCTCCTCTTCTCCTCCCTTTCTTTGAGCCGCCGCTTGCCTCCGTTTCAGACGCGTCTTGGGCAGACGTGCCGCAGCAAGCCGGGCAGCTCCCACGGCTCGTAGGTGTGCGAGGGCTTTTTGTTGTTTTTCCCCTTTCGCAGCTGCGCGCGGCGGTTTCGCCTCCGCTGGAATGCGAGCGCGGAGCCCGCGGGCAGGGAGGCTGTGGCAGGCCGGGGCTCGCGCGTCCCCCCCTCGCCGCCGCGGAGGACGGGTCTCGGGGCGGCCCTCGCTGCCGTCCCGCTGCGTCGCGCCCTTTTCGCCTCCGCTCGCAGGAGCGCCACGCCGCCCCTGACATTAAAGAAATTAATATTAAGTTTAAATAGCCTGCCGGGGGGCCGCTGCCGGGCGCCGGGGCCAGCTGCCGCTTCCAGATTAGCAAGTGCCCGGCTAAACTTACCGCCGCGGGGGCGGCCGGGCCGGGCTGTCGCGTGGCTGCGGCCCCCCGCGCTCTGCCAGGGCCCCCGACGCGCCTTTAACGCCTTTTGCATCTCCGCGTGGGCGTTTTGCACGGGGAGGGGGGGGTTTAGGGTTGGTGCTGGACGTGCCCTGCTCTGGACGTCGCTCCACATCCAGCGGGGCCCTCGGGAAGCAGCCCGGCCTCTCGGGGTTTGCATCCTTGCTTCTGTTTTGCTCTTAACTGGAAGAGGCAGGTTTCTCCCCAGTCCTTTGAACCGTCTGGCTGGAGGAAGCGGTTTGCGTTGCTGCCTTTCGGCCGCGGGCCGCGGGGCGGCTTGCCTGCTTCCCTCCCTCCGCAGGCAGCTTTTAATCGTTGCTCTTTCTAAAGGACCCTGCGCAATCGAGTGGCGGCATCACCTTCCCGGGAAGCTGCCGGGGCCCCAAGCTCGGCCCAAACATCCTAATGGTTCAGGAATGCTCAATTATCTCCGCTTTTGCTGATTAAAATGACGGGGAGGAAGGCCAACCCTGCGCTTCAGGGCTTCGGGGTTGGCAGCCCGCGGCTTCGCCCGCCTCCCCGTGCCCGCGGGTCTCCCCGGCGGAGCCCCGGTGCCGGCGCGGAGCTGCCCCGCGCTCGGAGCATCCGCCGAGCCCCTCCGGCGCCGGCCGCGGGATCCGGCCCCTCCGCGGCGATGGGCGGCGGGACGAGCCGCGCCGCGGGTTGGGGGCCGCCCCGGGGGCGGGCGCGGGATTTGGGGGCGCGCGGGAATTCCTCCCCTCGGCTCAAAGTTTCTGGCGTTGGCAGCTCGGCGCTCACTTAGCGGCAGGCTGGGAGGGCGCGCTCATCCCCGCCGTGCTCCCGGGCGAGGAGGAGGAGGAGGAGGAAGGGGGCCCCGACCCCCTCCCATCCCATTGCCATGCTAATGCCCGGGCCGCAGCGGGAGCGGCTGCGGCGGGCGCTTTCCCCTCCGCGCTGCTGATTGGGCCGCGGACGGCGCGGGAGCGCGGCGCTCGCCTCCTCGGGCGCGGAGCAGTCGAGCATTAAGCTTTTAATTGAGGGATAAGTGCATCGGCCCCGGCACGGGGGCATCGGCTGCCGCGCCGGCTTCGGAGCAGGCGGCTGCGCGAGCCGGGCGCCCGCGGCGGGGAGAAAGCGGCGGCGCGGAGACGAGGCGGCCGCATCCAAAATGCTCCTCGGTAAGCGAGAGGCGACTCGGCCTCCCCGGCGTGCGGGGCGACGCGAGGCCGCGCCGGTGCCCTTGGCAGGTCGTAACGAGCCGCCGGGAGAAGGACGTCGGCGGAGCCGGTTCCCCGGTGCGAGCGCGGAGGGTCGGGTCGGGTCGGAGCCCGGGGCAGCTCGCGCGAGGCGCCGGGTTTTGGCCGGCTTCGCGGTGGCAGCGGCGGCCGAGCGCGGCAGGAGGGCGTTTGCAGAGTTCCTTGAGCCGAGAAATTTGAAATAAATCACGGTGCAAGTTGTTCTTTTAGCAGAAGGAAAAAAAAATCTGATTGCCTCTTAATCTGTGGTCGGCTCTGCCGAGGAAGCGCAGAGGGGCATCTTCTTCCCCTTCGCAATTTTGGCCGAAGACTTGGCTCTGGGTTAGCGGGGAAAGAATTGCTCGGGGCTGTTTGCTGCCGGGAGGGAGCTACGCGGTGCTGGCGGAGCCCGGGCGGGCGAGCGGCCGCTGCCAGCGTGCAGCAGCGCACTGACACCGGGCACCTGCGGGTCCCCTCTGCCCCGTCCTGCGCCCGCCGCTGCCCTGCCGTGCTCGGTCGCCGGCGTTTTCCTCCTTCCCAGCAAAGCGGAGCCTTACTGCTCCTTCTATTTCCGTCCTGCTGGAAAAGCCCGTTTAAAGAGCTGCTCTTTTGCTTTGAATTGACTGAGCCTTGGATCGTGGACCCGCACGACAGCCCTCCCCTGCCCAGCCGCGCGCAGCCTGTGCCCCGCTCCCAGCCTCCTAATCCCAGTTACTGGTGGGATTCAAGCTGAGTTGGATTCACTGCATCTGATTGATTTTTCCCAGGGCTGCAAAGAGGAAGAAACAGGTTGCACGCTGACACGGCTTTATTTTGTCCTTGCTTTTCGTTTGGGGGTCGGCTTTGACTTCGGTGCCTCCTCGGGCTCTGTTTTGCCTGCTGCGCCCACCACGTCAACGCTTCGTGCCTTTCGCGTGAGACGGGGTTGGGTGGGAGAGCCGCGGCGGCAGGCGGCACCGCCGAAGAAAGCGCAGTTAAGGCGCTCGCGGGGCCCCGCGCTGCTGGTTTGCTGCTGCTCCTCGGCTGCCTGAGGCTTCTCGGCTTGAGCTGCGGCAGCAAATGAAGTGTGACGCTTGCTCCCAGACCCGTTTCAGGCGCGGAGCTGGGGCTGGTAATTTCGGTGCTTTTATTTTCATCAGCGCTAACTTTCCCCCACGCTGTTTCGGGAATGGCATGGCGTTGCGGGAGGCATTCGAGAGCAGCTTTTCCTGTGATTTCCCTGCCTCTCCCCCGTGCCGGCAAACGCGGAGCGCTGGGCATGGCGGCGGGGGCTGCTCCACGCCCGCGTGCACAGACATCCGTGCGGGTCCGTGTCGCACGCGCCTGTGTGCACACGCGTGCGTGTCGCGCCGCGCTGCAGGCAGCGGCTTGCTGATGCCTGGTTGCGCGAGAGCAGCGAGTCCGGGGAAATCGCGGCGGCTGTTAACCTGGCGCCTGCCGGCTCTGGCTGAGGTGCTCCGGTTTTCTGACCTCCAGCCTTGCCTGTCAGCTGTCCTTCGTATGCCGCTTTAATTTTGCTAATAGTTTGAAACATAATCTTTTCCCGTGAGCTCTTTCCCCGTGTTCCTGGAACATGTAACAGTACTCGGGATATTTATCTACAATACTTGTCAGGCAAAGCAGGTTTAAAGAAAAAAGCAGAGCTTGCTTTTAGCCTTGCGGTTTCAAATATGTGAGAAATGTTGTAAAGCCACTAAAGCTTTAATTTTAACTCCAAAATGCAGCATGGACATAAATAGATGTGTTTCCATGTGTGTATGCGTATGCACAGAGATATAAATGCAAACCATACCCATTGTCAGAGCAGAATACGTTATTTTACGTTGCTCTTTCTTGGTCTCTTGTCTTTCTGCTTTGCCTCTGTGGAAGTTTTCAGACTCCCATCTCAGATGGCGAAGCCATGAGAATAAATTCATTCCCAATAATCTCTCTCGAAATGAAATCTCGCCGTTGCATACGGAGTTGCATCCGTGCAGAGGGGTTTTTTGGCATTCCTGGTGCCGGCTCCGCTGGGGAGCCGCGAGTGTCCGAGGAAAGCCTGGGAGCGATGCCGGGCTTGGGAGAACGCTTGCTGCTGCAGAGCGCATCTGTGTTTTGGTTGCTCGCTGGCAAGTGTACGATGTTGTCTTTTTTTCCCCTTATGTTTTAAACGCCTCTTCAGGAAGAAAAGTGGAAACACCACAATGGCCTGAATTTCAGTAAATATGGAATGGAATTTGTTTGGAATAAAGAAATGTTATTTTCCTGAGACGCTGTAGCTCCACAGTCCCCATCCTTAATACCGTTATCAGTCTGGATGCAAACGGTCCTTATTAGCCCAATGTGCCTGCTAACGTCCGAGTCCATAAACACAAAACTCTCACAATTCCTTCCCAGTGCACAAGCGATTAGGTGAGTTTAAACAAGGGTTTCGTATTCCTTGTTCTTGTTGGTACTTGTCAGACTGTTGCGGTTTTACCGACTTAGGACAGCGGTGGCAGCGCCCGCGGCCGAGCGTTTGTCCTGCCTGATGTCCCCGGGGCCTGGGCTGGCTGGGACCGCTGCAGGCGGAGACCGCCGGGGTTTTGCTCCTGGGGCCGGGAAGCAGCCGGAGCCCGGGACGTTGCAAAGCCCCTGCCGTCTCCGGGCTGCAAATCGCGGGATGGTCTCGTGCTCGAGTCGCGATGCTGCTTGGGGGTTGTCGTGGTTAGTCGGGTACTTGGTAACGCTTCTTCTCTCTGGAAGAGCGATACCTCGTTATACAAATCCTCCTCCCATGCGTCTGCAGAAAGGCCTGCAGATGCAATGGTTTCTCAAGTGCTTTTGGGTGTCACAAAAAGCCAAAAACTGCTGCTCCCTCTGTTTTTGCCTTACATGGCCTTGGTTTGGATTTCCAGATGAGATTAGCTGCCTTAAAAACCTGGGTGTGTTGGTCTCCTGCCGTTGGCAGGATCTGATGGGAAGTGAGTTAACCTGGATGCGTTCCCGGCACAGCAAGGACATCGTTTCTGTCCTAACTCTACTGCTGGATTTGGCTTTGGGGCCTCTTCATCAGATGGATGGTGGAACTTGGCTATTTCTGAGGTTGTTTTGGGTGAATTTTCCTGTAAATGCAGCAGTTGCTTTTATTCCAAGGGGGCTTACTCTTAGAAATGTCCTGGGGAAAACATCTGCTCACTGCTTTCAAGCATCACGAGCATCCTGGGGAGGCTGTTGAGCTGGCAGCCCTCCGACAGCCTCCCCTTGGAGTATTTTTAGCCCAAGCAGCCACCTAATCCTGACCTCCAGCATGACGTGGGCTGGACGGTTTTGTCATTTCTGCATAAAGCCAAGAGTATAACTTACAACATTTTTTTTCTAAACCATTTTTAATTACTCCTCACCTTACTTGAGTAATGGATTGCTAACAAGTGTTTCGAGCAAATGTGGACTTTTTTGAAGTTTCTGTGCACGTGATGCTCCTAGCAGCCCACTGATGGCTGCCTGGCCGATACCTTAAGGATACCGTTAAGGCTGCAATCACCGCCGGGGACTGGGTGTTCGGCAGCTTGCTGCCTTCTCCTTCGCCCTGAGCGGGGTGGGATGTCCGGAGAGGCCGGCTGGCTGTTCTCGCTGTTCCCCTAAGTGACTCTATTAGCACGGTCTGGGTGGGAGTGGTGGAAACGACAACGAAATACTAGCGGTAGAAAATAAAAAACTAATTAAAAAATAATGACAGATGTGTGTCTGCTCCCAAACGCTGGGTATGACCAGTCTGGCTTCAGGGCAGGCGCCGCGGAGGGCTGCGTGCGGCCGCCAGCGCGACACCCCGTCGCCAGCGGGAAGGCGGCCGGGGGGGCCGCAAAGGGCTTTGACCTTTGCAAGATTTAGAGGAGAAACGGAGATGTGGATGGCCTGGGGTTTGCATGCATCCCCGCCTGCATCCCTGCGCGCTTCCCCTCCGCGGCCCGTCGTCTCCCTGCGCGGGGCTCGCCGGTGCCGCGGGGCAGCAGCGCTCGGTGGCTCCCGCCGAGGGAGGAGGGAGAAACGTGTCTCTGCGCGGCGGAGAAGGGAGCCCCTGAATTTGCTCCAGATTGCTTAGTTCACTGGAACGGTGCAAAAGCAGCAATTTGAGCATCTTTGCTGCCTTTTAATTTCCGTCAGTTGCTCCCTGGCCATAATGAATTGGACTCGGCTGTCCTTTTTATGGCTTAAATGATGCCCAGAATAAAGGCTGAGCCCGACGGGCTGCGGGGGGGCACCGCAAAATGCCCATTTTCAGGTAATCTGCTGGCACAGGGGGAGGGTTAAAATTAAACCTGGAGGGCAGGTGTGCTCGGTGCTTGCGGACGCGGGAGGGAGCGAGACCTGGCAGAGAGGGGGTGCAGCGAGGCTCCCCGTAACCTTCCCCATCGCTTTGCAGCGTTGTGGCTGCCGCTCCCCTGCAGCCCGGTTTAAAAATCTTAGTGCATAGAAGAGAAAATCCCGTGGATATGCTTGGGCTCAAGGATTTAATATCTTTCTGGGCAATGCAGTTGGGTTTTCAGGCTCTTCTGCTCAACTTTCTCACGGCTGCAAAGAAAAGAGGGAAAATCCAGCCCCGGGGTTGTGCTCCCTCCGGGCCAGGCCGTCGCCTCCGGGCGCTGGGTCCTCGACGGCCCCCGCGGTGCAGCCGGCCCCTCGTGCCGCGGGGCGATGAGCGGGCTTGCACGGCTAGCTCATCTGCCTGCGGGGCTTCCGAGGGCTGTCGTGGGGGGGGGGAAAGCAGCAATGATTAAATCAGATCAAGACTTTTGTTGCTGCTGAGGAGCAAATATGAGTATTTCCCTTTGAGTTCCTTTAGAAAGCGTCCGACGTGCTCCAGGGAAGCAAGGGCAGGCGTGCTCGCGAGGGTCAGGGCTGTCCTGCAACCATCCAAAAACCCCGGTGAAGGTGATGCTTCCAGCAGAAGCATTAACTTGAGCAAAGCTGTTTCTCATGAGACAGGTTCCTCTGTGCTCCCCTGCCGTGCTTCCTCTGCCGGGTCGAGCGGCGGTGCCCGACCGTGCCGCTTGCAGGCTCTGGTATGAGCGATGCAGATTTTGCCCAGTGCACGCTTGTTTTTCAGCTCTCCGCGGCCTTCGTGTGCCCCAGCTCGCCTCTGCCGTGCGGATGAGCAAAGCGCCGCGTGGCTCCGGCCTCGGCTGCGCGCGGTGGGGATGCTGCTGGCTCGCGCCCGTACAACTCCCGCGACCGCTCTGCCGCCGGGGGGGCTGGAAGCAGGGGGGCCCAGGAGGGAGCCGGGACCGTGGCCACTCGCGGGCTGCTGCAGGCAGAGCCCAGCCGCTCGCCCGCCTTGCAGAAGCCCGTGGGCTTTTGGGACGGCGCGTAGCCAGAACGGAGCCTTTTCCCTGCCTCCCGGGGGAGCAGGGCGCTTTCCTCGCCCGGGAGCCCTGGCGGGTGTCCGTGTCCTTGTTGAGGTTCCCCCGTCTCCCGGGTTGCTCCTGCGAGGCTGCAGCCGTTTGGCGTTAAGGCCGATGTGTCCGGGCGAGGGGGTTACGCCGGTGCCGGAGCTGCACGTAGCAAAAATGCGAAGCGATTAGCGGTGCCCCCCGCTCAGCGCCGGCGGCTGGCAGGTGACCCGGCACCTGGCCGCTGCCTTTCATCCGCCGCCGATGCTTATCTGCCCGCCCGGCGTCCTGCCCTGGGCCGCTGCTCTGCCCTCCTCCTCCTCCTTCTCAGGGCCTTCCTCCGCCCCGGGCTCTGACCTGCTGCAGCTGCTGTTTTCCTGGCCGTTTTGGGTAGCAATATCCAGAATAGCTTTCTGGGGGGGGGTCTTGAGAAGAGCAGCCTCAGCCCTGGCCAGCTCAGCCCTAACTACGCCTGTGCCTAAATTCGGGGAGCCCTGGCCGGCCCTTAGCAGCGATGGGGCTCCTGCGCGCGTGCTGCTGATCCCGGGTTTCCGGCTGCACCGCGAGCCGCTGCCGTCGCCTTTGCGTGCGGCGTTTCACTGTCCTGCCCGCCCCAGCCGCTGCGTCTCGTCTTGAGCCGTTTTGCTTCCCTGCTGCAGTTTTGGGGGCTTTTTTTGCTTTTTCTTTGCATGGCTTTCTGGCAAGTGAGAGTTGTAGGAACCCCCACTTGTATCTGTTGCTGCTGAGAGCAGGAAAACGGAGGGAGGGACGTGCAGCGCCCGCCTGTGCCCAGGCACCCCGTCTCCGAGGCTTTGTGCGGGGCGGGCGCCAGCCTTGCCCGGCCGGACCCGGCGTCCTCGGCTCTGGCCGGAGGGGACCCGAGTGCCCCCCGGGACGGCTGCTCCCCGCGGCACGGGAAACGGGGAGCCCCTGCCACCCCGGGGCCACCACCACCGCCGGCCTTTGAAGTCCTGCTGCGAGAGCCGCGCGGGGCTGAGCAAGCCTCGTGTCAGAAAACTGATTAAAAACGCTAAGTCCTCTTCCTTGCTGGCATTAGCACAAGAATAAATAGTGCATATTTTCACCCTTGAAATCCCCGGTCTCTGGTTTCACGTAGCTCCTGTTCGCCTTAGCGCTGGGCCGAGGGAGCCAGGCAGGAATGTCCCGAGCCCAAAAAGGAGCCTCTTGCCCCGGGATATGTCATCAAGAAGCCTAAAGAGAGGAATTTACTCCGGGGCCCCCTCCCCTGTGTGGAGCCAGCCAGAGCCAGGTACAATGCAGGTCCTAATCCAGGCGCATTCCCGTCCCCCGTCTGGGGCCGCACCGGGCGCGGGTGACGCCGGGGACGAGCGCGTCGTGTGGGGGGTCCCGGGGGTGTCGCGGGCAGCAGTGCTCCGCGGGACGTGGGCGTCCTCGGGGTCTTGGTTTGAGCCGTGCACAGGGGGAAGGCGTGCAAAATCTCGCTTTTGGAGGAGGTTGAGGGGCTCTGACTTGCACCCGAGTTTAA
This sequence comes from Dromaius novaehollandiae, assembly GCF_036370855.1. Classification (NCBI taxonomy): domain Eukaryota; kingdom Metazoa; phylum Chordata; class Aves; order Casuariiformes; family Dromaiidae; genus Dromaius; species Dromaius novaehollandiae. Next base: position 11,015,991 of record NC_088119.1, on the reverse strand, counting down.
TGTTGAATGGAGTTTGTGTGCGGAGCCCTCCCGCTTGGAGTGGGCGCCCCTGCCCGGGGGCACAGCGGGTGCCGGGAGCAGGGCGCAGCCGCGGCGGGGGCCCCGCGGGGACAGCACCGGGCTGGGCTGCACTTAAATCAGGTTCAGCTCTGGGTTTTGCAAAAAGCTGGTTGCGTGCAAAAAGCAGACGCGGCTGCAGAGCTGCTTTGTGCCGCTCGAGGGGTGCGGAGCATCCGTCCCGGCTCCCTGCCCGCTGCCGGGAGCAGCGCCCGGCCCGGCCGGTGCGACGGCTTCTGCGCCGCTTCCCGCTGCGCGTGCTCGGCCGAGGGCTGCGGGGCGGCGAGCTGGGTGCCCGGCGGCCTGTTTGCGCCGGCCTCGGTGTGAGCCGACCAGCGCGTTCCTGCCGTGCTGCAATTTTGGGGAAAAGCGTTGCAGTGAGGGGGGGAGCATGCAATTTTCTTGCAGGGCGCAGCTCGCCGCGCGCTCCCCACGCCGGGCACCGGACCCCGCGGCCGGGCCACCGCCACGCGGCCTTTCCCGTCCCCGGCCGCCGCTAGTGGCCACTGCCGCCGCCGGCTGCCGGAGCATCCGCGGAGCCAGACAGTCCGCGCAGCAAGATGGCTGCTCCCGGGCTCCCGTGAGCGCGCGGGGCGCCCGCCCGCCCGCCGCAGGCTTTGTTCCCGCGCCGGCCTCGCCGCCCCGGGCGCCCGGCCGCGGGGGCTGCAGCGGCGTGCCGGCCCCATGCGCCCAGCGAGCCGCTCGCCGGGGTCGGGGGGGCTCTCGGCGCTGCTTTTTGAAGGGGGGAAATTTTTTTTTTGGCTTTGTTTCATTGGGCTGCTATTTTTTTTAATTTGATCTTTTCCTATTTAAAAAAAAAAACCAAAAACCCGGGAAGTTTGCGAGCCCCTCGGCCCCGAGCTGGCGGCAGCGCTGGAGCGGTACGTATGTGCAGCGGGAGGGCGCGGGCCGAGCACGCCGAGCCGGGGGGGCTGCGTGGCGTGCCGCCCCGCGCGCTCGCAGCGCCTGTCCCGGGGATGGAGCCGGGCGGGCGCCCGAGCGACGCGCGGTCTGGGCTGGGGCTCGTCCGTCCGAGGCTGCACGTCGGGGAGAAGCTCATCGTCTTAAAGAATAAACGCTGCCCAAACTTCCCTAGAGCCGGCGCTGCTGCCCGGGCTGAGCGAGCCCCTGCAGGGGAGCAACGCGCCGAGGAGCCGGGAATAACGCTATTGCCCGTTTCCCAGCTGTTTCCCCCCAAATACTGCCTGCTCCCGGAGGAAATGCAGCCACGCTAATGCCCCCGGTGCGGGGAGCGAGGGGAGAGGTGCACCGCGGTGAGGAGGCAGCCGCAGCGGGACTTCATCCCTGCGGGATGGGACGGGACAGGACGGGACGAGCCACTTTGGGGCTGCTGCCCGGCGCCGGCTCGGCCGAGCCTGCCTGCTCCCTGCGTCCCGGAGACTAACGGCTCTCTCTTTCTCTCCAAGGCAGCGCTTTTGATGGAGCGAGTCCCCGATGCTGTTGTAGGTGGGAAGGGCTGTGGAGCCGGTGGTCCGCGGGGAGGGACGGGAGCCCCTCGCCCCCCGGGTGCTGGCGGGATGCAGGGGCTGGGACAGCCTGGGCGAGTGCAAGAGCAGGCGGCATCCCCCCGCTGCGGCCCGGGCTCCCTCCGGCTGTCCGGAGCGCTTGGAGCTGCCGGCGGAGGAAGACCCCGGGAGAGGAGGCTGCAGCCGTGCCCGGGACCCCCGGGTCCGCGCCCTGGGCGCTCGTGGCTGCATCGTGGCGAGGAGGTGCTGCCTCGGGCAGGCTTTGCTCTTGCAAGCAAACCACGTAGTTGCATTAAAGAGAGTGAAGGCAACACGGGAAGGGAATCCACGCTCCTGCTGCACGCCTTGAAAGCTTAGTGTTCCCTGTGGTCCGGAAGAAAACTCCCATCTGGGCTGGAGTTTCTCTTCCTTGGACACACGTAGTGGCTGGTTGGAGCCAAGCGCTGGGCTTGCGCCGTCCTCATCCAGCCTCCGGTGCTCCTGGGACAGCAGCTGGTCCAGAGCACCTTGACGTGCACCCAAAGACGCCCGGCGCCCCGGGATTCGGGCTGGACCCTTGGGGCACCGGTCTGTGCCCAGAGCGGGTCGTTGCCGTTCCCGGTGCGAGCGGAGAGGCGCGGGACCCAGCGTGCCAAGGGTGCCGAGCATGCTTGGTCCGAACGGGCTGCGCGGGGCAGAGCCCCTCTGTGCCGCCCAGCCAAGGAGCCCGTGTTTGCCGTCACTGCTGTCCAGGCCCTTCATGGTGCTCGATCATGGAGCAGCCCTGCCTCAGTTTACCCAGCAGGTCATGACTCAAAAAGAGCTGAGCGTCCTCAGAGCATTATTCTTCTGTTTTCACTCCCGGGAGGTTCAGTCCCGCTCCTCTCTGCTTGCCGGTGAAGCCGTTACCTTGGCCGTGGCCTGGGGGACACCAGGACATGTCCCTCTGGCTCCCCATCCAGGGCGCTCCCGGGTCTTCCCGCCCCGGATGAGCGAGCTGCTGGTACCGTCCGGGCTGTGCTCAGCGTGCCCGCAATGTCCCCGGCCACGCCGTGCCGTGCAGCTCTGTGCCACCATGTGCAGTGTGGCTCGGAGCTCACTGCGCCCGCACGGGAACCGTCCGGCCCCCGGGAGCAGATCCCTGCAGCTCTGGGAGTCTGCGCTGCTCTGACTCCTCAGTCATGAGGTTCTCATGATGACCGTGGTAACGGCTTTAGTTCTTGGGGGGGTTTGTTCTTAAATCCCTTGCAAGTCTCTCAGTGAGTTATGCTGTGAGAATTTCCTGTCTTGCATTGGTGACTTGCTGCTGAATATCCTTTTTTTTCCCTTTTCCTCCTTTTCTCGGTTCTCCCTCTCCTTCCCCACTCTGTGCTGGGTTCTTCCCATCGCCTTTATCAAGATGAAGTTTGGTTTTTTTCGATCCAGTTCATGGAAGAATGCAAGGATCGGGCTGAGTGGGGCTTAAGTGTGTGCATGGAGTTTAGTGGGTGCTTAAATACTTTTGCTAACTGGTTTAGATGTGCTTTGTAGTCTCAGAGTTTCAGTAGATGCTCTGGGAAGTCCTGGCTTTCCCTCTTCCTTCATGGAGGGTCTCTGGCAGCAGCTTTTGGCCTCTTCCATGCAGTCCTGGAGAAGGCGGCTGGCCGAAGCAGGTGCTCGGTGTCCATGCCCCGAGGCTGTTGCGGTCATGGGCAGATGCCACCTTCCAGATGGAGATGAACCTGGGATCTGCTGGCAGGGCTCAGTGTGCAAGTTCTCCCTTGACTTCTTCAGTCGTAATAGTTGAATTTCGGGTTGTAGGTCTCTGCCAGCCCAGCTGGCTTTGACTGAAGCAGGAGGGGAGCGGTGGCACAGAGCAGCTTTTCTGGGAGATCAGAGGAGCCTCTGACATCCAACAGGAATAACATGGGTCTGGGCCAGGCTGGTGGGCAGCAGTTGTGTTGACCAGCGTGTGCTTTGCAGAGGGCACTGTCTGTGCCTTTGGGAAGCCAGCCTAGACATGGCAATTTCCCGAGATAAGGACAAGCAAGGAAATAATGACAATACGCACATGCATGCGCGTGCGAACCCAGGCATGTGTCCTTGAGCTGGTCCTCGGCCTTTAAGCCATCCGCACTCAGCCCAAGGCCTCTGGGCACGAGCCATGCACAGCAGCGAGAGCCGCTCCCTGGGGCGTTGTGGAAAGAGACCCAAAGGCAATGCGAGAACCTGCCTTTGGCCCCCTTTCAAGGCGCTCCAAGCCCGGACGTGTCCCACCAGCTAGAACAAGGTTTCTAGACAGACGTACGGGAGTCTGGGGCCCGCTGCACCCCAGGGAGTCCGGGAGCGATGAGTGAGCCCCGGCAATGCGATGCATTGGCCGTCCCTGGCTGTCTGGAGAATCAAGTGTTTTCTCCTCGTGGGGCTAAACACTCTGATTTTTAGACGTTTTGTCAAAAAAAACAGTTTTGGACCTTCCATATCTTCCGAGCATCAGCCGCAGCATGAAGGTTTGGTCTGATTGGAAGTGAATTTAGACAACCCTGTAATTTAAGAGAAGGGCCATGTGCGCACGTTAGTCCCACCGCTGGTATCTGGAGCTGCTGATGACGGCAAAAGAGGAGCTCGGCGGGAGGTCCTCCCGCAGCGCTGGGGCTGTGGCACTGTCCTGCCTCCTCGGAGCAATCCTGCCAGCATCATGCCATCGTTAGCAGACAAGAGTAAAAAAATCAGCAAAGACTGAGGTTTGCAAGGGCCCTAATCCCTTTCCCCTTGTGTCTCTTTCATCTCCAGTCGAACCAGGAAAGTGGTAATAGACCTTCCTTACTAAATTAAATGTAGAGGCTGCTCTCCAAGGAAAGTTTCGGTTCAGCCGTAGTGTTTGATTTCCCAGCCACAGCAGTATGGTGCCTCCAGGGAAAAAGCCAGCTGGGGAAACGTCTAATTCCAATAAAAAGTGTAAGCGCTATTTCAATGAGCACTGGAAGGAAGAATTTACCTGGCTGGAGTTTGACTATGAGAGGAAACTCATGTTTTGCGTCGAGTGTCGCCAGGCGCTGGTGAAGAACAAGCACGGTAAAGCGGAGAACGCCTTTACCGTGGGCACGGACAACTTCCAGCGCCATGCCCTGCTGCGGCACGTCACCTCCGGCGCCCACCGCCAGGCGCTGGCCGTGAACCGGGAGCAGCTGGCCTTCGAGGCGCGCGTCCACGGCCGTCCGGAGCTGCACTCGGTCATCAAGGTGGAGGTGAACCCCGCCAAGATCGCCGTCCTCACCACCGTGTACTGGATGGCCAAGGAGGAGATCCCGGACGAGAAGTGCTCCTCCCTGCTCGAGTTCCAGAAGTTCAACCTGTGCCAGGCGCTGCTGACCTCCGAGCACAGCGACTATTACCAGCCCAGCAGCGTCAGAGAGATGCAGGTGTGTATGACGGAGGGGGGCTCTGGCCCGCTTGGGGTCTGCCCCCAGTTTTGGGGGCCTGGCCTTGCCGTTGTCCATGACCTTGCCGTTGTCCATGACCTTGCCGTTGTCCGTGACCTTGCCGTTGTCCGTGGCCCTGCCGCCCCATGAACCTGCTCGGCAAAGCGGTGTCTATGCACGCGCAGGAGCCCGGGCTGGAGGGACCGGGTGCTTTGCAGCACCGTGTCACTTTGTCTCGCATCAAGCATCGCTGGTGTGCACGTGGGTGCTCTAATCCCGTCAGCGGAGCCGGGCGATTCACCCGCTTTCCGCTATTTTCGGCAGAGGCTGAAGGCAGCTTTCTCCAACGAGATGCCATGTTTGTTTTTCAGTATGGTGTCGTTCCATGGTTTGACAAACCTGGAGCACCGAGGGCTTGGAGATGGTGACGGGGTCCAGCCTCGTGCTCGCGGCCGGGAGCCCTGGGCTCGGCGCCGCTCCGGGGGCGTGGGGAAGGGAGCGTGGGGGGATCAGCCTTTCCCGGGAGCGCTCCCTCCTCCCGCTGTCCGAGCACGACAGGCTTCGCTGCAGGTTGATGGTGAATATTGGAAGGATAAAAGCTCGAGAGTTCAATTAGCCCATGAGCACTGTGGGTTTTTCCTCTCTTGCCCTAAACGGAGCGATCAGAAAGATCAAGTAGCCAGAGAGTTTAGAAAGGATTTTCTTAATTTTACAAATGCTTCATGCCTGTTAAAATTGAATTAATTTTTTAGTGAATCTTGGCCGTTTGCCAGTCATTTTAGATATATAAAGAGCCCTATTTTACTGCAGATAGACTAAATCCATTAATTAGATTTCTCAGCCTGGAGTGCTACTTGCAGCGTTTGTGCACACGGAGGAAGTTTTCCGTTCAAACCAGTGGCATTTTAATGAAATGGGTAAAATGGAATAAAGCAGAAGGATGCCATGATGTCTCTTGCTGCTCCTACCTATGCTTTGTTTTTAAAGCGTGGAAGTAATTGATGAAATTATAACTAAAGCAGCAAGTTTGGGGTATCCTAATTAGCTCCCAGCACAGACAGGGTCTCGGGAGCCCCTGTGCAAAGGGGGAAGGAGAGGTTCAGTTCTGCTCGGGAAATATCTGCTGGCTGTTGAGGGCGTTTAAGTCCTACTCGAGCCCGTGGGGTTTAGCCGTGCTTTGCACTGGGCCTGGATTTTGGTGCTTTCCTGAGCCAGAACCTTAACTTAATGTTTTGAATGCAAGCGAGGAAAAGAGGAGGGAATATATTCATTTGCAGGAGGGAGCTGACTTGTACGTACAACTTGCGCAGCATTATAGGGCCAAAATTACTTTTGAGATCTGTGGCCACAACCATAATATAAAATACTGTTGTCGTACTATTCAGTGTTTGTGGTAGTTTCAGTATTACAACTATGCGCTTTGATGGAATAGATGGAAAAATGAGACCCAGCAAGTTCTGAACTGATGTGGTAGGACGTAGAAGCATTTAATGCTTTTAAATAAGGTTGGCATGAATACCCTTCTTGGCTCTTTTCCCGTGAAAGTGGGTATGCTGTAGTCCAGTGTCAAACAGCAGTGACCATGGGCATGCTCCATGTTTTAAGCTACAATTTGGGGAAGCATTTTGGCTAGGAAAGGGTGCTAGAACATTTTTAACTTTAGGCATATGTTCGAAGATGAAGTTCAAAAGTACCTCTGTCCCGTTGACTTTCACCAGCTCCTAAGAAACGTCGGGGGCAGAAAGTAGAACTTGCCAACATCTAAAATCCGGTTTTGAGGACAGTTTATGTGCGCTTGAATCTAAGCTCCTTTGGCCGTTGGGGGTCTTTGCTCCTAAGCCAGCGAGCAGCTTTTTGAAACGGGAGCCAAAGCGGCTTCTCTTCCCGGTGATCCACCGCTCGGAAAACGCGCATCAGGTGTCCGAGTCGCGCAGCCGCTCGCGAGAGCTTCCCTCGTGCTCCGCTGGCCGTCGACGGGCCGAGCGCGTGCTCGGGGGCCGTTCTCAGACCGAGGGCCTCGGGGAGCTCCCAACGGGGCTGCCGTGCGGCTCGCCCTGCTGCGGATGCCGCGTGTCTGCTGCGTGGTTTTGAAGTTGGTTTGTATTTCTCTTTCCCTCCCCTGCCCGCCTCTAACCGGCCCAGGCGGCGATCGCCAAAGTCCTGCACAACGAGGACAGGCACAGGATAAAGGCGTCGCCCTTCGTTGGGCTGGTGGTGGACGAGACGGTGGACGTCACGGAGCGCCGCAGCCTGGCCGTGTTCACCACCACCGTCTGCCCCTGCAGCGGGCAGACCTCGGCCGCCTTCCTGGGGAGCTTCGAGCTGCCCGCCGGCGAGGCCTCCACGGCGGCGGGCAAGGTGGGCGAGGTGGCGCGCTCCTTCGGCATCCCCGCCATGAAGATCACCTGGCTCAGCGCCGACAGCGCCTCGCTGGTGGCCGAGCGGCTGAGCGGGGCGGGGACCGCCCTGACGTCCCTCTGCCCGCTCCTGGCGGAGATGCACTGCCTCTCCCACGGGAGCAACCTGCTGCCGGCCGAGAGCCTCGTCACCGTCGAATACCTCCAGAAGTACGAGACTACTGTGGATGCCGTGTACAGGCTCTACTCCCGCTTCAAAGGGGAAAGCAGCGGCCTGCAGCAGCTGCGGAGCGTCCTGGACCGCTGCGGGATAGACCTGGAGAGCCCCAAGGCCGTGCACTGGACTTCTCTCTTCCCAGCCGTGGAAGCCCTCGACGCCTCGTGGCCCACGCTGGTGCTGCTGCTGGAGCGCGAGGCGGAGCGGTCGCCCGCGGCGCTCGGCCTCTGCGAGGAGCTCAAGAAGTTCCAGTTTGTGGCCTTCACCAAGATCCTCCTGGACGTCCTCCCCATCTTCCAGAAGCTCAGCCGCTTCTTCCAGATCGACGACTTGGACCTCTCCATCCTCAAGCCCATCGTCTCCGCCACGGCCACCTCGCTGCAGGCCCAGAAGAGCGCCAGCGGGCAGAACCTCCAGGAGTTCCTCGACGAGGTGAACGAGCACCCCCAGGGCGACCGGGAGGGCGAGAGCCGGCTCTGCTACAAGGGCGTGCAGCTGGCCAACTGCTCCGAGGCCCACCTGCAGCGCTTCCAGCGCCTCAAGGAGAGCTACCTGGAGAGCGTGCGGGGCAACCTGCTGCACAGGTTCCCCAGCGGCGTCCTGGAGGCCGTCAGCTCCTTCTCGGCTATCTTTAACCCCAAGTGCTACCCCCAGGCCCTGGAGGACATCGGCAGCTACGGCGTCAGCGAGCTGAACTTCCTCTTGCAGGCGTACTCGCGGGTGGTGGTGAGCGAGAGGGCCCTCGGCGACTTCCCCCTCTTCAAGCGCGTCGTCTTCAGCCTCGGCCAGCTGTCCTTCAGGGACCTCTGCGCCAAGCTGGTCTACAGCAGCTCCGAGATGCACGAGCTCTTCCCGGACTTTGCCGTGCTCGCCGCCATCGCCCTGGCCTTGCCGCTGGGCTCCGTCCTGGCCGAGAAGGTCAGCCGGGGCCGGGAGCTCCTGAAACGCGGGCGGTCGCGCCGCGCCAGGGACGAGGGGCTCTCCGACCTCATGAAAATCGCCATCGACGGGCCGGCCGTCACCGAGTTTGACTTTGCGCTGGCCGTCGAGTACTACGAGAGCATGCGGGAGCCCGGCTTCCTCGTGGCGCAGGTGAAGTGAGCGGCGGCGCGGGAAGGCGGATGCGGGCGGCGCGGCCGACCCCGACGGCGATGCGGGCGCCGGGTGGCCGAGGGCGACCCGCTGGGTGCTGGGAAGAAGAAACGGGACCCTTTCACCGGGCTGTGGGTCCCGCTTGCGCCCCTCCTTTCGCCCCGAAACGCGTGTTTGCGTTGCTGGAATTGAGAGCCCTTGGGGGAGGTTTCCTGATGGCTTCAACCACGTTCTTCAATTCCAAATTGTGACGAGTTTTTCCCAGGGGAGATGAAAGCAAATCTTCTCGCGAACTCGGATGTAACATTGCCTTTGCACAATGACACCCAGCAGCTTTTACTTAATACTCTGCAAAAATATCTGATTTTTATTATCTCGGAGCCTCGAGAAGGAATGCAGAAACGGCAGCATATCTTTCTAGCTCGGTGGCAAATCCAAAAATGCCTGGCAGTGTCTTGTTGATATTCCTTGCACACAGCACAAAATATTTTTAGTGTTGGATCCAAGTCATGAGCATTTCAAAAGCAAGTCATTTAGGGAATGATACTGTAATCACCAAGGAAATAGTAACTTTTAAATGCATCGTTGTGTATATATGTGTATGTACATATATAAATATATATATAAATATATATATATATATATATATAAAAGATCTATCCTAACTTTCCTAGTGTTTAAAGTACAAAGATATCTGAAAGGACCTTTTGTTTTTCTTTGCAATGACAGAATAAATTATAAACAGGGGTCCAAAAAAGAAAGCAAAGAGAATTCCTTGTCTTTTCAGAGCAGCATCGTGTACCTAAGCTCCCTTTGCAGTATAAGCTCTCTGCAGTCTTGCAACCAAAGAAAGTCTTTTAACGTTGACTTCTGGGACAAACTTGAGTTCTGTTTAGTTTAGGGGTGTTTTTTCCCCCCTTTTAAACGTTCCCTCACCGTGGAGCGATCGCAGCCTGCTCGAGCGGTGTGACGGGGCGACGCGGAGGGCGCGAGCGCCGTGGCCGAGCCTGGACGGGGTGTTGCATGGCGTCTTCTGCGGTCCTTCGCGGGCTCCGCTCTGGTTTGCTCCGAGAGGGCGGTTCTCCGTGGTTCTGTGGGGTGGGATGAGGAGACCCTTCCTACTGATCTCAATTTGCAATAAAGTCGAAACCTGAGACTGAAGCATCATGTCGTTCTCGTGCTCCGGCACCTGGCAGAGCCCGTCCCTCCGCAGAGGCCGCGGCGTCGCCGGCAGCACGGAGGGGCTGGGGCCTCCACCGGCCGCGTCCCGGGCTTTCGGTGGCGGCGGGCGACGTCTCCGCTCCGACTCCTCCGCTACAGGGCCGGGCGCGAGCCGTAGCCGGGACCAACGTCCCGGTGTTAGCGTCCGGTGCCGTTGGCTTATTTCTTTGGTCGCGGGGATCCTCCCGACGGCGCGGAGACGTGTCCTAGCTGAGATCCTTCGGCTCCTTCCCTGGTAAGTTCGCACCGTCCTGCTGATGCGGAGGCTGCGTCCAGCAGAATTTAACCCAAACGTCCGTGCCGGGATCGCGCGCGTTTCTGCGGTGCTGCTCCGGGGCTCGGCACCGGCTGCCCTGCGGCAGCGGGGCTTTGCTCCGTGCCACCTCGTTCTTCCAAGCTGCTCCAGCACCCGAAAGCCGTTTCCGCGGCGGGCAGGCGGGCGCGCGTGGCCGGGTCGCTGCGGTGGCATCGCGCCCCGAGGGCTCCTGTCCGCGCCGGAGCGTGGAGACCTTGTCCGCGACGGCGAAAGCCCAGATTGCTGCGCTCGGGGCTGCTGGCAGGCGACTGCCGCCGTCCTGCGAGCTGCGTCCTTCGCTCTGCCCTGGGGCCGGCGGTGCCGGGCGGGAGCATCCCGTGCCGGGCAGCCTCGCTGTCCGTGCCGTGCACGGGGAGGCTCGGAGCGGCGAGGGCAGGATTTGGCCGGGGAGCGTTGGCCGCGTGCTCTCTCCGCGGGTTCCCGGGGCGGCCGGAGCCCGGCGCTGCGCCCTTCCCGGAGCCGCAGCCTTTGGGGTCCCAGCAGCGAGTCTGGAGGAAGCGGAGGCAATTCCGCCGGCGCTCGGCCGGAGGAGACGCAAGCTGCAGAGCCCCGGGAGAGGGATGCGCGACACCACCGAGGTTTGCTGAGAACGCCTACGGCCGGCGCGGGAGCCGCGCGGTTCCTGTGCAAACAAACAGCCCCCGCCGCCATCTGCCCGCTGCAGCCGGCGCCAGCTGCTCCTCCGCGGCGGCTCCGCGGCGGCGTCTCGTGACGGTGGGAAAAGCCCCGCAGCGGCGGCCCTGCCGCGTTCAGAGGCGCCTTTCTCGGAGGCTCGGGCGCCCGTCGCCTGCGAGCGCAGCTCCTCTGCTCCGCAGGCCCCGGGGAGGGTGGCGCGAGGGGCGAACGCAGCCCTTGTGTGCAGCGCCGTGCGCCCTTGCTGCACCGCGGGCGCTGCGGGACGGAAGGGGCTGCGCCTTCGGCCGGAGGCGTCCGTGTGTCCGAGCGGCAGCGGGGCAGAGCCCCCCATGCTGGGGGTGGGATGCTCCTGCTCCGCTTCCCGGCTGCGGGGAAAAGCGCGGTCGGCATGGCAGAGCCCTGGAGCGCGTCGCTGCCGAGCCGGGTGCGATGCCGGAGCGGTCCCCAGCCGGGATGCGGCGCCGGGATGCAGCACTGCGCCGCCCCGCCCGGGATGCTGCCGTGCTCCCGCAGCCGCCCCGGTCGCCGCCGATAAGGTCGCGTCATTCTATCCGGGGCTCCGCCGCTCCTGCCGAAGCAAATCCCCTTAATTGAGTGTCTAATTAATACCTAAAAATACAGCCCGCAGCTGCTGCTGGAATGCGGCCCGCTGTGAAGGTGGGGGAGAGCCGCAGCGGCGCGGCGTAACCTTGGCCAAGGTGCCCCGGTGAGGCGGGTGGCACCTGCTCGCCGAGGCTTGGGCAGACCGGAGCCGATGGAAACGCCGGCCCTTTTTTATTTAATTGCTTATTTTTCTTTCTTGCAGCCGTAGGAGCGAGCTCTCCGGCCGCGGCTCCTTCCCGCTAGCGGTGGGGTTTTGTCCTCAGCCCTGGGGCAGAGGCTTTCGTTCGCACTCGTTGCGCCTCTCAATGTTAAATTTAATACAGTTTTTAGGCCAGCAAAATCGGGAGGTTTGCGGACGAGGCGGGGGGAAGGCTGGTGCTGCAGCCCAGACGCCGCGGTGACGGCCGCCGTGCTCGCGTGCCTCGGCGGGTGCTGGGGGCTGGTCCCCCGCGCTGCGCCCGGCCCCTCGCGTGATCGGGTGCAGACGTCGTTTCACGCCCCAGAAGGTTAATTATGCAGCGCTCACCCATTTTTTGCTTGCTTCTGCTCCCTTCCCCGTCCCTGCTGCTATTAGTTTTTTTATTTATTTTCGAACCGCTTCGCAGATTTCCCTCCTGGGTGACTTTGGAATTAATTCGATCAGCGCACGCCTGATGGAGCAAAATGTGATTTTCACCCTGGAGTCAGGAGCGGCTGGGGGATGGCTCCTCCCGAGACAGCGCAGGGGCTGCGCGCTCGCCCGGAAAGAGGTCGTTCCTGCCTGGAGGGGCCCCGCGCGCCCGGCTCGTCGTTTGGAAACTCGGGAATCTTTCGAACTTTGAATTTCAGATTTTTGTCTTGACGCCTGCATCGGCCTGGTTTCTGCTGGCAACGAGCGTCATTTAAAACAAAATGGGAAGGGAAAAAGAAATAAGGGAGCGGTGGTAATCTGCTGCCGGGCGGAGGTGCTCGATCGGCAATTGCAGTGCCAGCGCGCGGGGCGGCTGGGCTGGATGCGGGAGCGCCGAGCTGGCCGGGCCCCGGCGCGCTCAGCCCGCCCCTGCTCCCGGGGGGCCGCGTCCTTTTATTTAAAGACAACTATTATTAACTCTGGGCTATTTTTGACTCGCACCCCGGAGCTCGCAATTAGTGCGCGGGGGAGGATGCGAAGCAGCCGCGGGAACGTGGGCGGCTCCGGCAGCAGAGCCGGCGCTGGGTGCGGGGGCACCGGCCGCGGGAGCCCGGCGCGGGCTGCTCCCACCCCAAATAGCAGCGGGGGGGCCGGGGTCACCACAGCCCTGGGGGCTTTCAGCCAGCGCAGAGACCTCTGGAGCAGCTCGAAGCACGCTCCTCCGCGTGCCGATGGTCTGATGCGAGGACGGCCGTGGTGCGTGTTAATTCTGACGTTGATTTTGAGCCCAGGAGCCGGAGGGATGTCCTGGGCCACCTTGGGACTTCCTAGAGGTGAAGATCCAGGGTCCTCTCCGGGACGTCCCGCTTGGGCACCCAACGCTGCGAGCAACGTCCACCGCAACTTCCTTCTCTCTCCCCTCTCATCCAGGTCCGTCCGGGCACAGCAGCCCCCTCTTAGCCTCGCTGCCGATTCCCGGCCGTCCCCTCCATCCCCCCTTGGACATCAAGCACTTCCTGACCTTCCGGCTCAACGGGACGTCGCCGCTCAACCTCTTCCCCAACTTCAACACGGTGAGTCCCGGGGCGGGCGAGCGCGGGTGGCCCCGGTCCTGTCCCGCGTCCGGGCTCCTGTCCCCAAAACGCATCTTCTCCGTGTCACCTCTCCTTGAACCTCCCGGGTAATTCTGGCCGCGGTTGGGGGGTGTTTGCAGGGACCAGGGGATGCGCCCGAACGGGGCCGTGAGCATCCAGAAAGGCCAGTTCCTCCCCCATCCATCATGCTTACAGACCGAAATTAAAAAGACGCTTCGTTTTAACCAAGTTCAATTGGGTTTTGCTCCGGGAATCAATAGTAATAGAGTAAGTCTGGAGAGCAGTTCGTTAGTTTAAATAAATGGAGAGAGGGAGCCCATAAAGACACAGGGCGTTTGGCGGAGGGCACGTGGCCCGCGCGGGCGTCCGGGTGCCTCGTCGTCGCGGCAGCTCTTGCTGGTTTGTGTGGTTCAAGCTCAGGCTGAAGCCCGACCACGTGCTTGGACTATGCAATTAAACACGTCTCTATACGTTTCCGTGGATATGTAAAGCCAAGGATGCACGATGGCATCTCAGGCGTGAAATATTATTCTCCTTCCTTCGTGTCTCCTCCTCTTCCCAACCTCCCACCCTCGAAACCCGCCGTGACGTCGCCTTGGGACGGCACCTCCTTCTCCAGCCCCTTCCTCGGCTCCGGGTCCCGCGTGGTGGTTCGGACGCCTGGGGCTCGTTCCCGGGCCCGGCTGGTCGCGTGGCGGGGCGAGGGGACACGGTGACGGTGGCTGGGCGAGGGGGACGCGGTGACAGCAGTGGGGCGAGGGGGCTCGGTGCCGGTGGCGGGCATCCACCTCGTCTAAGTGGCTTTGAAATCAGCCGCGCTACCAAGGTGCAAACTATCATAGGGGTCTTCAAAGGCGGCCGCAGAAATTAAGTACCAAATTCCTGCTGCTGCTGAATGGGATTCAGACATCTAACTCCGCTAAGCTCTTTTGAAACCCCGGCTTTGGGCTGCCTCTCCCCTGCGCTAACAAGCAGAATCACAGGAGAGCAGAGGGTTTTGATGCCATTAGCGCTGCTGCTCTTTGTCTCTGCTCCTTTTTTTAGTTGCTGGAGTCAGCAGCTCGCTTGAACCAGGCGCTGTGATTTGTGCCGCTGGGCTCTCCCTGGCCCCTGCCTTGGCACGTGTTTTCCAAAGTCATGTTGCTTAAAAAAAAAAAAATAGGAAATTAATCTCTCGCGCTTGCTGGCGGTGCCCAGCCCCGCGGCGCAGCTGTGCAGCAGCAGGTCCGGCCCGTCGCCGCTGCAGCGGGTCCGCGTTCGGGAGCTAATCCCCTGCTTTGCAGGGACGCTTGCGGCACCTCTCCGGGCCGGAGCAGGGCTAAGCCCTTGAGCCGTTCGGGATGCGCGTGGCCACGCGCGCGTGCTGCGACTTTGCAGGACTCCGGGGGAGCTTTCGGGGCCGCAGGTGCAGAGAGGGCTCGCAGCCGGCGTCGCGTCTCCTCCGGGAAACGGGCGGAAAGGTTTCCTCACCGTCCCGCGTGCGAGACGCGGAGCATCCCGGAGCCCTGGGCCACACTCGGACCCGGCCCGGCGGTGTCGGGGGCTCGGGCTGCCGCTGCCGTCCCCGGCCCTCGCTTGCCCCGGGGGGGGTTCGGCTACGCGGGCTGAAACGGGGGTCGGCACCGCTCTGCCCTGCGGACCGCGGCGCGTCGTCCCCTCCGCAGCAGCCCGTAGCGGCCCGGCAGAGCGCTTTGCGCTGGGAGCAGGTCACCAGGCTCTCACGAACCCAGCAGATGTTTTACTCTGCAGCAAGCGAAGCCCTTCCAAGCTGAGCTCTCCTGCCACTTAAAACAACAACAGGAGCGGGGGGAAAAAAGATCCTAACGCAATACGCAAGGAGCGTTTCATGCTCGAAAGGCACTTTCCAGCTCTTGGGATGCTGCAAATCCCCAGGACCTAACAGCGTCTTGCAAACCCCCAGCAGAAGACGTGATCCGAACTGATACTTTGTCCCTGCGAATTCCCGTTTCCGACCCCGGCGGCTGGCAGGAAGTTCAGCACCGAGGTCTCTATTTATATCGGTAGGAACATCCAGGGATAAAGAAAGTCATTCGAGTCAGTAAGAATTGACTATAAAGCCGAGATCTTTGCTCTCCCAGCGCGCCGTGCCCCCAAATCCACCTCTGCTCTGGGGTGCGTCGTCCGCCGCGGCAGCGGGAGCCCGGTGCCCTCAATCGCTGCCGTGGGCTTCGGCTGCGGGAATCGGTACGTCCCTCCGGTCCCACGCCCGCGGCCCCTGGGGGAGTAAGTGGGGAGATATATATATATATTTATTTTCCATCTCAAATAAGTGACTGCATGTTAGAGAGACGTTCATGGAGTACTTTATTTTCATGCAAACGGCAGCGCAGGGGCGCTCGGGTGGCGTCGCGGGTCGGCTCTGCCCCGGGTGCAGAGAGCAGGCGGCTCGCGCCGGGGCCGGGCAGCGCGGGGGGCACGCGCGCCGCGGGCTGCGATCGGCGGGGTTTGGCTCCGAAAAGCCTTTTTGAGAGCGAACGCTTGCTTTTCCTCCTGGCTAGGAGGCGGCGATGGCCGGAGAGCCGCGAGGTGCCCGGGGCGCGCGGGGCGTTGGACGGATCCGATCCCCCCAGTTTGCAGCGGCGAGGGCAGGTGCGCGGGGCGAGGAGGGGTCGCCAATTTAATCCGATTTTGGAGCTGCCCGGAGGGCGGTGGCTTTGCACAGCCGCCGCGATGCTCAGCCCGTGCCGAACGCGTGCACGGCGGGCCGAGCCCCATCAAAGCTGGCACGAACCGAACAAAAACCGCTTGGACGATTCAAACGTCCCCCACTATTGACGCTAATGCGGTTACGTGCTCCAGCACGCCCGGGATGGAAAGCAAAGTTTCCTGGGAGGCTGTAATTTAGCGTTAATTAGTAGAGGTGGAAATGGCTAGCACGGAGCGTCGAGGACCCTTCATCGCCGAACAGCGAGCTCTTGAAGCGGCGCTCGTCCCCGCGGCGCCGAGCGATGCCCCTCTCCCCTCGCCTAAAGCCCGATTTGGGGCAGGACGGTGAGGTTCAGCCGGGGCAGAGCACTGGCAGGGCTGGCGGATTCGGGCCGGGGCCGCTCTCGCCTCCTTCACCCCGCTGCAAGGATTAGAGCCGTTTTTCTTCCTTTTGCACGGAAAAGGTGGGTGTTTCTCCTGGAAGCCAGCGCCAGCCCCGCTCCTGCCGGCAGCGCGGTGCTCGGTGCCCTGGGCCCTCGCAGTGCTCGGTGCCGGGACGAGCAGCGCCGCTGCCGTCTGCAGATTCCCCCGGTCCGCCGCCGCACCCCGAATGCTCTTCATTTATATTCCAGATAAGTGAGCAAAATTTCATAGCAAACAGGCACTTCATTAATCACTCGCTGTTACCATTCTGCTCACTTCTGGAATGGAATTTGGGGTCTCGATAATGGCTCCGTTGTCCAGGCATGTGCCTCGAAGACTGATGCACCTGTCTCGGCAACTAAATAGCTTTGCAGAGAAATACGATCGCCTGAAAACCCCAGGCTCTACTGACAGCAGGACTCAGATAAGATAATCTTCCTATGCCACAGGGTAGGGGAACAATACTTGCATTATAGATTATAGCCACGCTCAAACAAAGAGGTTATTCTTATTTCCCCCCCTCCCCATAATAAATGCATTTTGTTTAAAACAATTATGGCTTTTCGAACAAGTTTGCTGCTGCGGCTGAGGGCCGTGCGGAGCGTCGGGCAGAGGCAGAAGCGCCGGGCTGTCATCGGCCCGCGCGCCGCCCCGGGCAGACCGGCTCCTCGCAGCCGGCGGCAGTCGCTCGGCCTCCGCGCACGTGTCCCGCGGGATGCCAGGATGGCGCGGGCTCGCAGGCCGCTCGAGGAGTGCGGCAACGTCCTCGGCCTTGCACCACGACGGCGGCGGGCGAAAATAGCCCCCTGCCCGCGGCGGAGGGGGGTTCAGCCCGGAGCCGGCGCGGATGCACCGTGGGGTCGGTGGCTCCTGCTCCTGCCGAGTCCCGGGAAAGGCTCCGGGGCCGCGGGCAGGCGGAGGCGGCAGCTGGGCGCTCAGACGGAGACCGATAATTTGCTGTGCACACCACGGGCAGCTGCCGTGACGCGGTGCGAGGCCGGGGCCGGGGTGCCGTGGCCAGGACCCCCCCCCGGTGCTGGGACCCCCCGGTGCTCGCCCCCCTCCGCCTTGCTTTGGGCGGCCCTGGGAAAGCCGCTTTGCTCTTCCCGGAGCGCCCGGCCAGGACGCTCAGCGTTCCCGCTCTGCTCCTGCGGGCGCCGGGAAGAGCTGGGGGCCCCGGGTGGGAAGGCTCCTTCCCCCCCTGCCAGGCAAGAGCGAGTATTTGGACCCTGTAGGCTGGGCTTTTTTCAAGGATGGCTTAAAAAATAATGCATCGATGCAGAGTACGTAGTTGGTGCACGAGTGCTTCCCCGGGGACCTCCGGGCTGGGCCGAAATCCCAGCTCATGCACTGATTCCTCGCTCCTAGAGACCGGGCACAAACGGTCCCGGCGCTGCCCCGGCGGGCGCTGGCCGGGCCCCGGGCGCGGCGCGGCACCGAGCCCCCTCTGCCTTCCTCCCCGCAGATGGACCCGGTGCAGAAGGCGGTGATCAGCCACACCTTCGGCGTGCCGGCCCCGCTCAAGAAGAAGCAGTTCATCTCCTGCAACATCTGCCACCTGCGCTTCAACTCGGCAGTAAGCGGGGCGACGCGGGGGGGGCCGGGCCGGAGGGGCCGCGGGGCCGGGCGTGCGGTGGTACCCGGCGCCAAGGCAGCCCCGGGGGCCGTGGGGGGCTCGCGGGCGTTTCGCGGCTCCTGCCAGCTCCGCTCTGCCATCCGCCCGTGGCTGCCCCGGCTCACGATCTCCCCAGCATCTTCTCGTTCGCGGGCCCGAGCGCTCCCCGAGCCGCTGCATCCTCCGCGTGGCTCTTTTGTCCTCCTGCACCCCATCGTTTTGTCCTCCTGCACCCCATCGTTTTGTCCTCCTGCACCCCATCGTTTTGATCAGGTCCATTCCCTGCCGTCCCTGTCCTGTGTTTGTGTTTAAGCTGCTCTATCAGCCCCCGTGATTCGTGTCTGCTCCGGATGAACCTTTCCCGCGCTGCCTTCCCAGCACGATGCTGGAGCAGGCGGGTTTTTCCTCCAGCCTTTTATTCCATGTAAACCAACCACCTCGTAGAGGGGCGTAAGGAAACACAGATCCCTGCGGTCAGGAACCGCACGCAGCCGAGCTTTGTGGGGAAAACTGATTAAGAGTTTGGAAGGGAGCCGGCGCTCGGAGGCCGGGGGCGCGCGAGCAGCGGGCTGGGCGCACTGGGGGCTGCCGCTCCGTGCGGCTCCTTCCCGCGGCCGGCGTTCCCGGCGGATGCTCCGCGCGGTGGATGCTCCGAGCGGCGTCTCGCCTGCCCGCGGCGCTGCCGAGCCCCGGCCGCTGCCAGCCGTGGTGCCGCTTGTGTTGCTGCGTGAAATGGCAGCGGCCCTCGGTGACCTATTTAGGCTGCAACCGCCCCGGCCCGGCCCCGGTATCTGATGCAGCTTCTTTGTGTTCGCTAACGAGGCTCCTGCCCCGGCCTCCTCCTTTTCCCGCGCACTCGCCGTGGATGCCAAACTCTTGGATGCTTGTCCCATCCTTAAAAAGCGGAGGGAGGGTGGGAAGCTGTGTTGCTGCCTCCCAAGCGCGGGAAGCCTCAAACGGCCCCTGGAAACGCCCCGCAAATTAATCCGCGCTGCTCCGTAATAGAGCATCTCAATTCATATTGGATTTGGTTTCCATAAATTGCTGAACTCTGGTTGTTCTGGCGACAATGCTGCATTGTCCCTGACCGCTAAGTACACAGGCCTTTGGGGTATTTTCTTTTGTGTGCGTTTTTATCGGTTCCTCGCAGGCATGAGCCCATCAACACGCACTTCGTTATCCGAGGTTCGGCGGGAGAAAGGAGCCCGCGAATGTAAATCGCGTGTTAGACACCCGTTAGGTGACAACAGGGGATGCGGCCTCCCCGCCAGAGCGTTTTTTTATTTTATTTTCACGGCTAGCAGTTCATCGTAGGTTTCTGAAGTCATAAATTCTGCCTGAAAGCTTCTTTTAGAAGTGGCGCGGTGCATTTAATCAGCGCGGGGTCCTTATCTCGGCCTCGCAAGGCGGCAGCTTAGCGAAGCGATGCCTCACCCCGTGCACGCGCGGAGCAATCTGGGGAGAGGGAGCGGCGGCTCTGCAGCGCGGCTGGCCGAAACCGCTGCCCGATGGGCGATACCGACAGGGACGGGGCGGCCGCCTCCGCGCGTCCGTCTGTCCGTCCGTCCGTCCCGGGCCGCGGCGCTGACGCAGCCTCCCGTCCGCCCCCGCAGAACCAGGCGGAAGCCCACTACAAGGGCCACAAGCACGCCCGGCGGCTGAAGGCCATCGAGGCCATGAAGAGCAAGCAGAGGGCGGCAGCGGCGGGCGGCCGGGACAAGGCGGGCGACTTCCCGGCGGCGCTGGAGGGCGGCGGGGACGGCGGCAGCGCAGGTACGGGGACGAGGGGGACGCTCGCCGGGGCGGGGGGCTCGGCGCGCTTCAGCGACGGGCGGTATTGAAAAGGAGGGGTGTGCAGCGGCGGCTAACGACGGCGCTAACGAGCCGGCCGCTCCCGCAGCAGCGCAGCCCCCATAGCAGCACCCGGCGAGGGCTCGTGGGCTGGCGGCGGCGAGGGCAGCGCTGGGGCTGCTCGGTGCTGAGCTGAGCACGGTTGCAACGAGTTGCGGATAAAAGCACGAACGGGAGAGACCCCGGGTCCAGGGCGGGGGGGGGGGTCGGGTCCTATCACTCCCCGAAACCCAGGAGAGCTTTGCGAGGACGGAGCGCCTCCCTCTCCGTCGATCCCTGCCTTTCCCCTTGCCTCCCGCCAGCTCCCGCCGGCGGCCTCCAGGACGCGGAGGGCGAGAGCAGCGGCCCGGCGCCCAGCCCGGCGACGTCCCCCGCGGAGCTGCCGGGCCCCGTCCCGCCGCCGGGCTCCCCGCCGGCCTCGGAGCTGTCGGAGGGCGGCTCGGACGCCGCCAGCGTGGCCTCCCCGGCCGTGCCGGGCACCGAGGCGCGGGCGGCTGAGCCGGGCGGCAGCGTCGCCTCGGCCCCGGACGGCGGCGAGAAGGAGGGCAAGAAGAGCAAGCAGCACCTCTACTGCCCCACCTGCAAGGTGACCGTCAACTCCCTGTCCCAGCTGGAGGCTCACAACACGGGTAAGGCGTCGCGCCCACGCGGTCCGGCCGCGGGGATGCTGCTCGGAGCGGTGTCTGGCGCTGCCGAACCGCGTTGCAAAGGCAGGCGGTGGCGTTTCACCTGTGCTGTTGCTTGTGACAGTGTTTTAGCAAGGTGAAATGCTCTTGTTGTCCGTGTCCCTTAGTTAAGGGTGTTTTCGGGCAGCTGTCCGTCCGTCCGTGCGGCATCCCGGAGCATCCCGGAGCATCCCGGGGCCGGGGGCCGCGCGGCGGGTGACCTCCAGCGGCGTCTGCGGGCTCTGCAGCGCCGGCTCCTGCCCGCCCGCCTTCCTCACGCAGTGCTAAAAAACACCGACACCCCCGTTTTAGGGGAAAGACCCTCTTCTCCCCCGGTTCGGGGGGGCTGGAGACCGGCTCCCCCAGCCCGCAGCCCCCTCCGGGCTGCAGCGGCGCCGGGGCGGGGGCAGCCGGAGCGGCCGCGGCGCCGGGGTCGGCCGAGGACAGAGCCGCGGCTTAGCTGCAGCCGTGTCCTTTTGCTTTTGTCAGCTCCGGTTACAAATTTAGGAGCTGATTTGGGGGAAAAAGAACAAACAAACAAACAAAGCGTTCGCGGGCTCGCGTCCCTCTGCGGCTGTCGCGGCGTGCCGGCTCCTCGCTTAGCGCCTTAGAAAATGGACCGAATTAGCGATGGCTTGAATTTCCCGTCCGCCCCCGTGGCCGCGGCGGCAGGACAGGGCGCCCCGTTCCCCGGCGTGCGGGATTCCTGGGTCCCGCTTCCCTGCCTCCCTCAGCCCCCGCGAGCTATTCCTGGCCCTGCCGCCGGCTCCGCCGTGACCTTGGGCATCGCTGAGATGCGGCGGCGGCGCGTGCCGAGCGCTGCGGACCCTGCCGACGCCCGGGCGCGGGGTGACGGGCTCCAGGACGGGCTTAAAATAGCGGCGTCTCCGGAGGGCTGGCGCAGGGAGGGCGGCTTCGCCCAGCGGAGCGGCTGCGCGAAACCTGGGGCAGCGGCGCGGCGGGGTTTGGACACGGCCTCGTCTGCCGCTGGGAGCGGCGTGCGCGAGCCGGGGGTGCAGCGGTGAGGCTCGGGGGGTGCATGGTGTTCTGGGGGTGCACGGCGTTTGGGGGTTGCATGGTGTTCTGGGGGTGCACGGCGTTTGGGGGTGCACAGGGCTCGGGGGTGCACGGCGTTTGGGGGTTGCATGGTGTTCGGGGGTGCACAGGCCTCGGGGGTGCACAGCGTTTGGGGGTTGCATGGTGTTGGGGGGTGCACGGGGCTCGGGGGTGCACAGCGTTTGGGGGTTGCATGGTGTTCGGGGGTGCACGGGGCTCGGGGGTGCACAGCGTTTGGGGGTTGCATGGTGTTCGGGGGTGCACGGGGCTCGGGGGTGCACGGCGTTTGGGGGTTGCACGGTGTTCGGGGGTGCACGGGGCTGGGTGTGAAGCAGCGACCGCCCGGTGGGTGACCCGGCGCCGGTGCAGAGGGGCGATAGGTGGGTGGCAGCCGGGCAAGCGGCCGCCTGCGCTCCGCAGCCCCTTCCCACATCCACTGCCGACCTCGGCAAGGTCACGTCCCCTCCTGGGTCTCGCTTTCCCGGAGCCCGGCGTCGCACGGACGGGTGTGGGGTCGCGGTGGGGCGGGGGGCCCGTCTCTCCCGCAGCGGTTCCCGGCGACGTCCCCGCGTTTGCCGAGCGCCCGCTCTCCCCCCCCGCCCCAGGGGCCAAGCACAAGTCGATGCTGGAGGGTCACAGCACCCAGGTGCGGCGAGGCCGCGGCAAGCTGCTCTCCCGGGCGGGGCACAAGGCCAAGCGGATCGGCAACAAGGGCAGCATCAACATCCAGAATAAGGCGTTTCACTGCCAAGTGTGCGAGATCTACGTGAACTCGGAGACGCAGCTCAAGCAGGTGACGAGCCCAGGCCTCCCGCCTGCCCCCTCCCTCGAAGCGCGGGGGACGTGGGGGCACGGGGAGCTCTGCCAAGGCCGCGCGCTCGGCTCCGGGGTGTTGCATCCTCCCCCGGTACCTGGTGGCCGCGGAGAGGGGGAGCTCTCGTTTACAAGCCGCCTGCCTTGCAAATCCCTGAGGATTTAAGGTGAGGGGGGACCTGTACCCGCTTGCCCAGGCCCTATTGCTTCTCCCTGCCGCGGGGGGAAACAGACTTCCCTGGGTTTGTACTTGCAAAGCCACGTAAGCTCGGAGCCGGGTGCAGGGGTCCCAGCCGGGAGGGCTCCCCGGGGCTCTGCAGAGCGGCAGACAAATTGATAGCAAAAAGCCCCAGAAACAGCAGCAGCGCGGGGCGGTTTTGTGCAATGCAGCTAAAACCCCGCTCCGGTGGCGTCCGGGGGCTGGAGCTGGCGGCGCGGGCGGGCGACGGGGCGACGGGACGCGGGTGACGCCGCCGCTTTCCCCCCGCAGCACATGAGCAGCCGGCGGCACAAAGACCGGCTGGCGGGGAAGCCGCCCAAGCCCAAGTACAGCCCCTACAACAAGCTGCAGAAGAACGCGGCCCTCGCGGTGAGTATCCTCGAGGGAGCTGCGAGGTCTCTGTCGCCCCGGGCGCCCTCGGCCGCCTTAGCCAGCTCTCGCGATGAGAGACGCTTTGCCCGTTTTTCCTGCAGTTTCTCGCGCCCCGGGGGCAGATGGAGCCTGCTGCCTCGGCGGGGCGAGGGGTCCCTGGCGTTAGCAGACACCCACCCAGGCTCTTCCTAGCATTAGCAACGGGAGCGGGAGAGGGGGCTCGTTCGTGAGCCACCCGGCAGCCGCGTTCAAAGCGGTCGCAGCATTTGCGGTTCCTCCACCTGTTTCAGTTTCTAGGGGGGAAGCTGTGATTTTGGGGCGCTCGGAGCCAGCGCGGCGGTGCGGTTCGGCTGGGGCTGGGCGTGCAGGGATGCTGCCCGGCGTCGCGGGGGGCCGGCAGCCAACCTCAGCGGAGGGAAGCAGCGAAAAGCACCGCAGACGCTGCGGCTGGGCGGCTCACGCGTTGCCGCTTGCCCCCGCTCTGCCGCAGTCCAAGCTGGCTTTGCAGAAGCACCTCACCAAGACGCTGGCGACCCGCTTCCTCCCGAGCCCGCTCGCCGCCGCCGCCGTGTGCGCCATGCCCGGGCCCCTGGCCCTGCGGCCGGCCGCCGCCACCCTCTTCCAAGCCCCCCTGCTCGGACCAGCCCTCTTCCGGACGCCGCCGGCCCATGTCCGCGCCACGCCGGGCCCCATCGTCTTCGCGCCCTACTAGCGCTGCCGGCCGCTCCGGACCCGGCCGCGGCGACGCTCCGGCCGCCGGGAAACTGTAGTCGTAGGCGTCCACCCGGCTTCTCCCTGCTTCGAGCGGGCTCCGGCTGGAGCGAGCGGTGCCGTGGTGGGCAGAGCATCCCGCCCGGCTCTCCGGGACCCCGCTGCGGCTGCCGCCGTTTCCCGCTCGCCTCCTCCCGGGCGCCGGGCTGGAAGGAGAGGAGCCGGCCGTCCCCGGGGATCCCTGCGGCCGGCCGCCCCCGGAGCTGCGAGCGGAGCCTCCGTCCGGCCCTGCGGGGGGGAAACGTCCCCAGCACAAGAAGAAACCGGCGTTTCCCCGGCCGGTTTCACCAGCACGGCCGCGCCACCCCCTCGCCAGAGCCATCGGCAGAGCCGGCCCCCGCGCCGCTGCCCTCCGAAAGCCCCGCGCCCCGGCGGCGCCAGCACGGTGGGGACCAGACGCCTGGTCCTCCTGCCAGCGGCGGGGACCCCCGCCCGCAGCCCCGTCCCACCGCCGCGTGCGGGGGTGACCCTGCCCCTACCTCCCGGTGACGCCGTGAGGCTCCGGACGTCCCTCGAGCGCTCACGGTCCCCCGCCGCGAGGTGCCATCGCTGCTGCCGAGCCGGCCGCCACGTGCGGTCGTCCCGTCCCCCCCGTCCCGTCCCGTCCCGTCGTCTTCACTGTGCTCAAGACCCAGCGACGGCCCGGGCTGGAAACGGCACCCGCGGCGCTGCGGGGTCCCGTCGCGCTGCTGTGAACAGGGACACGCAGGAAAGTCGCCACCCGAGTGGACCTCACGCTGGAGCGACGACCCGCCCCAATCTATGCAATCCCGTGGGAGCAGCTCGCCCGGGGGTCTGCCGGCTGCGGTTCCCCTCGGTGCTCGTGCCGTCCGTGCAGCCGGAGCGCTGCCTGGAGCAGAAAGGAGCTGAAACACTTGGATCCGTGCAGACGGTTCCCTCCAGAGCCGCTTCCCCTCCCCAGCCCGGGTGCTGGCTCGAAGACGCCCCGCTGCGTCCCCAGCCCGTACGCAATTCGCCTCGGGAAGAGGCTGGTGGGTCTGTGCCGCTGCGGTGGGCGAGCGCCCGCTCCCCGGGCTGCTCCGCGAGCAAGGCAGCATCTCGGGAGGGTTTTGCCCGGTGTGCGCTACCAATGCTCAGGACAGGATTGCGGCAACGCAACGGGAGGCGAACCGGGAGCTGCCGCCGGGTGACTCGCGTGGCCGAAGCCGTCTGCTTCCTCGGCGTCTGCGGGGAGCCCGGAGCCGCGGCGATGGTAGGTGATGCCGCGGCGATGGTAGGTGATGCCGCGCCGAGGGAGCCCAGGCCGCCCGGAGCCGCGCGCCTGCTGCTCGCGGGAGGGTCCCGCTTGGCCAAGCCATGGGCAGTGCTGACCTGCGCTGCTGCGCTCAGGTGCTGCCCTGCGCGAGGGAGCCCCTGGTACGGATTTACTGCTCAGGGCATCTCCCGGCCACCACGGAGGTGGAGGGAAGTGGGGTGGGGGCAGCAGGAGAGGGGGCGAGAGCTTGTGCGGAAGGAGGGGGGACTAGAGATAACCGAATGGTCGGGGGTGGTGGGAGACGTTCCCGAGGGACAGAAGGCTCCCAGCGGCGGTGGATGTGACCGGGATAGCGAGGTGGTCGCCGTGTCCCGGGGGAGTCTGCGCTGGCTGGGCCCCGCAGGCAGCGGGAGGGACGCAGCTCTGCCAGTGTCTTAAGGCCAAGCAGCCCGTGGGTCACCCCCGCTGCAGCCCTCGCGCTGCTCCTGGCAGCCTCTGCCCCACGCGTCTCGCCGTGCCCTTCTCCGCGCTGCCGCCCGGTCAGCCTGGCCCCCCCCCCCGAGGAGGGCGACTCGTCCCCTCCTGCACGCACGCGCCAGCCCCAGGAGCGCGGGGAGCCGGGGAGCGGGCAGCCGTGGCCATGCTCCAGCCTGCAGGAGCCGGCAGGCCCCGGGGGTTGTTCCCCTGCGTTTTGTTCTAAAAAGCCTTCGCTGGAGCCAGCGGTAGCTGCTCCCACCACCCCTCCGTCAGTGGAGTCCTACTACACTCCTACACTTGGCACTTTAACCCCGTGAAAGCCATTCCTTCTAATAACAATAATACTGCAACGAGCTGCGTAAGAGCAGCCCCTCTGCTGCCGCCCCGCCGCCGCCAGCGAGCCCCTCCCTGCTCCTGTGCTATCCAAAGCATTGACTGCCTTTGACTTAGCGTCTGCTGTACTAGGTAGTAGGGCATAGTCCATAGCGCTCAATAACGTGTGCCCCTCTGTAAATAACCTCGGAGTGATGTGAACACAGTTTGAGTCCAAAAAAAGAAATAAATAAAGAACCCAGAAAAATGCCATAAACAGACTCTAGGGACTTGGCCAGTACCCCTCCTGTAATGTTCACTGTATATTTTTTGATGTACTATAACTGTTGGGAAAAAAAAAAAGGAAAATATTTTGATAATCAAATCTCATCGCTTTATTGTGTTACTCAGTAAATAAAAGGAACAAGTATAAACAAGCCAGGGCTTTCTCGTCATCTTTGCCTAGATCCAGACTAGCCAAAGGGAGCACGTGCGGGGAACGTTCCCCTTGTCCTGCGGTTCTGAGAGCCAGTGCTGGGACAGACATGGGGAGCGCTGCCACAGCCCTAAGCATCGGGGTGTTGTGGGCTAAGCCCAGGCCCAGCGTCTCCCAGGTTAGGACGGAGTTTGCGCTTAGCAAGAGCAGGGCGGCAGCGTGGTGGACGGCGGCGCTGTGAGACGCAGGGCCTGACCCTGCCCTCAGCCTCAGCACCTTGCGCCGCTCTGCACCACGCGCTCGCTGGGGCATGACGTGCATCTTGCGCACAACTTGACCAAGAACTGAACGTTTCTGCACGCACAGGAGCAGAGGACGCTGCTGGGAAGGGGTGACACACTGGACCGAAGCGGCAGCCCCGCAGAGCCAGCCAGGGTAGGGCAAGGGAGCGCTGCTCTGGCAGCGGCTGTGCTGGATGCGTGGCCAGCAGGGACCCTTCTCACGCGGTACCAGCACGATACACAACGGGGCAGCTCGCCAGCCAGGGAACGGTTCCTCTGGCCTGGCAGCACTCGGACGCGGAGCTGATTCCAACCTGGCGGTGAGCCCTACGCTGTGCCTCCCTTGAGCACATGCATCCCCCGGGTCTGCCAGCCTGCGCCCGAGAGCAGGAGACGAGGCCCGGGAGGAGAGGAGCGTCACTCGGTGAGTCCAGGCTTGTCTGCAGGACGTGGACAGTGAAAAGAGCAGGCCCTGTCCCTGCCCGGGCAGCTGGGTCACCTCTCTCATCCTCAAAGACTGTCCCCGGCCCTGGGACGCCCATTCCTCCTGCCACCATGCTTCCCGCCGGCTCCACCCCACCAAACAGGCTCAGCAGGAGGTGAATGCAGGGAAAAGGGGGAGGTGAGGGAGAGGAGGTGGCAATGGAGAAGGGAAGGACAAGGCTCAGCCATCCATGGAGCCGCTGCCCTTGTTCTTGCGACTCAGGGGAAAGGCAGACTTGCTTTGTGGCTGCGTCATCTTACTGGCCAGGTAGATGAAGGGCTCGATCAGCGTGCGCCGGTCCGCCACAGACACCTCCCACAGCTTCACCTTCTCGCCCTTGGCCCAGTGCTGGGCTGCGTCGTGGTCCACCCGGCGCTGCTCCTGCAGGTCACACTTGTTACCCAGTACCACAATGGTGACCTGTTCAAGAAAATGAAGGTGAGAAGAACCCCTGCAGGCAACAAACACAGTCAACCGGTACTGCCTGGCTCTGCCTTGACAATACCCTCAGTACCAGGCCCAGTTCTGCTGCTAAATTCCTCCTCTGCGCTAAGGCCTTTAAAACGACATGTTTCCACGTGCTCCCATCCAGCAGCTCCCCCTTCATGTTCAGACTGTGTGTCTCAGAGCAGCCCCAAAGTGGAAGGGCCTGTTGAGCACCTGCACGCTCAATGCCACAGTGGCCTATAGAAGGGCCCAGTGCGAAAGGGCAGGAAGAAGCGAGATCAATCAACAGCCCTGGAAACTGAAGGCCCCTTGTGAAATAACCAAAGCAGCAGACCGGTAAGCCCTGTCCCCTTAGCAAGAGCTGTGTGAACCTTCTTTCACACAGAGCCTTTCTGCTCGATGGCTGTGGAACAATCAGGGTGGCAGAGCAAATACTCTCCCCTGAAAGCATCCCAGAATGGTACCAGTTACAGGTGAGGGTCTTACGGAACAGGACCTTGTCACCATCCTGTGAAAGCCAGAGGCGAGGAGAGCGTCTCTGGGTGAGAAGTGGTGAACAAGGGGAGCAGATCCTGCACTGCAGCCCCAGTCCCTTGGGGAGACTGTGGTTGCTCACCTCTTTCTTGTCTTTGGACTTGTCAATCTCCTTCTTGAGGAGCTCCACCCGCTTGAAGGACTCCTTGCTGTCGGTGCTATAGACGAGCACGTAGCCGTCAGTGCAGGAGAAGCAATGCTTGGGGAGCTCCAGGCCATCCCGCAGGCCCCGCGTGTCGTAGAAGCGCACCTGCTCGCGCACCCCGCGGTCTGTCTCAATGGAGCCCACGTAAATGTCCTCCTGGGTCTCGATCATCTCGGAACCTGCAAGGGGGGTGGGCTGGGGTGACCCGGGGAAGCCGGCCGCGGCACTGTCCCTGCCGCAGCCTGGAGAGCCATCGTGCCGGGCGGCTTGAGGCAGGGCATCGCGAGTCATTCCTCCTCCCGACGCCTCTGTGTTTCGGTGGTTCTGGCCCAAGACCGCCAGGCCCTGCCCGCCCCCACGCAGACACAGCGCAGGGCTGTCTCACCCCCGCCTTCTCCAGCAGCCACAGGGGCTTTGTGAAGCAGCCGGGAAGGCAGGAAGGCCCCTCGCAGGCTTCCCCCGCCCCCGGCACCACCGCCCCACACGTACCCACGACGTGGTTCCCGTAGAGCAGCTGCTCCAGGATGGATGTCTTCCCGACGGAGGCCTGCCCGCACACCACCACCTTGCAGCTCTTCCCCATGCCGGCTCACGGCGCTCTGCGGAGGGCCAGGCCTGGAGGGATCCTGCCGAAACGCGCTGTCAGGGGGGCAGGAGCGGGCACACAGCCCTGTCGGGGGGGACACACAGCCCCCGTTGGGGAGATGGCAGGGGGCACACAGCCCCGTCGGGGGGGGGGGGGCAGAAGCGGGCACACAGCCCCGTCAGGGGGGCAGAAGCGGGCACACAGCCACATGGGGCGGTGGGGGGGGGGGACACAGCCCCATCGGGGGGGCAGGATCGGGCACACAGCCCCATCGGGCGGCTGGGGGGAGGAACACAGCCCCATCGGGGGGGCAGGATCGGGCGCACAGCCCCATCGGGGGGCAGGGGGGCACAGGATCGGGCACACAGCCCCATCGGGCGGTTGGGGGAGGAACACAGCCCCATCGGGGGGGCAGGATCGGGCGCACAGCCCCATCGGCCGTTGGGGGGGGGAACACACAGCCCCGTCGGGGGCGGGGGGGAGCAGGGGACACACAGCCCCGTACGCTGCGCGGTGCGGCCACGGCCGGGCCGAGGACGCGGGTTGACACCGGCGGCGCCTTACGGAGCGTTTCCCTCCCTCCACCAGAGAGGGCGGAGGACGCCGGGCCCGGGGCGGGGGCCACCCGCGCGCCCCAACCGGGGAGGGGGGGCAGAGCCCGCGGCAGGGCCGGGCCGGGCCGGGGGGACGGCGGGGCCTCACCTGCGCGGCGGCGGCGGCGGCGGCGGAAGGGGCGTGACGAGCCCGGCGCGGCCGCGGCGCCCCCTGGAGGCGGCAACTGCCCCGCGCCCCTGACCCCCACGAGGCGCCGCGCTGCCCCGGGCTGCCGCCGCCAGCCCGCCGCCGTGGCAGGAGGCCCCGGCCCCGGCCCCGCTCGGAGTCCCCCACGCCGGCGGCGGCGCCCTCTTAGCGGCCCGCGGCGGCCGCCGTCGTTGTCGGCGGAAGCCCCCGCCCCTTCCGGCCCCGCGCCGCCTCCCGCCCGCTCCCCCCCCCCCCCCCGCGCCCGGCCTGGCGGTAAGATGGCGGCGGCGGCCGAGTGTGATGTGATCATGGCGGCGCCCGAGGGGCCCGGCGCGCCGGAGAGCGAGGAGGAGGCGCGCAGGTAGCGCCGCTCCCGGCGCGGCGCGGGCGGGCCGCGGGCCGCTGTCCCTCCCGCCGGGGCGGCGCCCGGGCCGGGCTCTCGGGGCTGGGGGGTCGCCGGCCGGGGGGCGGCCGCGGGCCCGGTGGGGGGAGCCGGAGGCAGCTGCGTAGGGCCGGGGCCGGGCGCAGCCCCGCGGGGTCGGGGTGTGGGGTCGGGGGCAGCCCTGCAAGGGGGAGAGGGGTCTGGGGGAGCCTTGGGGCAGCCCCGCAGGGTTGGGGTCGGGGCAGGGGGCAGCCCCGCAGGGTTGGGGTGTGGGGCAGCCCCACAGCAGGGAGACTAGGGCATGGGGGAGTCTTGGGGCGGGGTAGGGGGGGCAGCCCCACAGGTTTAAGGTCTGGGGGAGCCTTGGGGCAGCCCTACAAGGTTTGGGTCTCGGGCAGCCCCACAGGTTTGGGGTAGGATATGGGGGGCTCTTGGGGCAGCCCTGCGGGGTTGGGGTAGGATATGGGGGGCTCTTGGGGCAGCCCCGGAGGGTTGGGGTCTGGGGCAGCCCCACAGGTTTGGAGCAGGTTATAGGGGAGCCTTGCGACAGCCCTGCAGAGTTAAGGTATCGTGTATGGGGCAGCCCTATAGGAGAGAAGATAAGGTATGGGAGATCCTTGCTGGGGGTGGGGGGCAGCCCTGTGGGGAGTAGGAAGGGGCCAGCTGTGCGCCCCGGTGGGGAGGGGGGTGGCAGAGCTCGGGCGCTGGGCACCTCGGGGTCCTTCGGTGGCTCTCCCTTCGCTGGTGGTCGCTGGGAGCCCGCCGGGGGCTGGACGGGGCCTGGGGGTCCCTGTGGCTCCTGGAGCGCTGCCGGTGCGGGGCCAGGGCCGCTGCCGGGGCCAGGCACGTCACCACGGGCCTGTCTGGGGCTCTGCAGTGGGCAGCACCCGCCGGCCGGGAGCAGGGTGGGATCCGGCGGGCGCTTGGGTGCTAAGGAGCTTATGGCATAAGGAGTATTAAGCAGCAGTGATGTTTCCCTGGGGAGGGGTTTGCCACAGGTTACTGCTCAGAGCAAATCATAAGGGCAAAGGGTGCAGCAGCACCTTTAGCCACGAATTTCTTGGCTCCGCGGAGGAGAGCTGGCTGCTCAGACCCAGGGCTCTGCAGAGATGCTTTGCAATCCAGCCTGGGGCCGTGATATAGCACATGTGGTGAAGGGCTGTGCTTCCTGCCAGATGATGTTTCGATTCAGGCTGCCTTGCCTGCACATCTCTTGCTAATCCTTATGGTTTCCATAGGGTATATACCAGGATTAGAATAAGGATTTTTCTCTGTCTGCATGTGTGGAGTAGAGCTGTCTTCAGTCAATCAGATTTTGAGTGTCCCTGAAATATAAATACTATTTTTACTGTCTGGAAACCATGCTGGCTAGTTTCTGAGGAAAGCTCTCTCCCATCGTGGAGAATTAGGAGGCAAGGATTAAACCGGTGGGGAAGGGGAAGTCTTCATAGCTTCAAACTCTCAGGTTTGAGTGTTCTTCACTTCTCCCATACTTGCTTTCTGAGCAGTGTGTTGTACTGAATTGCCTCGTCTGTGGCGGGCTATTATGATTGAAAATCTTTTAATAGCATTTGGAGCAAGTCTTACTCTGCCTTGCCTTTCTGTGGACAATGGGGAAAATGTCAGCGGCAGGTGTATATCGGGGTAGGGTCACGTTCTGAAGATGCCGATGTAGTTAAAAGAGCTTCTCCAAGTAACTGTTAAAGCTCCTGTAACTGGTTAATTTCTGAAGTGGTCTGGTATAACTTGCCCAGGGAATAGACAGTGATTTGGGGGCTGGGAATGGTGAGGATTCCCGCTTTTCTTCTAGCTACAGATTTTTATTTTCAAGAGCAAGTGATCTTGTTCCCATGTGCAGCTGAGTGTTGCAGGCTCTGCAGGGAATGAAATGGGGAAGTCCAGTGTCTAGGAAGCTCTGCTGGTTCTGCATCATTTAAAACTGGCATTTTGTTATCTCCTGGGGAACTGGGAAGGAGAGAACTATTTCTGTAAGAGGCAGGGCAACTGCTCCAGAGAATTATTCAGTTGATGGAAGTATAAGGAGAAAACAGAACTGAAAGTGGCCTCTGAGGAATGCATATTTTCAAAGTAGTATTGATGGCCTGGGGTGTTTTGTGCTGCTTACATACTGTTCAGGTTTGAAAGCTTAGGGAGCAGCACTGGAAACATGCTGACTTCCTGGTGATGTCATACTAAAGAATTAGTTAAATTAGATGCTTCTGAAGAAGCACTTGGATGTTGTGCGTGGACTACCAACAAATTGCATGGCCTGTAAAGTTGGGAAAGCCCTATTTGTGTGTAAATCATTTCTTCTCCCAGGCTATTCAAGTGGGGTGTTTGAAATGTTAAAAGAATCCAAATGTAAAATCATGCTAAAGGCACTGTCATCTTACTATAGTGACCTCTAACATTAGCCTTCCTTCCTCCTTCCCAAGTTTCATTGCAGAAGTGATGGGCACTGGAAATCAGTCATGAATAGGACAGTCCTCAGAGGAAAGGCTGAACAGGTGCAGACATAGAAGAATTCTGGGGCAGGATTTGGTCCTTGCCCTGCTCTGAGGGGAAGCCTCAACTATGAAGAACAGAGACAGCCTAGATGATCTTGGTTTTCTTGGTGTGATAAGGCCAGTACCAGAGTTCATGGTTATTAACTTCAGTCCCTCTATGCTTTTGTAGGTACTTTCACAGTGTTTTGTTTTTGTTGCTGGGGTATTCGCTTTTTTATCTCATTAGAAGAGAAGTGTTTGTGCCATCTGATGGAAACTTATTCCAGGTAGGAAGTGATTATTTTACTTGCAGTTATTCTCTTTTTGGTTGCTTAGAAAGCAAAGACTTTAAACGCCCATGCCTGCCAGCCAGCGCAGATTTTCTTGAGGTCAAGAACATCCTGTGCGTTAAACTTTTCTCCGCTTTGGCCCATCCTGGCCTAAGTAAATTGCTTAACTTCTGTGGCTCAGTTGGCCTAATGTAAATTAGGGTGATACTCACTGTCCTAGAGAGAGTAGCTGGAGACTTAATTAGCTGCCTAATGTTTGTAAAACATCTTGAGTCCTGTAAGGGCTCTGCAGGCATTGGGCATTAATGGGCATGCACAGGAATACACTTCAGAATTTGATGACATAATGCAATCTTTATGGTGAAACTGTGCTAGAATCTATAAAAAACAGCAAGAATAAATAAAAACTCTGTGAATCATTGCTGTAAGTCACTGTCAAGGGTTTCCATGTTCTGTGCTTCTGTTTGGGAATTACAAAATGACAAGATACTGATATTCTGCTTACAGACTAACCTCTGTCTAAATATATGACTCTGTTCACTGTGGCTTAGTAAGAAGGTAGAAATTAGCAAAAGTGCAAATCTGTATTTCAGAATGATTGTAGCTGCGATGCACTGGAACAGCTGTAAACATGCTGAATGGCTCTTTCGCAGGTTGCTTAAGGGACAGAAATGGAGCATGGTCACAGAATAATCATTGCCTGCTGCTGCATAAATTGTGGGGGTCCTTATGGGAAAGAGTTGCTGTAACTGCTTTAGTTTTATCTGCTGGATAGTGGTGACATTAGTGCCAGTTCCTATGCTGAGGAGCAGCTCATTGGCTGGGGTTGAGTTCTGGTGCAATCGGGGACCAGCCCACCTCCAAAAGCGTTTTTTTGTTTGTTTGTTTTTTAGGTTTCCAGCTTATGGGAACAGTTTTTCCTTGGCCCAGCTGGTCTGAGAGCTTTGGGTCGCTGGAGTTTTGCCAGGGATGATTTGCCTGTCATCTTCCTGGCAGTTCTAGGTTCTGTTTGTGCGTGTTTAAGACTGGATCTTTCTCCCCATTCTTCAGTGTTGGAGGATGTGCAAGCCTCTTAAAAAGAGGTATCTCAAATTGTTTGGAAAATGTCATTATGAGGTGATCTGTCCAAACTGTTGCTTTTACAGTGCTTTTGCTATAGAGTTCAGAAGAGTTGTGGGCTAGGTAGGAAGTTATAATTATGCCAGTGAAACAGTGAATGTGAAATTTGCCACCGGAGCAAATGGTGCAGTAGTCAAAAAGAATGTTTCAGACCTTACCTAACGGCAGGGTCACTGATGAGTTCAACAGACGGTGCCTGAAGGTTGTCAGGTGTAGATTATTAGCAAGAATCTTTCTGCTGCTTGTTTGCATAAAATGAGCTACATCTCAGTCAAGCTCCTCATGAATAAATGTCATTACTTGCCTACTTTTATAGAGAGTGGTGACAGAATTACGGGGGTTGAATTGGCTGCAAGAGCACTGTTTGCGGATAAGCTTCGTTGATGGGATAGTCTGAAGAAGGTTCCACTATTCCTGTTCTGCTTGTAAATGGGCACTTGAATTTCCCAGACTGTAAATCCAGCCTATTTTACTAATGTGAAATTACTTTATGATATTATGATAATAGACATTAACTCTCCTATACATTTGCAGAGTATTTGAATACTCTGAATTAGGCAGTCACTGTATATGGTATAAATAATGTTCAGTACTTATAACCTAAGCCTTTTGTCTTCAACATGAGGCATTCTTTTTTTTGGGTGAACCATGTTGTAGATGCAGTTGTCTTACCATGTAATTCCTGCACCTGGCCTTGGCTTCCTTGGTTTAGGTCTTTGTGATAAAAGCAGTCTCTGGCTGGTTCTAGACCCTTCTATGGATTTTTATGAATGCTATGATTTTACCCTGCCTGAAATGATTAAGTCATTACTATGAAGTAGGTTAATCCTGCTCTCTGCTAGCAAGGTGTATTACATAACTGTGTAATTAAACTTCAGAACTCATCTGGCTGTTTTCACTTGCAGCTGCAGGGAGTAGTATTGCTTGATTTCTTTGATCTCTGCTCTCTTCTTGTGGCATATTTTAGTTCTTGTGGCTTTTGGTCTTTCATATTTGAGTTTGTCCTCAGGTACTGGGAATGTTCTGGGGTGTGTGTATAGAGGATAGTTTGGATCTTTTGTGTACCTCCTCGATTAACTGTGAGTTATGTTGTTGTTGTTTGCCCTTGCAAGATGCTTGACATCCCAAGGCAGCCCTTAGTCTTATATTTCAGCTGGTGAATCTTTAGAATAGCCATACTGACTTGCACATGTTGACTCTGGATTTCCTCGTTTTGGGGCATGCTGTGAGTAAACATCTTCATTTCATTGGTATATTGCAGCTGGTGGTAAAACCACTCCTTGTTCAGTGGGGGGTGCTGATGCACAGAGAAATGCGTAGCATTGGTGTACTGTTCCGCTCTATATTCATTTTGGTCTGTACTGCAGTAGGGCCAGCATAATACTGTCTAGCTGTAGGAGAGGAAATCACAGTATCTATTATATATGGGTTTGTGTTTCATTTTCAGGGACCTGTTTTTGCAGCTGCACCCTTCCCCTGTGCCCTAGAGACAGAAAGCATAAACACTGCTGGTGGGATATATGTTCCCCTCGCTCTAAATCCTCAGTTATAGAGTGTAAATCCTAACCTGGAGGAAGGATCTCTGAAGTATTCAGGGAAGATCAATCTCTATGGCCTATTCAGTATTTGGCTTCTCTTCTGAGCCGTGAAAAAAAAGGAGGGGAGAGTATAGTATGTCCAGTGGCAAATATGACGGCTAATTTTAAGCTCTAGACATTGGCCTGCTGTAAACGGGACTGAGATCACCAAACTTATTTTACCCAAGCAGCTGAGTTACATCTGACAGCTGACATCTGGGTGAAATTTCAGCAAGAAAACTGCAGGGGAGAAAAAGCACCACATCCTATTAAAGAAAAAAATCTCTGCAAGAATTGCTTAGAAAGGACGGATGTGTCTCTCTTATCTGAGCAGCCCGAAGCAGATTGCTGGCTCGTCTAATGCACAGTCCCTGAGGCCTGACGAAAATGCTGGTACCCGTGTGCATAGAATACTAGTGTTGGAGCAGGGTCTGTGCCAGCCCACTTAGACCTAGGAGATGCTGCTTGCACAGTTCCCCAAAGTTTCTGAGGAGTTAGGAAAATCAGGTTCATTGCAAGGTAGGTCTTCATCTGTTTCATTATGAGCTGAGTAGGAGGGGTGGAAGCCGTGATCGGAGCTCAGACGGGGGCGGCATGTGGAAGGCTCTGATGAGGAGGCAGAAGTTCTCAGGCGAATGTGGGATTGTGTCACTGTTGCATGGCATGACTTTCTCAGAGCTGTTCTGTTCTGGGAACGAGCCTGGGCTGAGCTTTGCAGCGGGGCATGGTGGATAGAGGGAGCCTCGTGAGGGTTGTTCTCTCCCCAGGCAGACAGCGCGTGCCGTCCCCGACGAGAGGCAGGAGGGTGGCGATGGCACGCCGCGTTCTGAGAGACTGGGTATGAGAGGGGAGCACCAGGAACGAATGGCTTCGTCCTGTGTTGGTGACAGGTCTGCTAGGTGGCAGGAGCCAGAGAATTTAAATAAGGGGTCCTGACAGACATTATAAAAGGAAAAAAAAAAAATTGACTAGCTTGCAGGAAGAGAGTTATTCCAAACAGTTCCCTCCTTGTGAGCTGTCGATGCACATAAGTAATGAAAGACAGGCTTCTTACTGAGATTCTTGATGCAACTGTCTTCTCTATCCTCTGGATTCACTGTGGAGAGGCCCTAAAAAGACACTAGCCTCTCCTAACAAAGGAATCCATTCAGCTCGGATTGTATTTTTAGCAAAGCGTGATTCTTCTTCAGTTTCAAAAGTAGCAAGTGGGGAATGCAGCCTACATCAGTGCAAGATGCAGAATGATCTCATTCAGGCTGCAGCATCTGTTTGGTTTGAAACAATTACCAGTGATATCAGGAGATCTGCATTTTTTCTTATAATAGCCAGAGACCGTGGTAAACAAGAGCTGCTTTCTCTGCATGCTTTCTATGTCAGTGGAACACAACTGGGGAGAGATGCTTCTGTTCTGTTTCTGGGATCTCGGACTGCAAATCTTGCATTTCCAGCAACTGTTGTGCTTTGCAGGCAACTTTATTTTTCTTGCATGATCTTTTTTCATCATTCAGCTTTAAACCATGTGAACAATAGAAATATCTGTGTGTGTTTCTTTTCTATTAGTGCTTTTTGAGGCATTGCAACTTGTTGATATACCAGTCTGTAGCAAAATAAATGCTTAAAAGGAAATTGGACAAAAAAGGGTAGAAAACAGTAATTCTTGCGTTCACATCTCTAGTATCTCATAATATAGTTCTCGTGCTTTGTGAAAGCTGTTTTGCCATATAGATCTGTTTCTTCCATTTTCCCAACTCTTCCCAGCAGTTCGTTGGCAGAGAGGATGTTCTGGCACACAGCCCTCTAACTGCATCTATTAGACAGTGCTTCCCTATAACCTGACAGGTAAAATTGCTGAAAGACTTGTGAATCAGGGGCTGGTATGCTAAGCAGGTCACAGTGGTGGCTCGGAGAGAAGAGTTCTGCCATTAATACTGTTCATCCTTTTCTTTAGACTATGTAACAAAGAGCTTTTGAGTGAAGATACTTAAATACAATCAATGATTTTTCAATTTTCAGTTTATAATTATGGAAACGAGACTAAAGTTTCGGTTAAACTACTTAGTCCCTTGGTTGTGGAGGTGCAGACTTGTTAATTATTTTTTCACTATATTTTGAGTGTTTGAACTATAATAATCAAAAGAGGTTGTGTTTGGGTGCACGTTTAATCATACAAAGTATGTGTCCCACCCCTTGTGATGCAAATCCCTCCCAACAAACTGCTGAAACCAGTTACCTGAGTAATGAAATTAGACCATGTTGCTTTTGGTACCAGGCCAAGTCTGTTTTTCTCTTACCATAAAATGAGCGGCGTACATAGCTGTTTCTAGATCCTACGCCCCTTGTGAGGGGTGGGGAAGGAGGAGGTCCGGCCTTTTCCCAGCTTACCCAGGGAGTTCATGACTTGCTGGGCTCCGGGCCGGGCGCGGCGGGAATGCCCCGCTGAATTTTGAAGCCACGACAGGGCCCTTCTGAAGCTGTGGGATACCAGCCTGTTGCAGTCGCAGAAAGTCATGCACTTATTCATCTCTTTGCCACCCAGTTACTCATTCATCTTATTTCCAATAAATATGCCAGTATGGCTGTGTGTTATTTCCGTCATTTGACTTCAGTAGAGTTACAGCAGGGGTGCATCTGGTCTGTTGTCTGAATGTAATTGGTAGCAAAACTTAAAAATGAAAGCGAACAGCACATACTTTAGCCCTGACCCTGGAGGCACTTGGAGTGGTAGCACCCTGTGTCTATTGTTTTGCCAGCTGGCAAAACTGTGATGTTTCTGTGAAAACAACCCTGTGCATGAGGCGGTTGTGCGGGAATGGCCAATGGCAAGCCCGAATAAGGTTAAAAACATGTTAACTTGTTTCAACACAATTCCCTTTGTCCTTTCCCTAGTGGGTTTGCTGAACATTGCTCTCATTCACTCTGCTTGGTCCCTGCTCTCCACTCCTGCCTTCCGCGCTGCCTTTGCTGAAGCGAGCCCCTGTGAAGGCTCTGGGGCTGCGGCAGCCTTCCCCTTGGAGAGGGGGTTGTACTAGAGACTGCTGTTTGAGTTCGCCGTCTGCCTTGGTTTGGCAGCTTCTTAGTGCGTGCAGTTTCAAGTCGATAAATGCATTTCTCACATATGGTTTTACAAACCATGAATCAATCTGTTCTGGTGTTAAAAGGTATTTTTCAGCTTTGAGTCTTTGCCTAGAAGAATTACTAGGTGTAGGGACTAGTAAAATTAGGCCTGATTTCCAGGTACTACCAAGATATAAATGCTAAATGCTGATGACTTACAAAATCTGCTCTGCACCCTTAGGTTTCTGATTTGGCAGCTTACTAAAATGCAGGACTAATCCGTCTTCCTGTCAGTTTTATTTTACATACTCATAGAGGCCTCTTACACTGGCATAGAATAAAATCAAATGTCATCAGTGCATATCCTACAATGAGCACCCCTGCTTTTTAGATGCGTTGTAGCTACAGCCTTTAGTAAAGACAGTCAACTTGCATCCTGCTAAGTTTATCATGGTTGTCATTTTTGTCTTTGCTTCCTCTGAGTAAAACCTAATCCCAAAACTTCCCCAGAGCTGCACCTAATTTTTGAATTGAGAATTTTGTAAAGGTATCCAGAAATAGATTATGACATCAATTGCATTATACCTTCTGCAATTATTAGCCTAATCTTTTAAAGGTAATAATTATCTCTGCGTTAAGAGTACCTGACACACTCTGACTCAGGCCTTTGATTGGTACAGTAATGACTGAAATAAGGCTTCCCGGCTCTAACAGCAGTTGATCAGCTTGTGGTTGCTCTGCAGTTGGAGGGAAGTAGTTTTATCGAAGAAGTCCTGTGACTCTTCACTCTCTGTCCCTGCACTCTGATTTGTTGTGTTATTGTTTACTATGGGTTTTTCTGTAAATAGCTTTCCTTCCGCAAGTGGTACAAGGAAACTTGCACTTCTGTATCTTGCTGGACCCTTTTTCCAGGAAGATGCTGAAGCCCAGCGTTTCAGCACAGCCTGAAATGACCCATGTTTGAGCCTGTGAGTGCAACTCTGCTCTGGTAGGCGGGGATGTCACCCAGCTATTTTAGTTTCCTCGGCCTCTGCTTCATTGCTTCAGCAAAGGCTATATTCAGATCAGTTGGCTGTCACTGAAGAGGAATAAAATGACCTGTGATAAGTTTAACTGCACTTCTAGTGACAGTCATTTCCCATGTGCAATTGATCTCTATGGCTGGGCAGCTCTAGTACAAGATTGCTTGTTTTCAAAGGAAAGAGTAGCTGGGAATCATAGATATGCTGGCCAAGTCCCTGCTGGGACCGTTAAGTGTGGAGTTTTTGTGCCAGTCTTGATTGTTCTGGTGCTTAGAATTTGTCTTTGTCTGGGGCTGGAGTTCTGGTTATGCAAGTACTTTCAGAGAGTCGACAGACGGTGGCTGTTGCTCTGGCTACAGCAGCGAAGACCCAAAAGTACGATGCAAGTATTGAGTGAGGTACCTCAGAGCAGGGGGATGCCTCTTCTGAGCTGGCCTCGTTGTTTTCGTGTGTTAAATAGTTGAGGAGGGGAAAGGAATGTTCTGAATCAAGCTTCACAACACCATGATGTGAGATCACATATTAACAACTCCCAGAAAACAGCACGTGTTCTTCTTGTTGCTATCCAAGTATAGGTGGGGATTTTGTTCCCATTGGTACCACTTTGGAGCGACCTGTAGGATAGCAGAACAGTGTAGGTATGGTCAAGCTGCTGTGCTGTGGTCAGAGGGATGAAGGTGAATGCTGCTTTTTTTAATGACGGGGCCCGATTCTGCCTGGTGAATGGTGAAATTGTTGTGGACAAAGCTTTTCTTAAAGTATAGAGTGCAAAGACTTAACCATGACTGTAGAATAGTGCCAATAAAAGTTCCCTCTTGGGCTGCTTGTATAAAATGGTGAAGGTGGATGGAAGAAGATAGAGAAGGGTTCCATTTTCTTGAGGGGAAAGTTTGCTTCCAAGAGTTTAAGGGATGCTGTTTTAAACCATATGTTGTATGTTTTAAAATCTCCTAAACTGTCTCTGCAAATGCTTGCTCTTGAGTGTGAGGACTATTTCTGGACCTGTTGCCAAGGCAGTGCCAAGCTTCTGCTTGAGGCTTGCACCCTTATTTCTCTTCAACTTAGCTGTCTTTTGAACGTAGAAATTGTTCCTGGCCCCATTGCTTACGTAGGTGAGACTACTTCTGAAAGATAGACAGCACTTTCTTTCTCGACTTCAATGACTGCTGAGGTTTTGCAGCACTTTGGAGGATTAGGGTGATTTGATTAACCAGGTATAACTTTGAGTTTTGCTCAACTCTGTAAGCAAGTAATCTGATGTTGAAGGAAGGCTACAAAAAGGTGGGTTTAGTTCGCTATGGTATTCATGTAGTATTCAGCTAAGTCATATCCTGTGAGTAACTCCCGGTTCATGGCCGTAGTAAGGTGCTAGAGTATCTGAAAGCCAGCAGGACATGAGATGTTCTTTTCTCATGAATAATGTGTATGGAGGGAATCTTGCGTCAACCAGCTACATCTGTTCTGAAGCACTAAAGAGTTACACTAAGATAGCTTGGGGATTAGATGCTTGATTGTGGTCCGTGCATGTTCTTATGATCTGCTCCTCTTAACATGTAGTGTTTCACTCCCTTTCAGAGAAGCAGAGTCTTTCAAGGAACAAGGAAATGCATACTATGCCAAGAAGGATTACAATGAAGCATACAACTATTACACAAAAGCCATAGGTGAGAACAGTTGGTGGTACTATTAATCTTGATGAATACCATGTCTAAAAATCAAAGCTAGTTATCAATTTAAAATACATCAGCAGGGTTTCTAACACATGCTGGGTGAAAACTCTTTTTGCCTATTTAATTCCTTGTAAAATTTCACCAGATTGATAATGAAAGCTAGTGCTGAGGTAGGCAATTTCAGCAGTTTTTCTGTGCCTGCTCTAACCAGAATATTATTAACATTAAACCAATCCAGCATTTCCCTCTAATGCAGGGTCAACAATGCTGCCAGGCTGAACACCACAAAATACTGTTCTGTATGAATTCCTGTGTACAGCGTGAGAAGCAATAGGCTTATGGTTTGCTTTTCTAAGCTATTCTAAACAACTGCTTCACCATCATGCATCAGCTTAAGCCACTCAGGTGATATGTTATAATTTCAGAGCGAGTATGATCTTGATTCCAACAGTGGCTTTTTTTAATGTTCTGCGAGTTGTAGAGCTGCCTGCATTACACTAACAGTGAGTGCTCTTACGTTTTCCCTAGATACCTGTCCTAACAATGCCAGTTATTATGGTAACAGAGCTG
This sequence comes from Dromaius novaehollandiae, assembly GCF_036370855.1. Lineage (NCBI taxonomy): Eukaryota > Metazoa > Chordata > Aves > Casuariiformes > Dromaiidae > Dromaius > Dromaius novaehollandiae. Next base: position 10,974,639 of record NC_088119.1, on the reverse strand, counting down.
CCACCCTAATGATGTTGGGGAGGTTCCGAGAAGCCCTGGGGGATGCTCAGCAGTCCGTCAGGCTGGATGATAGCTTTGTAAGGGTATGTGGAGAACTTCCTATTTCTTATGTCTGAATGCTTGTTTCCATCTATTGCCATTTTTGCAATTGCCTTTTAACTGTCTTTTCAGGGCCATCTACGGGAAGGGAAGTGCCATCTTTCCCTAGGGAATGCCATGGCTGCCAGCCGCTGCTTTCAACGAGTCTTAGAACTGGATCATAAGAATACTCAGGCACAGCAAGAGGTAAGAAGCTTTCAAAATCTAAATATTCCCAGTAGATGGGACTGCCCAAAGAAATGGATTGAACTGGTAAGCCTTTCACTTATAATTTGCAAGGTGGAATCACGTTCAAGTTTAGTAGTGACTGTTCGCATGCCGTGGTGTAGTAGAAAAAATGACATGGTGTGTCTGTATCTGGTTTTTAGTAAACTGTCAGGTTCAGGTTCAGTAGTTAGTTCTTTGTGTGACTGTCTCTTCTTAGCAGAACAGCATGGAGACTAAGCTGGTCTTTCACCCAGCACTCCAGAAGAAGAGTGGGGAACAGTGGTAAGGGAGCATGGAAACGGGTGATGCAGCATGTAGAAGGCTGCTGCCTCTGCTGTATTTGGTTTCTCTCGCTCGCAGGCATATGTTTTCCTGAGCTACCCACTGGGTCACTTGATTTCAAACTGAGTTTAGTCCCACAAAAAGCGTTAATGTAATCTGTATTATTGTTCCATGCCTGGCAGTAGTTTTTGCTTTGACACTTGGCAACTTAAATGCTACTTGGTGGTGTTGTAAATCAGTGGCTGTCCTGCAATTTTTATTGTGTTTTCGTGTCTTCCAGCTGAAGAATGCCAGTACTGTTCTTGAGTATGAAAAAATAGCTGAAGTGGATTTTGAGAAACGAGATTTCAGGAAGGTAAATCTTACTTGATCGTTTTTGTGGCATTGCAAACTGGCATATTTTATCTGGCCAGTTCAGCCAGATGCAGATCTCATCCCCCTGCCTAGCATTAGCTGGGCCCTCATGGGAGGTGCTGTGCAACATACTTTTGCTGTTGAAACAGGGTTGTCTTGTGAACTGTTAAGCTGTAAATTCACAAACTGTGAAATTGGCAGAGCTTGTGTTCTCCTAGCACTGAACAAATGCAGAGTGAAAAGAGGGTGACTGGCTCAAGTCAAATCTCCTCTTACTGTTTGCTTTGCAGGATGAGTGGAACTATGAATAAGGTATTTGATAGATTGTGTCAGCAGCAGCATTTGATCATGCTTTGCTCCTAAAACGCATACCCAAGATTCTTCTTTCTCAACTTTCTCTCTCTTTTAAAATTCATATAGTGAGGGTCACTGAAGGAGGATTGCAGATCTACTTGGGACAAACTCCATTACTGTTTCTAAATCTTTCTTCCCAAGGGCTGTGACAGGATGCAGCTGGTATTGACCTGATGTAACAAGAAATGACAGCATGAAATCTGAAAGGCACCAAACACTTCTCATGCAACTGTTTCTCTTCAGTGGATGCATATATGGCCCAAGTTTGGCCCAGAAAGGGGATTGTCCATCACATCATGAGCTCAGTATTTTGCTGTCTTCTAGGTTAAGACCAAAATTTTGAAAGGGTAAATCCCAGCTTTGCCTCATCTGGTTATAAAGAGCAGCTGGGATGTATGGTCAGTCTGGATTGTGTGTGTAGCAATTGCCCTGCCTGTGGTGCATGATCTGGGCTTTTGCACCTGTCCTTTCACTTCTCCGATCTCACTTCACTGGGGAGTCTTGCATGAAACGTGATCTTTGTTTCTGGAGAGCTGCTCCTGCTCCTTCCTCACCCAGCAGCGTGGGCTCCTCGGGCTGTAGCACAGTGCTTCCCACAGAGCAATCGTGATGTCAGGGGCTGGAGAGGCAGATGAACCTTGGTGGAACAATGACCCCGTTCTCATGCAGATGTCCCCACCAGAGAATCGGAGATGGAAAAGACCTATTAGATCACCCTGCCCGTAGCAGTCAGACCAGTGTAAGATCAGCCCCTGCACAGTGTGTGTGTGTATATATGTTTTTTTTGTGCTTTGTCCAGTCCAAACTGTATCGATGTATTGAATTTCTCTCTTTCTCACATGTCTTGATAATGCAGGAATTGTCTTCCTTGACTTTTTCTTTAGGGCCTACAGTTTCAGAAGGGTTAAAGGGATGGGCCTTCTATAGGTGTCCCTTGAGTCTTCTGTGTGATTCCAAACTATGTGTAGTACTTTTTTGATACCCAAATAGCAGGTGCTGCAGACCTTTGCAAAGAAAGCCCTTCCAAAAAAAAAAAAAACCTGCACATGAGAAAATACTCTGATGGAATGAGTGTTTCCAGCTGCAGAGGAAGCAGGTGTCTGCATGTTTATCTTCCTGTTCAAAGACATATATGAATTCTCAAGTGTGGTAATGGTAGTCTTTTAAGCTAAGCTAAGCTTTTGGCTGTTTGCTTTGTTCACGTTGGTGGGGTTTTTTTCTTCACATCAGGTTGTTTTCTGCATGGATCGTGCTTTGGAGTTTGCTCCTGCTTGTCACCGGTTCAAAATCCTCAAGGCTGAATGTTTAGCATTATTGGGTCGCTACCCAGAAGCACAGTCCGTAGCAAGGTGAGCGTCTTTAAGGTCCAGAATTTGAGTAATAAGTGGTGTAGAGTCCTGTATAATTTCCACCACCCCCTAGCCAAAAAGAGACTTGCTTAGCTTAGTTTGAAAGTCCCAGGGTGAGGGGATATAAAATGGAAATAGTCCTTAATGCAAATTGTGGTGAGAAAAAGAGTGCATGGGTTTATCCCCCTTCAATTTAATCTCACTAGGAAACTATACTTAGGCTCGGTTAATCACCATCAGTCCTGCTTGAGCAATTGCCTATAGTTTTTGCATGTCTGTACCACAGACTTGATGGAATAACTAAATAGCTCAGCAGAAGAAGAGTGCTTTTGGAGCTCAGGAGGAAACTGGAATAGGGAAACATCTTGGGGCGGGGGGGGAGCAAAGAGGGTGTGTGTTTGTTTAATATGTGTATGTCCATTGCAGTGACATACTACGAATGGACTCAACAAATGCAGACGCTCTGTATGTCCGTGGTCTCTGCCTTTATTATGAGGACTGTATTGAGAAGGCAGTGCAGTTCTTTATCCAGGCACTCAGAATGGCCCCTGATCATGAGAAGGCGTGTCTTGCCTGCCGTGTAAGTTGTGGATGCTGGGGTTGGGACTGCAAAACTATCAGGAGTCTTTTACTAGACCCATAACTGAGTTTCCCTGAAACAATCCCCTCTCTGTCCCTCAAGATCATCATTCCCCAGATTTACAGTAGCAAGTAGTGTGTCAGGCTTTTCCCAAAGACAGCCTACTGCTTCTTTAGGTATAACTGAGTTGCTGGAAGTTCTTTCTTCCATTCTTTGTTCCTTGATCAGATATAGTTAAAGAACTTTTGACTTTCAGACTGTCAGTGCATACAGTTTAACTTGGATTTAAGCAATTTGTGCCTTTCAGGTTGCTCCCTCCCTCCTTTCTACTCCATTGTAGTTCTCTGACCAAGGTTTTTCATCTGTTTAGTTGTATAAGCTCTAAAAAAACGAGGTTCCTTTCCTGTCTTTTTTTAAATACATAGGTTTACTTCACTGTTATGTTCTCTTCTTAAACATTAAGCAACCTTTATTCCTGTGGAGAATGCCTGTAATTGATATTGGCTGTTCCTTAGCCTTCCTCTTTGGGGGAAGGCAAGATGCTTACATCTTGTTTCAGCTGCTGTAGCAAGGCTGCAGCTTCTGTAGCCTGTAATGGTGTCTGAAACCAAGTTAGAACAGTTATGTTCAAGGAGCATAGCCCAGCGAAATAAGGTGCTGGGCACTCCCTGAAAACTGAGTTAATGTCTTACCAGGGTGTTTTTACTTTCAGAATGCCAAAGCACTTAAAGCAAAGAAAGAAGACGGGAATAAAGCATTCAAAGAAGGAAACTACAAACTAGCCTATGAACTGTACACAGAGGCACTAGGAATAGATCCAAATAACATAAAAACAAATGCCAAACTCTACTGTAATCGAGGGACAGTTAATTCAAAGGTAAGAAATGGTCACCTGGCAGGTGGTCTTTCATCTTGGGGCATATTCCTCACCACATAGCTTTTAGATTGCAGATCCTTATTCTGGAAAGCATAAGCTTCCCTGTCTGGAGCAGCTGGATCATTCTAGTGCTATAGGCAATGCTTCAGTTCTTTGTACTTGCACAATGTTTGGAACTGCTCCAAACAGCCAAAGGCTGAACTCCTGAAGAAACAAAACTCAAGTACTCTGGTTGCACAAAGTGGGAGGGAGAAGAGGAATGTAGTTCCACCCTATCTTAATCAGCTATTAGGCATCCTTTCTCGTTTCCTTTCTGGTGAGATTTCGTGAGTGGGGTTTTTTTGTTTTGGTTTTGGTTGTTTTTGGTAGGTCATCCGTCTTGCCTTGATCTAAAATAATCTGACCTAATTGTAAAACCCTGGGTACCTTTGCCAGTGCAGGACCAACATGCAACAGCAAACCTATCTGGAGAAACAATTAGTCATGTGACATTGCTTAATTTCCATCATGCATTTCCTCTAGACATGTTTCCTCCTAAACTATCTGTGTGTTGATGCCTATTCTAGAAGTGGGGCTTTTTGACATCCTCACTTGGTCAGGAGGCAGAGGCTGTCCTCAAAACCTAGGAAGTGGGGTGAGCCAGAGGCAGCACTAATGGATATTGTTAGTGTCTTTGTGTCTGAAAAGAGACAATACTCTTTTAATTATTTATTTTTTCTCTTAAATATTTCTAAATTTATTATCCTGTCTTGGGAATTAGTTTGGACCCAGAGTAACTTGTTCTTCAGCTTATTCTCAGGAAGCCCCTTGTTTCCAAGTGCATTTCTTAAAGGAAGCAGCAGGTAGTTCTATAAAGAACTTACTGCTTCACTCGCTTAGTTTCTAGTTCCTCTGTAGGGAATAAAAGCTCTGTGTTTTGAGGGGATTGGGAAAAAATTCCAGGACTTTCATTTGCCTAAAAGCATAATGTTATTTATCAGAACTTATTCTCTGATTGGGATTTACTTAACTAGTGTCTGTCATTGTAGCTTAGGAAACTTGAAGAAGCAATAGATGACTGCACGAATGCAGTAAAACTGGATGAGACATATATCAAAGCATACTTGAGGAGAGCACAGTGGTAAGTAGACCTTTATCATGGACATGCTGAGCAGGTCTGTGGGTAGGAACCTCATGCCCACAGCACTGTGTGGCAGGGATAACAATTTGAAGCTTAACTGAAGTAAAAGGCTCTGTCTTAAGAGGCCCTGAATTTGCTCCCCTTTCTTGTGCTGCCAAGGAGATGGGGAGAGACTGCATAGTTTGTCCTGCCTTCATGGATCTGGGACTGTGTGTTTTCTGTTGTATTTAGGCAAAGTTTGTCTTTTAAGGCTTCACTTGCTATTTTTATAAACTAATATAGGACATTGTTCTGTCTCAGAGCTCTTCTCTGCTAAGCTTTTTTGGAGAGGTTGCTGGGAGTAAGAGATCTTACCTGGACAGAGCTGTTCACACCTCTGACGGAGCATATCTTGAAACAGACTGCCATGTTTCCCGTAAACGGGAAATTAGCTGAGACTGTACATATATCAGCCATAGGTAATATTGCAGTATAACACAGTGAGGCTGGGCAAGTTGTAGGTGGAATATTTGGGTCTGTATGTCTCCCTTGTAACTTGGCACCAACCAAGGAAGTAGTCAAAGTTCTGTTCTGACTGCAACTTTATTTGCTACTTCCCTCAGTACTGGTTATTCCCTGGTTTGTGGCAAAGCTGTCTGCCCTATAGATGAACCAAAACCATTATTGTGGCCTTCCTGTTGTGTGCTCATCTTAGCTTTTAATGTTCAATGTTCTTCTTGAGCTCCATCTCAGTAATTGTTAAATTACAGTAATTAGTTAATATCACATGATTTAGGTTGAAATGCCAATAGAAGGTACACTTCCCTCTCCGAAATGTGAGGATTGTCGCTTCTAACTGGGATTGCTGGTGTATAACTCTGTACCAGCTTCCTTAAATTCTTGCTGGCTAGTGTTAGTTCCTGCGACTGGATAAAATAATTACCAGACTGTCAAAGTAGAAATTGTGCTGCCAAATGAGATTGCAGTCTGAGCTTGGAGCCCAAAGTACAGGATCCTGTGCCAGGTTTTCCCCACAGATTGCAGGTGCCTGGGCTTCTGGTCAGTCTCGCTGTGACCCATTGTGGGTTCTTATAACAATTGCTCTTTCTGCAGTCCAGTGCACATGTTTTCCTTAAGTCATATCTGTCCAGAAAGCTTGTACTTAAATCCCCTTTTGTTATTTCCTGAGAAGTATACCTCGGTAACCACTGTTTCTTTGCACAGTTATATGGACACAGAACAGTATGAAGATGCTGTAAGAGACTATGAAAAAGTTTATCAGACAGAAAAAACAAAAGGTAAGCATATTAGCATTCTCTTTCTGTGCACATAAGCTTCCACTGATCAAAGACACAAATGTTTGTCTCCCCCCCCCCCCCCCCCCCTTATGAGATAGGTACACTGGTGAGCACTCAATTGTCTGATATGCTCTGAGTTGTTGCCCCTCACTCCAGCAGGACAATATTGGAAAAATCCTCAGAAGCCCTCTGAAATGCCTGTCTCGGAATCTGGTGTTAGTTTCTGTCCCAGTGCTGAATGCTAAGAAGAGAATTTACTTCTAGCTGAAGCGTTAGACTGCTATTCAGAATATCGGGGTCTAGTTCTTGTTCTACCCCTGGCTCGTTGGGTGACACTGGGCAAGTTACTGAATCACTCTGTGCCTCTTGGTTTTAAGATCTTTAAACATTCGTGGTAATTGTGGCTGCTGAAAGAGAAGAAAATATTTCAAATATGCACTCAATGCACAAGGGAGTAGAAACAGTGCAGCACTGCAAAACAAACTTGACATTGAATTGATGCTGTCTGAAATTCCCAAGAGGAGCTAGAGGCCGATGCCCTCAATGCCTTTAGTTAAACTCCTCTGGGTTCCTTTGAATATGCTGTGTTTTAATTGCCTCTCTTGCTTTTTTTAGTACCTGAAATGAGTTGGGCAGAGCAGTCTTAGTCCTTATGGTTCAACGTCTAACAAAAATTGCTTTAATAGCACTAAGATGTATACCTGTGTTTGGAACCAGCCTTAAAGGAGCAGTTAGGCTTTAATTAGCTATCTGACTAAATGAAGTGGGTTATTTACTTGTGACATTTGAATACTTCATCCCAGGTTGCCTCAACATGTTAGTCTGTCAGCCTCTTTTAGAGCAGGATACTCTGCCTGAACTAAAGCCACTTTCCTTTGGTGTTGCACTTCTTTCCAGAACACAAGCAACTTCTAAAGAATGCACAGGTAGAACTGAAAAAGAGCAAGCGGAAAGACTACTATAAAATCCTTGGAGTTGACAAAAATGCCTCTGAAGATGAGATCAAGAAGGCTTACAGGAAAAGAGCACTAATGCATCATCCAGGTACCCAGAAACAGTCTTTTACTAGCGCATATATCATTGCTTTGACACCCCTCCCCCCCACCCCCGGAAACACGAATAAATAGGCAGTGGAATTTCCAGGTAATTGACTTTTTTTTTTTTATTTTAAAACACCTCATGTGTCAGATTGCCTGATTATCTTTTTCTACCAATTCAGATAGCTGCTCAGCATTGTCTGTGTCTTCATACAAGCCCACAGTAGCTGGGAGTCTGTAGTGTTTTCCATTTATGCTAGAAACTGAAAGCTTCTTTCCTGTTATATCCCCAGACCGACATAGTGGAGCAAGCGCAGAAGTACAGAAGGAAGAGGAGAAGAAATTTAAAGAGGTTGGTGAAGCCTTTACCATCCTATCAGATCCCAAGAAGAAGGCTCGCTATGACAGCGGGCAGGATCTAGAAGAGGATGGATTGAACATGGGAGGTAAGCATTTCTTACAGTATTCTACCATGGCAGCCTTTAAAAAGATTAGAGCATTTAGAGTCTGCCTTCTACTCTAAAGGAGCTTGGTAGTTTTTACCCCTTATTTGTGATAATCCTATGAATTGCCTGGGTTTAGTTTCTGAAAGTATTTGAGTGGCAGATTTGCATGGAACATTTGAAGCTGCAGGACATTCTGGATTATGTGCTGGATGTTATCCTTGATTCAGCATGTGTTGTGGGTGCCGTTGTGCAGAAGCTTTTGTCTTTCACAAGCAGTGTAAAATCACATCATCAAAAGGTTGTGGGTCCCTAAATGCTGCTTATCCAAAATTAGTACGTTGCCCTGTGACTGGAACTGTCTCTCCAGCAACTGTTCCTTTTGCCTATTTTCTTTCGCTTTCAGTGGCCTCCGTCTGCTGCTACATAGCATTGTTCTGTGCTACTGCCCTACGGCAGACAAAGCAAACTATTTGACTATAGCTTTCTCTCCGTCTGTAAAATGCTTTATGGGCCCTCAATTAAGCAACAATATCTAAATTGTGAAAAATGTACCTGGCTGTTTAAATTCAGCTCACAACTGTTTTTTTTTCTCCCCTATAGACTTTGATGCAAATAATATCTTCAAGGCCTTCTTCGGTGGGCCGGGTGGCTTCAGTTTTGAAGGTAGGTGGAAGTGTCCTTCCATCAGCTTTGAAATGTATGTGAATCACTCAGCTGGACAGCGAAGATGTGCTGTTTGAGAAGAGTATTTGACTTTTCTACGTAAGGGCATCTAAGAGCACTTGGAAGGTTTTATCTGCACAGCATCCTAACTGATGGCTGCTTCTGATGCCTTTATGTTTAAAAGCGACAAAACCCAGAGGTTCTCTTCTCAAGTAGTGTGTGAGAGCTTTGGCCATCTAAGTGCTTGGGAATACTTGACCATAAGTTGGATACAGTTGCTGATGCTAAAGCCAGAAAAGATGATTCTTGGTCAGAAGTACTGTGCATATGTACCACTCAGCTGTCTCCTTTTAATTTCGTAAGACTGTAAATCCCTCTGAGGACCTCTGCCTTTAGATATTTTGGAGTGACTGGAGGCAGTGGAAAGCTGTTACTCAGTGTCCCTTCAAACCTCATGCGTGATCAGGCTTTTGTCGCACCCCATGGAGTAGAATGGCTTTATACAGCACTGAGCGAGCTGTCGGCACTTAGCTAGTGTCAGTACCACCATTAGGAAATTGCGTGTACCTTAAGGCCATTTGGTAAGTGAATTTTGAGAAGTCTTGGATGCTTTGCGTTGCTTACCTTCATCCTTGTAAATCTGCTTCCAAGCCTCCTTTACCCATATTAGCAGTAGCCTACCCTTCTGGTTGTTAGAAATACAGAGCAAAGATCTGCTCTTTCCCATTTGTCTAAATGGTTTTGTTTGAATTAAGTACTTGATGGTATCAAGATAAATTGCAGGGTGGTATTTAATAGTCATGTCTTAGAATTTTGAAAGTGCTAATATTTTTCATTTTCTTTTTCAGCTTCTGGGCCAGGAAATTTCTTTTTCCAGTTTGGCTAAAAAAAAAAATCCCTACACATACCTGATCTGCTTATTTTAACCTTGAATATGGACATACTTAGACTCCTTCCTTCATCATGTCTCATTGTACTTAGAGCAGTTTCATTTTCTCGGTTGGAGACCTCTGTTTTGTGTGCTTTTGTGTGTGAAGAGGAAACCAGCTCGGGGAGGGGAAGGCTTGTGAATTTTGTTTTACTGTTAACTTTATTAAAAAAAAAAAATAAAGCTTTGAATCGTTTGGTCCCTCCATGCTGGCCCGTACTTTCAGACTGTTCCTGCTTCTCAACAGAGGGGATTTCCTTGAAGTCCTCTTCCTGGAATCTCGACCTGTGAGAGGTGAAGTAATCTCCTGCTTTGTTTTGGCTGGCTCCCAAGTGCAGTGTGGCAGCATGTCTAGGGTTTGTGGCAACTCGTAAGTTATTTTAATCTTCTGAAAGTATTGCTAAGATTCAATCAAGTTTGATACAACTGCTTTTTTCTTTTCTTTTTTTTTTTTTTTAAACCTGCCAGCTGCCATTTCTTTTTTGCCATGATTCTACCCGAACAGTACACTTGGGCATTAATTTAAATGATAGTGTGTGAGGTTAACACTTTCATATCAGAAAAATGCTTCTTTGGATTTAAAAGGGCAGCTTATGTGAGAATTCCCTGTGATGCAGCTAGAATTAAGGGCTTTGTGTTTCCACTCTAAGAATTGTCATCTTTAAGGGAACATTTAATTTGCTCTGGGCTGAATTTCTTCACCGTATCTTTTTTTGATTAATCCACTTGAACATTTGATATTTGTGCTAAAACTTGAGTTTATGGTTTAAAATTTTCATGTTTGATTTTGCGTACTGATCCATAATGTGGATGAGCTCTTTCTAGCTTTGAAACATGCAAAGTTATATTCAGGTTATTAGCTGAAAATGGTGTGTGTGCAGCAGTATGTTCTCATAATGTTTACAGGAACTGTACAAATATGTTAAATTAGTCAAATAGTTTTCAAATAAAAGTAACTTACTGGTTCAAAGAAGCAAGAAAATGCTAAGTCAAACTTTGAACTGACAGTCTGTAACTTGCTTCTCTTGCACAATGTCAGGACGAATGCTGGAGCGATGAGGCTAAAGCCTGGAGCTGTGTGCAGCTGCACCATCTCAAATGCAGAGTGGATTTGGTTTGGTCTGCCTGTTAACACGAATGCTGTTTTATTTTTCACCATAAATGGAGTGTTATAGCAGGATATCGGCTGAGGAGGACTCTGCTTCCAGAATTCTTCTCTTTTTTCTATAAAGTGAAGAGATAAAATGGAGAATCTTTTTTTGACTAGATGCTTTGTTCAAGTTAAATATTACCTTTAGAAGAGTTCTGGAGCTTAGCATGTGGCATGAGGTCTGACAGAACTGTAGGAGACCCCGCTGCAGAAGCGGGGTTTGTGCGTGATAGTGCTCAGCAGCACCAGTGCGAAGGGGCAGAGTCTTTCAGAGGCATCGCTGTATCTGGAGTTTCTTAAACTGACCTGCTGTAGTGTAGTGACATACGGAGAGCTGAATTTTGCCTGGCTGAAAAAAAACAGATGTTCTTTTGAGTACATGCAAGACTTTTTCCTAGAGAAACCTGACACTAACTTTTATATAACAGCTGACTTAACTTCTTGCCGCAGGAGAAAAAGATTGCAATGAATTCATTGCATGAAATCATTATTTTGAATGCTCATATCTGTCTTCCTTCCTTCTGAGGGCTGTACTTGTCCTATTCAGTTGGACAGAGTTGCTAGGCTGCAATGCAAGTTAACTTCATTTACAACAGTTGCAATAGAAACACGTGGTGCTGCTGAATACTACAGTCCTACGGCTGTTCTGTGTCAGAATTTTTGACAATCTGCTTTCGTAGAGGGAAGATTTAAGGGCTTAAATTCTAGTGCTGCGGAGCAAAGGAGGCATTTTATAACTCATTCAAAAGTCAACTTTAAAAATGAGTCAATGTTGAATAATTTCATTTCCAAAAATAGACTCTGCAACATTTATTCCAACTTCCTTTGCGCCAGTGTAACTTGATGGATTTACCCGGATTGCACTGAGAGCAAAATAAGGTCCTAGCATCTTTTAGACTCCAGAATGGTAAATATTTGGGGAATTAAAATACCGGTCTATGCATATTGAGACTTCCCCAGTTCTCATGGCACTTGTAAATCAGAGTTTACAGGACTTACTTCAGTGAGGCATTCTGGATTCATGATGTATTGTCTGTGTGTATTAATATTACTGTACAGTTTGGAATCTTCTTAGTCTTTTATTACCATGTGCAGGGATGTATCCTGCGTTTGTCAGTGTGATTTTTTTTGTTGTTGTTAATTCTTTTTCTCCCTCTGTCCCCCCAGTTAAGAAAGACAGGCTTCCTTCTCTCCAAACTTTAGATGAGGCTGTTCTTTGGAAGACAGAAGTAGAATGCTTCTGAGAGCTTTTCTTCTGAGAGAGGAAATGTAAACAGCAGATATTTATATAAAACTGTACATGAATGCATGACTTAATGTAGTTAAATATTAATATGGTAAGTGCCAAGAGTTTTTTAAGGAGCACTATTATGGGATTAAAAGTGAGTGCAACATATGCTCACTTCTGCAGAGTGCATTATGATGTCGATGGAATTCAGTGACTATCCCATTACCTCGGGACAGTAGCGGGGTGTTGTGATACAGGTGCGTTGACGTTGTAACCTCCATCCTGGCGTAGCACAGCTTGGAGATACGGAGCTGTTTCTTTCAGAAAAATCTGCTTAGATGTGCGTTGTTTAAAGCATTGCCTTTCACACTTAATAGTCACAGAATGGTATTTATGGGTTGTATTTCATATGTAGCCACAGGGAACCTTAATGCTGTTTTTTAGCTGCTACCACTTAGAGGCCTCCCTGGCTTCTTCTGGCTTGATAGGAGCTACCAAGTGTAGGAATTTGCCCCCAAAATGGTTAGTAAGTATCTTAAACTGATACTATGCCTGTGGTTTTTCTGCAGTAGGTGATACTCTTGAAACACAAGCGCGGGGGATACACATGGATCAAGCCTTGCGTAGAGGTGTGTTTTTCCCTTTGACGTGACTACAGGGCACAATGTGAGCTTGACGGTAAAGCTCCTTTCAATGAAAAAACGTCTTTCCAGAAGTCAGTGTTGATCATTACTGAAAGGTTGAGTTTTGGCATGGCAGCAAGAGCCCTAACGGTTAACTCTAAAATGTAACCAAAAATGTCACCAGACCATTTCCATATGCAGACTCTGCTCCCTGATCTGCCTGGTAAATAGTTATACTCCCTTGACCTGAAATGTAGACGTTGAGCAGCTTTTGATACATCTCTCGTGCTTGTTCCTCGGGCCTGCTACCGATAGGAGTTACCCTGGAGACAGAGTTGGTGTGGCTAAAAGACAGACCAGATTATTACTGAACGGAGAGGTCTCTTAGCAGATAAGATGAAAGTAATTGCTATTCAGCTGCTCAGTAACTGAATAATAGACTTTGACTTGTTGACTTTGTCAATAGGAGGTATAAGCGATAGAAAAACCGTGCATATGGGGCGTTTGGCTGTCAGCAGAACAACTGTGTAAAGTTAGGCTAAGCTGTCGCGATATTGTGTAATGTTTGCCAAAAGATAAGGAATTGTTTAACTCTTATGCTCTCCCTCTGAAGTTTCGTTGCCTAATTCATGGTACTTGTAGTGTCTGAGCTGCTGTAGGGCTAGTTTCACATAGTGAAGTGCAGTTGCATTCAAATTAAAATGGAAGGAATTCTATGCTTTGAAAATGAAAACATACATCAGTAATTAACGTTAGTGTTGGGAGATACTTGCATGTAAATTGTCTGGCCTCCAGGCCACAAAGCCCAGTGTGGGTGTGTTTCTTTTTTTTCCTCCTTGTGTGGATTTACTTTTTAAATCTGATGCTCTGTTAGCTCTGCCTCTTGCAGGGGAGCATTGGGTGAGTCTTTTCCAGATATACTGGACCTGGACTTGAAATCAGCTGTAAAGAACATTAAGATGCTTCTGGCTGCCCACTTTGACAGGCTCTTCTAATTGTTTCTGCTACACATGCTACATAGGAAAGTACATGATTTCGTTTGTGAACTTGGAAGTTTTGCTCTAAAGCTGGATTCTTAGTGTTAAAGGCTTTTGACTGTTTTGTAAATACTTGCATTAATGCAAATTGAGGGGAGGAAAAAAAGGTTTAGGGACAACAGTATTAAGTAGCCATGGAATATTGCAAGTCCCTTGAAGCTCTTTTTGTATCAGACTAGGATACAGAGTGGAAGCTGTTGTGCTGTTGCTCCGTTTCCGATTCGGAAACTCTCGGCGGTTGTGCCCAACCGTAAGGGCTGGTTTCTGAGCCAGCCTCGTGTTGAATGGCCGCCCTCAGCCAAATCAGCCTTCAACCAGTTGAATGACCAAAGCACTTGGACCACACAGTGGTTTGCTGTTCCTTCAAAATTACTTCCTCCGTTTCAGTAAGAACTTAAAAACGTTCACTTATCTTCAGGCGGATGTTTTTGTCCCATTTAAATTTGTGCCTTGTCCCCTCCCCTCCCCTTCCTTAGGGAAGAAGACAGCCCATGTATTACACTTACTTTAGTTTCTCCGAGTAGTGCTAAGGTCCATCTCATTCTTTTATAGTAGTGCTATAACCAGTTCTGAAAGGTGACAAACTCGGTGATAGCAGTTCTGTGAACCCTCCTTACATGTAGAGGCCGTTCCCGCACAGCAGCTACTGCGCTCCAGAGCGGATTTCCATATTGTACCTGTTCACCAGGGCAGAAGGACCCGCGCTTGGCTGTGAAAGAATAACACGTAATGCTTTGGCCTTCCTTGACTTCCCCTGGTTTTCCCCACATGTGCAGAGTCAGGGACAGGATTATCCTTTCTTCTTTGCCTAGCACTAATTAATTTTTCATTCTAGCATAGGTCTGACCTGGGGAGGAAAGCCCTCGTATGAGGCTTTTTAGGTGGAGTGCCAAGATGAGCGCACAGTCTGCAACATGATGTTACTGAACACAGCTGTGGCGTTAGCGGCGGTGGCTCAGGGACACGGTGACTGCCTCTGGCTGGCACGCAGTTTGACTGTAGTTCTGGCATAGCCAATATTATGTTGATTACCCCGTCTTACTCCCTGCTTTCACTTAATAGCTCGTGCTTCAAAAAAGAATATAGAGTGTAAAGCAATGTTGGGGGGGTTGAGTGCAAAACAGCAAACTGAACACCTTCATTGCATGCATATCTGCTTTGTTGTAAAGACATAAAGGAGTAGTCAAGACAAAAACCAGACACTGATGTGAAGCCAACTTGGAGAGGATGCTAGACCCTGTGCTGTAGTATTGATCTGAATTGAAGACAAATTCTGAACGTTTACCTCAGTGTAAATACCTTTTCATTAGGAGGAATGTTTACCTCAGTGTAAATTACCTTTCCATTAGGAGGAAAGGAATATTGCATGGAGCAATCAATATTGCAGATCGCTTTGCCAAACACTTAATCCTCCCTAAGGCAGGCTTCACATTAGTATGAACACTGACCCTCTTTGGACCCTTACCTTTCTAGGATGTGAACAGTAAAAATGTGAATATTTGTTGTTTACTTCATTAGGCATAATTCATAATGATGTGTTTATATGAAGAATATCACAGACTGAAGCAAAACCATATGCAATTGGTTTACTTTATTATAAACTGTATATGATGTACAAACTAATAAACACTTAAATGACGACAGTCTCACTGTTGTTCTTAAACAGGCAAATGAACAAGATATTCTAGCTGTGCATTTTGGTGCTGGATGTAAGCTGGAGCGTTGGGTTATGTTACCAGAGCACTGAAAGGAGAGGGGTTTCAGCATGCTCCTGCGCTGTAGCAAGAGCTGTCTTCAGCTGATGCTTTAAAATACTTCTTATTTCTTTTGATAGAACAAAGCCATATAATTTTTCTGTTACAAGAGGCCCAAGCTGAGCATCAGGCACCTGCAACTTTTCGGCTTCGTCAAATAGTTTCTGACAGGAGCTAGCAACTCTTACTTTGAAGGTAAGGGAGGGGTTACGTGTTTTGGTTTTTTGGATTGTTGGGGGGGGGGGGGGTTTAAGCTATAATGGGAATTTATTGTCATCCATCTTTTTTGAAACAGCAGGAACTCTTCTGCTTTACCAGTAAGCTTGCACAGTGTTTACCAGATCAGCCCCAACGCTCACCTTGCTTTTGTTTTAAACATTCAGAGGGGAAGCGTTTCTTGTGCAGCATTGGGCTTGGTAAGCAATGTTTTTGGTGTGTGCACAGCTACTGATAAGCTGTGTCCATGTGACAGCTCCTTTACACATATGAACCCAGCACATGCTTTTCAAACACAGTAAGCATTTACATATTAGTACTGGATTAATTTCAATATACCAAACACTGAGCCATAGCATGAGCTTAAACTATTGTTCTGACCTGACTCCCATTAGTTGAGCTAAGTGTACAGTAAGGTAATGACAATATGTGACCAACTGGCAAACAGTTTCACTAAGAGCAAAAACATAAGCTTCAGAAAGACTGACTTAACAGAAGTGCTTGAACATTAAACCACCAGCTGGAAAAAAATTAGATCTGAGCAGATTTAAGTTATGTCATTACAATACCTCCATTTACTTCCTAAATTACAATGTTACTTCCATCCTAACTTTTAACATTCAAGTACATTAGATAAAAGTAGTAAAATCTTGTATGAAGTACAGTTCTATACTTCAGACATGATTTTAGTTTCTATAAAATCAGACGGAAAAGACACTAGTTCATCTCTTCCGTTCCCTGCCAAGGCAGGATTGTTCCCTACAGGATAAGTACACTGGACAGTACTTGGTTCAGCCCAATTTGACATGTGCTGTGAAAGTGACTGGAGCCATGTTACAGGAACTGAATGTATCTCCTGATACTTAGCTCGTTTCCCTTTCTGTGACTTTTCTTTTAGCCCACAGCAGTTGTCTTTAAGACATTTCTGGCAATGCACTTTCCTTCTGTCCACCCACCTGCACGTCCCTTTGCACAGCGAAGGAAGCCTCCGCGTGCTAACAGTGCGCAGGAAGCCGGGGTAGCCCAGGCCTGGGCGGCCACGTGGGCACAGAAGCCTCTAATCAGGGCTTTGGATACCCTGATGTCCTTTATAAATCTTTGACCTTAGGGACTAAACTACTAAGTAGTAACTGTCATGCTTGGTAGAAATTACCCATAATTGGGTCTTACTGGTTTTTACCTAGTAATTCAGCAACTGTTATTGCTAATATTAGTCCCTCAGCTTTGGGAAAGGCAGGGGAGACATCATACGGTTCATGTCACCTGGCTTCAGACTAGTTACAGGCTTTGGTCTGCCACTGCTTGATCATATAGTACTGACATGTAACAATCTAACGATTGTGGTTCATAGGGAAGTTATAAAAGACCATAGGAGATCTTCCTCCGAGGAAGCAAACAAGCAGAGCAGCACAGCTAGGTTTCTCCAAAACTCTTCCGTTAAAAAAAAAAAAAATAAATCAACACTTCAGTTATCGACATTTTTATCTATTTGACTGTTTTGGTCTATTTGACAGCTTTCCTTTGTCAGTCAAGAGTAACTTGTTTTCTTCCTGAGGCCAATAAACTGTCTCCCTGGAGACATACTGGAGTTGGCAAAAGGACTTATTTAGTAAAGGTACAATTATTTCTCTTTACAATTTTAAAGGTTACAGGAGTTACTTGCTTTAAAAAACAAACGGTAACAAACAAACAAGCTACCCTCCCCATACTATCAGATGATGGTGCAGGAACTAAAAGCAGAGCCCCGTTTGTTGGTGCTCTGCGTAGGCACCAGTTTTCCTTTACCGTAGTAACCTGAGAATATTGCCTTCACATCAATCTTCTTAGAAAGCACAAACATCCACATACCATTATCAAAATACTGCAGTTTCCCTCCTCCGATCTCCCCCATGTCTTCACCTTTGTTCCCTGCCTTTTCCAGTTTTATGAACTCCAGCAGATCGAGCCCGGTCTGGACTGCTTCTACGCCGTTGGCGCAGCCGAGGGTGATGTGTGCCCGGCTGCCTTTCGGGAAGTTGTCTGCGGGCGTTATCTTATCGGTGTCTCCTGGCCACAGCAGCAGCTGCTGCTCGCTCAATTCCACGCGAGCCCCGACAGTTTTTGTTGTGACAAACAGAGCAGAAACGGACAAGGTAAAGCCTTTGCCGTAGGAGGTCTTCACAACCTGGGGAAAGAGAGAAACAAGCCCAGAACAAAGCTTTAATGAACCACAGACTGGTGGGATTTCTAGCAGCACAGTTAGCTTTATCCTCCATGTGCTCAGGGTCTTAGCTGATCGTGGTAACCCTCGCTTTGACAAACCCGTAACAGGGTATACAACTAGAAGATGGTGGCCTGACGTTTCTGCTCCATGAATCCGGAGTTGGTTATGTCTTTTTCCTTCATAAATTCTAATATTTAACTGGGTGCTTGGACTCTGGTTAAAGCATGAAATAATTTGCTGCAAGTAATTCACTGTCATTCAAGTCAAGCTGTTGGAGATGATGCTGGAAGTCAGGGCTGCACGAGGGGGTAGGAGTATCTTATTTGGACTAAAAGAAACTAGTCACTGTCTCACTCACTTCTGACTTTTCTATTGCACAGGCCACCAGACAAGTGTTGCTATGCTTTGGACACAGGTACTCTCTCTAAAATCACCTCCCACCTCAAAGCGACGCTGTGTCCCCAGCCCGCTCCCTCAGGTTTGTGGATGCACTGCTAGGAGGGGGAAGAGTCTGGTGGAGGAAGGAGCCATGGGGAAGGGAGAGTCAGAACCCAGACACTAACTTCTTGTTGGGCATATTCCTCAGCTCCAGGTGCTTTTCCAAAATCCATGTATTTTGTGGTGCAGTGTAAGACTCCGGGTGGCCTCTTCACAAAGTAGCTGGTGAGATCTATTTTTATTTTGGGATCTTCAATAGCAGAAGCAACTGCAAATACAGGTAAACAAAGTTACTACTAAAAGATGACCACCCCCACCCCAGTATCACCCCACATGCCTAAGTCCCATCTAAACTTTCGTCACCAACCAGTCCTTAGCGTTTCATCTTACTTGCTGCTGAAGGCTAGATAAGTAAATAAAACTGTTCCCCCCACCTGGGCTGATAGTGGATGTAACTAGAAAAACTTCTGCACATCATTGTGGTTTGTCTTAACCCTGACGTTGTCTGAATCATTTAAGGGACAAGATGGTTCCATCTTTCCCTTTTCTGTTTGACTCTTCACATTAATTCTCCATAGTCCACCACAATGACCAGTGGGATGCTCAGCTGCTCATGTAACACTGCCAGCATCCTACCTCAGCTCCCTACAACATCAAAGGAGCTAAGTAGACTTAAGAAGACTCAGTTTCATTTGTTTTTAACTTACAAGAGAAACTTTGTCAACTGTGGAAAATATAGGGACTAGTAAGTGTCTCTAAACAGTCTTTTTGCTGTTGCAAACTTTTAACTAAAAGTGTCATTTTAGAAGCTGACCAAGTTTGTTCTATTTGTTGAAAGTTAATGTTTGATCAATAGAGTAAAAACTTGATATTTCTGTACATACAGTATTTACTCTCCTTTTTGAAGGCTTTAAGACTTCCAAGCTCATCTAAGAAGGCCTGGCCAGCCTTCCTCAGGATCTCTGAACTTCTTTTACTCAAAAACCACCCAAAATACATGGGTAGGAATTCCTTCTCCAAGCTTGGTTTCATCTTCTTCAGCTCTTCCACTGACAGTTTCCATTGATTCTTTTCCTTAAGTTGCAAGCAATCTGTTCTCCACGGTGTTTTTGGCTCTGCAAAGACGACTTTGTACCGGTACTTGTCAGCAATATCAAACAGTTGATCCAGTCGTTCCCTTTCATGGTGAGTGTCATCCAAAACGATAACGCTGATGTCTCGTTTGCAATAGTCAACTAGATCCTCATCAACTTTTGAATATTCTTCAGGAACGGTGTTTCTTATTGCAGGTACAATTTTATAGGAATCGACAGAAATCACCTTGCAGGCATCTTTATACCTATCTTGAATAGCCTGGGCAAGAGTGGACTTTCCACTGCCAGGCAGGCCTCTTAAAATAAAAAAGGTTTTAGATTCTTTGACTGTGGAGATGGTGTCATCATCATCAAGGAATGGGTACTGCAAGCTTTCAGGCCTTTCTTTTGCTGACTGAGTAGACATTTTTCTGAAGATTTTAGGCAGGAAAGTGTGACTCTTCTTCGAAAAGCCTCTGTTCTGAAATTTAAGGAGAAAATATATTGTAGGCCAGCAATCCCAAGAGACAGCATGTTTCTACTACACAACAGCGTGCCGCTTGGACCCTTATGGGGGGGAGGAAGGCTGTGCTTGGAGGGGTGTAACAGCTCTGGGAACGCGTCTGTGCCACCACTTCTGAGAACCTCAGCTGCCCTGCTTGGCTCGAACCCTCCTGCAGCTGCTGCCATGGTCCGCAGGAGGCACCATGTTGTCCCACCACCTCCCTGAGACCAGGCAGGGAGGAGGAGGAGGAGGAGCGGAGGGGCAGCCCTGCTCCCCTCTCCAGCCCAGGCCTTCGCTAGCTGCTGGCGGCAGCCACGGGGCCACCTGACCTGGACGTGCAAGTTTTACCATTACGTGGTGGCAGCAGGCGCCCACGAGCCCCCGCAAAGCTGGAGCCCAGACAGAGCAGTTGAAGGGTCAGATTTATTTCAGGACGCTTAAACCGACAGTTGCGGTTGCTTGTTTACAAAGAGACCACGTGCCATGGGGAACTCGGCCTGAAAAGGGGAAACAAATGTCCCGGGAGGTGTGACGGCCACTCAACTTTCATTGATTGATCCAAAGACTATAAACCGATTTAAGCCTGTTCCAGGATTCTCTGGTCCCGTAGAAAAGGCTGTTTCAGAGCAAAGCCTGCAAGGAGACTACATCATGAAGACTTGCCTTCTTTTCACGCCTGGATGCTACACTGACAGCAGCGCCTTTATGCCTCAGAGGTGGGAATTTCAGACTGGTCTCGTAATGAAGAGCAACTTAAGCTGCTTCAGGCAAAAGCAAACCTGCTCTTAGCATTTCCTAAACTGAAAGTTAAACCCATCCTCTCAGCACCAAAGCAAATGCTCGAGTCTGACACCAGCAAGCAACACAGAAAAAGCACCACCAGAGAGCTGGCACTGTTCCTCCTTCCCCTTTTGTCATCAGATGCAATAACTAGTTTCTAAGATTAATTCTCAGCAGGACCTAGGAAAATCTGAGATTCGATGAAAATGAGGAATTTGTCTACGGTTCTGGTAGCGCCAACAGGGACAACCATTTTTTCAGTCAATACGTGAACTTTCCAGCCTCTCTCCCCAGCTGCATCCTTGCCACAGACCAGTTTCGACCCTGCTGCCTGCAGCAGCCTCCTGTTTTCAAGACCCGAGCTCTGCCCCAGCAGGCAGGAAACCACAGATGCGATACTGAAAGAGCAGTGCTTGCCACTGAGCCAAAAATGTGGGGGTTTTCATACTACAAAAACATTCTGCCCACTGCAGAAAAATATTGCTCAACTGTTTGCAGGTGAGGATATTGCATGAAAATCCCCTATTTCAACTGATTAACTTCTTTTTCTACCCTTCATTCTAGAACTTGGAGGTGGGCTTTTGGTTTCAAAGCACCGTGGGACAAGGCCTGTGCACCAGCGTTGTTTTAATGTTCGCTGTGCAGCAAGCCAGGCCTCTCGTGGGGGGACGAGGATGAGCTCCAAGCACGGTCCTTGGCGCGGCCATCTCCTGCCCGAGACTGGTGCAGAATTCCTGCCCCAGGAATGGGATCCAAGAAAAACGAGGAGCACGCGCGTCTCCTGGACGCCTACGCTGGCTTCCCTGAGGACTCGGGGCTCCCAAGTCGTCATATAAGAGGACGAGCACTTTGGCTTCCTCCGATCGCCATGGATGAGTGCAAGAAAAGCAGACGGCATGAGACGCCCCAGGGAACTGCTCATCCTCAAAGTGTAAGTGTTGCATTTCCGAAAGGATCTGGGATGTTTGGCCTGAGCGGGGACCAGGAGGAGTCCCTCGATTTGCTGTCCCCGGGGCCGGACGGCGAGGCGGCTACGTGTGCCCAGCGCAGGGCCTGGCCCGTGGCTGTCGCAGTCAAACTATTTTGCTGAAAGCAGCTGCTGGGGAGCGGCAGTAACTGAGGCTGCTTTTCAGATGCATAAACAAAAGAACAATAATAGAAAACACCCTCAGGCCCCATTGTTTAGCAGCCAGCTTTAAATATAATGCCGGCCTTTATGGAAGGGGGCCGCGTACCGCGCGGCCGGACAATGGCCCCGCAGAGGCCGCGCTCGGGGGGGCGCGGGGCTCCTCCGGGCGAACAATCCCCGATTCAGCGCGACCCCCTCGCCCGTCCCCGCCCGCCGCCCCACAAAGCGCCCGCTTGTCCCGGGCTCCCTCCCGGGCAGCTCCGGGCTCTGCCGCGCCGGGCCCGGCCCGGAGGGAGGGAGACGGGCGCTGAAGGCAGCACCGGGCCGGGCGAGCAACCGCTGCGCCCCGGCGCCCTGAGCGGCCCCCGGCCCGGCTGCGCCCCGCGTGGCCCCGCGTTACCCGCCGCGCCGTGCGCTCCCCGCGGTGCCCTGCGCGCTGCCCCCGTGCCCGGCTCCGCCCCGGCCGCTTCCTCCCCGCCCGGAATCGAAACCGAAAGCGGCCCCCGGCCCCGCGCCGCGCTCCCCCGCCGGCGCTCACCATGGTGAGGGCAGCGGCTCCGGGCGGCCGCCGGTGCGGAGCGGCGCGGCGGGGAAGCGGCTCTGGGGCGGGCGGCGGCGCGGGCGCTTTCATAGCGCGGGGCCCCCCCGCCTCGCGGCACCGCCCGGAGGCCGCGCGGGGGCGGAGCTGCCCGCGGCGAGGGCCGGGGGTCCCGGCGGGGCCCCCCCGCGGCGCAGAGCCGCACCGCGGCCCGGCCCCTCCGTGGGGCGAGAGCCCCCCTGCCCCGGGGGGGCCTGGGGACCGGCCGGCGGCCGGCTGCGCCTTCGCCCCCCGGCACGGGAAGCCGGACCCCCCTCGGCCACGTAGCCGGGTCCGCGCGGGGGCTTCGCACACCCGCGCAAGCCGGGGGAAGAGCACGAAGCGACCGTCTTCGTCCTGCCGGAGCCACGGGTAGGCGACGCGACCGCCGTCTAGGCACAGCGAAGGGGAGAGAGCTCTTGTGAAACCAGCGCTGCTGCACAGAATTTAATTCTACCGCCTAACTCCTCAGGGAACGCTACTCTACTCAGATGCAGAGTTGTGCTACGCTTCATCGTCATCGTCTCTTTCCCCCAAACCCCTCTCTTCTTTTTCTCCTCCACTGCTCTTGCTCTCCTCTTTTTCATGTTTGTTTCCCTCTTCTTTATCATTTCCGTGCTCCTTTTTATTCTTCTTGGCATCTTCCTCTTGCTTTTCGTTTGTCTGATTCTCTACGCTTTGTTCACCTTCCTCGCTTTCCTCTCTCTCTGCGGTCTTCTTGGAGTTGTCTTCTGTGTATTCGCTGCTGCAATCAGCATCTGGGGGAGGGGGGCAGGAAAGCAATTTTAAACCAAATTCCAGTACTGAGCAATCAGTAGGGCACAAAAAAGAAGGCGGCAGGCTCCTGGCCTCCTTCATCACAGTCGGAAAACTCCCCTCTTTATTTTCTGTCTCACAAGACTCCATTTACTGATGATGCAAGAAGCTGAGCTGCATGATCTAACGTGAACAGAAACCAGGTACTGGCAGGTACAGCAGTCTAAATTCATCAACTGTGACAAAATGAACGTAAGGTAAAGCCCAGGTATGCTGGTAGCAGAGGACCCTGAGAAAGGTGGAGCTAGAAGAGTGATGGTCGGAGATGGGAGGCTTGCACTTTCCCTTGTTCACTCAAAATTGCAGCATTTGACCCAGCAAAAGCTTAACATGATTAACCCTGAGCCCTGTGTGTCTGGGGCATATATGTATTAAGCAGTACACACTGCTCTAGAGCTATCCCTCCTTAACTCTGCTTGCAAGTGCTCCTGCTGCTCAGTTGGTGTGAGGGAGTTTGCTCTGTTCTGACTGAGGAGGAAACTCTCCTACACTTGCAGTGCACAAGAATATGGGTGAAGGACGAATCCGGAGCAGGTCTGACTGCACAAACTTTGTTCTCTGCAGGCACAAAGAGGAAACTTGGGAAGTGCTGCCCTCTCCTGCTGAGAACTGATAGAGCCCTTAGATGAGCACGGTGACACTTGGAAGTGGCATCCCCTCAGTCAGAGGCTTCCACCCAGATAACCGTGAGGATGCTACAGCTACAAGGAGCAAGGCCTGCTCCCTTCCTTTTTGCAGCCCTGCCAGTTGGGGTTGAGGCGAGGATACTGTTTGTGTTGGGTTTCACTCTCCGGGGGTAAAAAGCTGTGTGTTGAGATGAGGAACAGTATCTGTTTGTCGTGTACCTGTAGATGGCTTATGCTGTCATGCTTCGTGCTGTAGATACGTACCATTGTTTAGGCAGTGGCAGAGAATTGCATATGTCTACATTATGTGGGTTCTAAAATGCAGCTGAGGTTTTTGAAGGTCTCAGCACTGTGGATCTCCTTTATTCACAGTCATTTTTACAGTCCCTTTTTGACACTATTTTGCTTCTGACTAGGCCCACTGTTATGCACTCTGGGCACTGGAGCGGCTTTCATTGTTTTTAGAAGCAGCTTTTTATATGGATGGCACTGAAGAGCAAAATTAAGCTCCTTCACTATTATAAGTTAGCATGAGAGTTGCTATAGGTTATACCAAAGTATCAATATTAAACCCTCACTGCCAAAAACCTGAAGCCACAAGTTATAACTAGGTTATAGTTTCACATGTAAAATAATTCCTGCTACAGTGTACTGGAACAGAGGATGCCTGCAGTCCAGAAATCTGGATGCCTGCTATCTGGCAGTGGGGCAGTTGCCTTATTGTTGCCCAAAGTGAAAGCCTGTTCTGTGGACAACACAGTAACATGCCTTGTCCTCATCTGTATTTTCACTGCAAGAACACCATGCAGAAAACGTTAGTTTTGTGATGCACAGAAAATTAAAGGAACCTGAGCTGGTTGGACCTCGGGCCCTGAGGCACTGGCTGCAGCAAAGCTGAGTGACAGGTATGCAGTCCTTTTACTGAAGGTGGTAGGTGCTTTGTTCCCATATCTCAGTCTGTGCCCCAGAAAAGGGAAGTGGGGAATTTTTAAATGTATGTGGTGCAGAGGTCTAGATAACTACTACCTTTAGGAGAATCAGCTGTCGTTTCTCTTTCTCCTTCTTTCAGCTCTTTGATGAAGCTTTTGCTCACGTCATCCAAGGCCTGAAAGTGATATGGCTCATTAATAAGGGCTTTAGAAATACAGTTACAGATCTGTCCAAGTTTGGGGTTTTTTTTTTGATTTCTGCTATCATTTCTTGCTCCTTCACTACCCCAAAACTCTCTGCAACAATATGCTTCATTTATCTCTGTAAGGATTATTAATATGTTAGTATCCCTTATCAAATGTCTCCTCCCCTGAAAATTCTCTCTCACACACACGCTATCATTTTTCTTTATGCAGGAGAGCAGGTTTGGCTTGAGCTTTGGACACCCGTGAAGAATCCTGCCTGGTCAGCCCAGTGCTGCGTGACCTGGGCAGGAAGATCACGTGCAACTCCCTGGCAGACCAATGAAGACAGACTGCTGTAACATGCAGACTGTTTTATGCTTGGGACACTGGCTGTGCCCTAGATGGTCTTCCATGGTCTGATGCAAAGAGGTTTCTCTGGGACATTTTGGAGAGGCCATAAAAGGGTGGGTTATGGTCAACCCTGCATTCCAGCTGTTAGCAACTGAATGCAGAGGAGACACGCACTGTATTCTGAGCGTGAAACCCTTGCCCCAAGGAGGTCAAAAGGAAATTTTCCCTCGACCCAAACAGGGCCAGGACTTCATCCCTATGTTGTACTGGTTCACAAACAGGGATTAAGTTTTCCAGGCCAGAAGGCTTCATATCTTTCATTATGTAAACTACTTCGGAGACTGTATTCTCCCCCTTCTAATACTATAACTGTCTAGTGACATTTTCTCTGTCCTCGTGACATTAGAACAATAGTTACAGCTAACTTATTGATGCTTCCCCAAGCTTCTGTCCTCTTTGCAACATGCCACTTACGATAATGATGGCCCGTTGAGCATCATCATTGTGAATAAGCTTTGCCTTCTCAAGTGCTTTTTCAAAGTTGACAATTGCAGCCTGGTAATCCTTTAATTTTACTGTAAAAAACAAACAAAAACATCTATTTTAACCCAAGATCACAAACAAGAGAAAAACAACAGGTTAATTAAGCAAATCTACCATGAAAAGTTTTATCTGAACAGTTACTTTGGTTGTTAAATCACAGAGTTGTTATCATTAAGATGGTGAACAGAGAGGCTGCCTCCATCCTTAAGGTGAAATTTGTACTAACATCTTTACCTTGTGCTTGTGCCACCAGTATGCTAGCATTGAGTTGCCACTCAACATCTCCCTCCTCATCTGCTGACTGCAGGGACTTCTCTCCGTAATTCTGGGCTTCTTCAGCTTTGTTCAGTTCAAGGTAACATCGGCCAATTTCATGGAACAACCAGGTCTTCTCCAGGCTGGATTTTGCCATTGGAATCTTCTCCTCCCAACTTCAAGAAGAGAGTAAGAAAGACTTTTACTGAATTTCACTAAGTGCTATTGTAATTTCAGTTATAATTTCAACCATTGGTTCTATAAACAAAAGGTTCCAGATGCTGCTATTATGAAAAGTCATTCTATGCTGAGATCTGCCAAGTATTTAGAAAAAGACTAAGTAGTAAAATCTGGAGAACTCCAGATTGATGATGGGTTTTAAGGCCATCGCTGTCTATATTGCTGGTTGGGATGAAGGTGCAATCAATACTCATGAGTACCAGAATCTGTATAGTCAATAAGCACTAGAAGCGCCTGGTGCTGTTGGTGATCTGTGTACAGTGAGAGGTACGCCTCAGCCGAGTTCCTGGCAGAAGGCATGTATTTCCCAACTGGCTTTCTCAGTCATCCTTGCTAGCAGTATATTTAAACAACCTGAAAAGACAGCATCTATTTAATTCTAAATAAAACCTTATACTTTTTTCTGTTACTGATTTTACATACGTGTCGATAGCTTGCTGGAATTTGCCGATTTTGGCATAAACTCTGCCGATATTATCAAGGGCTCTGGATATGGCATCTGGCAGATTGCTGCATTGAAAAGAAAAAGAAATCATGGTAGCTAAAATAGTCTTGTACCTGATACAGTCTACATTTTCTTCAGCCCTATATATTTTCTTCGGTGATCAACATGACAGCAGAATAAGTGGTGAGGAGCAGAGTTAAAGGACCAACGTCAGACTGAAAGTCAAAACCAAGGTATGTTTTTGGTTTTTATCTACAACTGTTGCAACTGACACCCTGTAAGACACAGGGGAAAATGGTTTAGTTTTGTCACCTTGACTTCTTTATGTGAATCTGGCAGCACTTTGTGAAAGTCTTTTCCACTACTCTTTGTTTCAACTTTCCTTTGATGCCTTGTGGATCTTTCACACGTCCCATGGAAGAACCCTATCAGCTGTAGGTCTCTAGCACTAACAGCTGATGCCTGTCCAAGGAGAAAGTGAAAGAACCAAGGAAAGTGTCTGCAGGGTGTTCATACCTTACCTTACAAATGAAAAAGCTGATGAAAGGAGAGAATAAATGCAATGCCGTGGGCTATGGGAGCCAACAGAACGTCTCCTCTCGCCCTTCCTGAACTCTAGCCACCAGAGGGCGATTCCCCCCTCAGTAATCACTGCATTTCTGTCTTCTAAATACAACCTTCAGTCAGTTTGGAAAAGCAGTAAAATTATGTATCTCTTTCCTGCCTCTCCACTGCTAATTCTTAACTTTGCTTGGCATGGAGTGGAGGAGTGGAGATCACTGTGCTTGGCATGGAGTGGGGAGTGGAGATCACCAGGAGAGAGGTAGAAGTGTCTTAAAACAACAGTAAAAAGATAAACCATTTGTCATTTGTGAAAATGGTAAACAATAAGCCAGTTATATTTTAACAGCCCTATGCAATATCAGCGAGAATAAAACCAAGATAACCTAATTTCAAGCAGCTATTCAGTGTTTTCTCATGTGCATTGAAAGATTACTAAATCAGATTACTAAATTCTAAGACTGTTCTGCTCCATTCTGTTTTAGCTGAAAGGCTGCAGCAAATTTTCTGTATAAGCAGGTAGCTCATGTCTCTTAGACAAATATTTCATGCCTACCATCGTGGCTTGAACGCACATGATTTTAGGAGAAAGTTGTATAAGAATCAGAGCCTGACCTTTCTGAGAAGGAAGGGCAGACTAGAGGTTAAAGTGCTGAGTCTGGGACTTGTGTTCTTTTTATGCTTTGCTTAAACACAGATTTTGATGTGTCATGTGGCCCAGGTCCTTTAAAAATCTGCTTCGGTTCCTTTATTTTTAAACAGTAAAGATAATAAGTCACTAGGGACCATGACACTTGGGCGGCATCCGAATGCATTGCCCTGTTAAATCTCCAGGTGGGAGTTGCATTACCTGATGCTAAAACATCTGAACAGAGGTAGTTTCCTCTGCACATTGGATCTTTTCCCCATCCATTGGAGTTTCTCAGCACTTACTTCTGCCTGGCAAATTCCAGATCTGTTTTGTGGCTTTGCAGAGCTGCATCCATCTGGCCCATCTCTATCTGAGCATTCCCAATGCAGCTGTGGAGGTTTCCAATCAGTTCATTCTTGTTGGGAACTTCATCGTCCGACCACCCTTGTATTGTCTTTAGCACATGCTCAGCTTTCTTACAGCTTTCTTCTGGGGAGCCACCAGTCAGCACTAGAGATTAAGAGCAAAGTTTAGTGCTAGTGTGTGGACACAGCAATATTTGGGAAGCAAGAATAAGAGCAACTGCGTAGGCCTCTGAAACAGCTCGGGCAGGGTTACTGCTCTTAGCTCTTCATGTATCACCTATGCTCTCCCCATCAGTCTCCAATAAATCTGCCCCTGGGAGACAATACTTCATTTCCTACCACCTGCCACTACTGGCAGTCACTTTACAGTGCTGTGGGGATTAGACTGCAGGATGGCTCTGTCATTGCCTGCACCAAGCTGTTGTAACTGAAATGAACTGAAGGGCAATAATGTCTGAGTATTTCTTTCCCGGGTTATAAAACATAGAGCAGAAAGAAAGAGAGAGAGAACAGAAGTGGATGAATTATTCCTTCCTTCTAGACCACTGTTCTTCAGATTCTTCATCTCTCTATGATGGTATTTTTCAACTACAGAAATGATTAACTCCAGTACTCTATATTCTCTCAATAAAACAACTTCTAATTACCAGACTAGCCAGGGCACTTGCTAAGCATGCAGCAGTGGCCTACCTGGCTTTAAGTGCTGTTCTGAAAAGCAGTTAGCAAGGCCTCAAGTACAGAAAAAGAAAAGAAAAAAAAATGCATCGGATTCTATACCCCAAAGTATTGCCTTGGGAAAGGTGAGGAACATAAAAACAAATACTTTCAAAAACTGCCTGGTACTGTTTGTTAATAATTGCACTGCTTCTGTTGTCATGATCTGTAATTAATACAGCAAATAATTACATATGTCAGTCATTGTTTTCTTACTGCCTCCAGCCAGGACACGTACACATATCAATGTCTTCCATACTCTTCGCAATATATCTGGCAACCTCAGGTGGTTTTCGTTTCTTGTCTCGGATCCACCTTTGCTGCCTGAGCTTGCGCTCCCTCACTCGGGCATAAATAGGCTTCTGCTGCTGCCAGAATTCAGTGCGTGTGTCCAGGTAGGCAATGCCACCCAAAACCAGGTCCTTCACTTTGATCCCCTGCTTTGTGCTGCTCTTCATCAAGTCTGAAAATAAGATGGTAGAACCCAGGAGAGGATTAATGTCTGTGAAGAATGAAGTTGCGGTTCAGTGGAGGGGGAGTGTCTGTGAATGTTTGTCTATTACGATAGAGAGAGAGAGTCCCAGAAACCGTGCTCCTCAGAACCGATGTGGCTTTGGGAGAGAGGTTAGAAAAAGCTTCTCTTGTTGTTACCCATCTATGTGTGTTTTAGTGAGCTGGAGCTGCTGTTCCCAGCCCCTAGAGTTGCTGCCCTCCCTGCTGACCGAATCAAGAAGAGGCCTACCTAATGGGAGCCAGCTGTGGTGAGTGAGCACCTGTCCTCCTGCGCAGAACAACTACACGGGAAACTGTTTCCCTGGACAGACCCATTTGTACTTAAATGGCACTTCAAAGCAAGAAAGTGTTGTGTATTAGATTGCAATATGGAAATTAAGAGGGCTTTTACATGCCTGGAAACCAGATAGCCCACACATGGTACTACTGTCATTAATAATATAAAAGCTGGCAATAGATTAGATTCTTAATTATTCTTCTGTTACTGGGCAAATGGTTTCCTAGAAAAATGACGACATGAGGATCACTTCTGTACCTAGTTCTAAAATATGACACTTCTCTGAATCCTGCATCTTCATCTTAACAGCATGTGTAATGAAACTGTGAATAGGTATAATCTTATTAGCAATGTCTTGCACTTAAGACAAACATTAGTGTATTTTATCATTATGCCAGAAATGAAATAATTTGTGATGATAAAGCTTGTGCTTTTGATTTCATCAGCACAGATTGCTTTGAGTTGACTTGTTGCTAAACTGTTCATTAGAAAATCCTGCTATTTCATTAGGAAGGAAACATGTTCACACATAGTTATGAATATTGTATATGGCTCCAAAATTTCCTGTACTCTCTAGACATCTACCTCTCTCTCTAGACCACTGCATACATTATGTGATACGTGAGCTGTGATGCAAATAGGGAAGAGTAGTCATAGGGATATAAAAGAAAGGGGGAAAAAAAGGAAGAAACTTCATAGAAGGAACATTTAGTTAAATACACTGGAGAAGGACCTTCATCCTTGAGCAGCTTTTCTAGGTAGGCCTTGTCAGCGTAAAGCTCTCCAAGAAGCTGTCGCTCTGTTTGTGGATTCCTCACACGCTCCTGTTTGCTTGTCCGTTTTTGATCCTTGGTCGGTTCGATTTGGAGTTTCTGTTTTGCTTTTTTGCTCTATAGCAATAAAAAAATCAAGTAAGTCAGGGGAGATAAGCAGGGAACATTATAATTAGGAAGAAAGACCTAGCTTTTAGAGTTGTGTTTACACTCTGTATAGGTCAAATTATTTTTAAGTAAAAACAAGAAGTCAGGCCTGTGTCCCACCAATTGCTTTAGTTGTGAGCAATGGAAATTTTGAACCCAAACATGCTCTCTCACTTCCAAGAAAAGGAGGGGACATTACAGTAAGAGCAAGAGTGCCACTGTCTTAGCACAGCGTCTTGTCCTGTTCTAGAGGGCTTCCTAGCCAATGCTGTGGGAGCGCATTGAACTTGTGGGATAGGCAGCTCTAGTTCTCTCCAGTCAAAGAAAAAGAGGTTTTAACAGCCAGGGCTTCTGAGAGTATTTCTAAAGTTTCACATCCAAAATCCCAGCAATTACAGTGCCTATCTTTAGTGCCCTTTGTACAAATTATTCTAACCACTGAGTACCCATAATTCCAGCTGAAAGAAGGGATGAGCATTCATTGCACTGACTTCAAAGGGAAATGTGTATGCTTGGCATCTCAGAGGAACAAGGCACTACTTCAGGAGACCACCTCAAAATTAAGCAATTGAGAAAGTGTCCACTATCAGAAATGTGAACCTTAAACATCAGGTAAAACCAAAGTAAATAATGTAGATAAATGTACCCTGGCTCCGACCTCAGTGCTGTTACTTATTACCTTTTGCTGAGTGATCTCCCTTTAGAAACAACAGCCAGGCTGGCAGAGAAATTTCAGATTAGGCTCTGTTTCTCCCTGGTTGCTCTTTCCTGCCCTTCTGCCTTCTCCTTTATATTTTGTGTAGCTTGAGCCAAAACTCCATTAAAAGCAGGTGCATAAATACTCTCATAAAGGATCAGCATGCACCCTATGCTCAGAATGCTTCACTAGATCAGCCATATCCCCATCCATGTTGCTACAGAAACTATTAATCCTGTAGTGCCTATTTTCAGAAAGCATTAGCATTATAATAACTCTAGTTAGCTTCCAAAGCAAGAGCTCTTCCACTGTACCTCTGCCTGCCTGCTTAAAAAGCAGAGGTCCTCTTTATTCTCCAATTTAACTGAGGACGGACCTGCAAAAATAGAGAATGTATTTGTTAGTGTTCAAGAACTCCAATACAGAGCTCTAGAAATCAAAATTGCTGTAAATGTGCCAGACCTATACTATCCTGCTTCAAATAAAGCTTTCTACTAACTCTTTCATTTGAAATACATAGATGTTAGTAAGTTCTTTAAGCAGGGATTACAGCTCATAAATGCTGATCTCCTCTGGATTTTAATTATTATTTTTACATGCACCAGTGGGCTCCCATCACAGATCAGAATTCTGACACAGACATATGCTACATCCTGCATGGAGGCATTAACAAAAGGATGGCATGTTCTTCTAAGGAATCACAGCTAAGATTTAAAATGGGAAAAAAGCTCCTAAGGATCTTCAGCAAAGCAAAGAACTATTTTAAAGTGTTTGTGCTCTGATATAATGGCAAAAATCCCATTTCATTTTCTGCTATTCAGAATGCATTCTGGCAATGGAGGAACAGTGAAAAACAGTTCTTTATCTTGGCCTGGTCAGAAGGAAGAAAGGAGCTTCAAATGCTGTTGTAGAAGTATTCCTTCCAGCAAGGCAACTGGGCCAAGATCAGCTATGTGAGTACATGCATATCAGGCAAGGCAGGTGTTTCTGAATGTGCCAAGCAAAGCCGATTCAGTAAAGCAGTTTGGGGGATGTGCCCTATTGACATATGTGAATTTCCCAGCTATTTAAACATCCAGATCAAATGCCAACATGTTTCATTGGGTTTTTTCCCCCCTAAATCTAGGAGCTATAGCTTGATTAAAAATGGCTTGTTTTTTATCTGTTCACTTGTCTACAGCCCAGATGCTCAAAGCGCTTAGCTCAATATATCAAGCACAGCAAGCATTTTAACTGAGAATTGCAATGATATCTAGATACTTGGATTAAGCTAAGAAAGGAGCAGCAATGGAGGAAAGAAAGCCTCCTCTGGCACCTTCCCTATCTGTTTTCAAAATGAACATCACATATGAAAAAGCTTCAGGCTTTGATGCAACTGTGACATGAAGTTAATCTGTTGCACTGGAGGTGGACTGAAATTTTGAAACTGATTTCAGTGAGAGTGAGCCACCTAAATATCTTGAGGATCAAGGCCTACGTGTATGGGTGTGCAGGCAGGGTGTGTCCTGGCTCTGTGAGTGGATAGGCTGCAAGGGGATCCACCTGGGCGGTTCTGACTAGCTTGGCAGGTTTTGCAGTGGCCTTGCGAGCTCTGTGCAGGTTGCTCTGTGCGTGTGACAAAGCCATCTGTGTAAGGTGGCAGCCCCATCTGAGGTGTGTCTGTGCACCTGAGAGTGGGTGGACATCATGTCCACGCTTGTCTGCATGTGAAAGCACTGCTGGGAGAAAAACTAAGGGAAAAGGGACAAGGTTTTGCTCTGCTTTGAACATCACTAGGTCCTTGGCCTTTCCTGTCTCCTGCAGGATGGAGTTCTATGATCTATGCCAGAAATTATGAAAGCAGTGCTCCATTGCAATAGTAAACAGTTCCACTGGTCTTATGCAATGTAAATTGGAGGGAGATCAGGATCTCAGAATGGTCAATCTCAGGCAGCAAGGCAAATTTCATTAAGTTTTAATATGGGGATAAAGATCTCAGAATGGATTCTGTAATCAGTAGGATAGGAGGCAGAAAGATGAGCAGTAGGGCATTAAGTAGATGTGCTGCTTTCTCCTGTATTACCTAGAATATTTTCATGGTGACTTTAGAAATGTAGTAATCAAAATTGTGCTAGGGTCATAATTTACTTTCATAATTGAAGTTATTAGATACTGTGTATGAATAGGCGTTTAGCCCCCCAAAAACCCCAAAACCAAGAACAGGGCTGTGGCTTTTTTGGTGGTTCCTGTTTTCATCTAAGAATAGTGAATCCAGAAGCAAAAGGACTCTGCTGTTGCAAGGTCCCTGGGTCATTTGCAGAGCTAATATGTCATCAGCTATCAAATGGACAGCTTCTAGCTATGCTTGTAAGTGCCATGAAATGCAACATCTTACTTCCGATGCAGTTAACAATTGCCTCCTGGGATTTCTGGATACCCAGTCTGAATTTCTGTAGTTCTGGACGTAGTCTGTAGCCTCGATGATAAAACACTAATGCAAATTCAAAGTCACCCATGGTATAGAGGGTCTCAGCTTTTTGATAAAGTCCCTGAAATGACATTTAAAAAAAGACATTGGAGACCTCAATAAATTCCTTGCTAGGCAGAAGTGAGAGCCTTATGCCATCTCAGCGTGCATACAGTGAAGTCCAATCCTGAAACTCTTGCTCGGATGACTAACCGCCTCCGCCTCCCCGGGAGCACTAAGGTAAGTGTGCAGGACGAGGCCCCTTTTGCTTTTTCAGGTTAGCTGTTTCCCCACAATGCTCAGAGTTTCACACAAATAAAGACCTGTCCTTGGCCACCCCAGGCTCTCCTACCCCTTCCTCTTATTTACCTTGGAGAATGTTTTGTCATTTTGGAGAGACGCTTCTGCATCTTTCAGGGAATTTTCTGTGTCTCCAAGTTTAAGGTAACATTTTGAGCGGGCAACTAGACAGTGCTTGTCGCCGGGTCGCAGCTGCAGCGCCTGGAACACAGGGGACATGGATGCGCATTCGGGAAGCACGTAAGCTCATGTATGCGATACAACCTGCTCCAAGCCTACGTGGATCTTGATGCCATGTCCCCATCGTGGTGCCATCCCCTCGTGGTGCCACCTCCATGTGACCCTGGTGCCACCTCCCTAGGCCAAGTCCCCACGTGGTGCCATGTCCCCAGGCCACGTCCCCTCGTGGTGCCACCTCCATGTGACCCTGCTGCCACCTCCCCAGGCCAAGTCCCCACGTGGTGCCACGTCCCCTCGTGGTGCCACCTCCATGTGACCCTGCTGCCACCTCCCCAGGCCAAGTCCCCTCGCGGTCGCCCCCGCCCCGTGCCCCCCTGCCGCCCCCCGGGCAGACCCCTCACGTTGGTGAAGCAGGGCAGCGCCTTGCCGTGCTCGCCCCGCCGGACCAGCAGCGTCCCCTCGGCCACGAAGCTGGGGAAGGTGCCGGCCGGCACCTCCGCCCCCGCCTCCACCATCCGCCCGGCCCGGCCCGGCCCGGCTCGCCGCGCCGCTGCCGCCTGGCAACCGCTGCCTGGCAACGGCCGCCTTCCGGCGCGGCGGCCCCGCCCACAGCCGTGTCGTCACCCGCCTCGCCCCGCCCCGCCGTCATTTGGGCGCCCTCTGGCGCCGTGGCGCAGCCCCGCTCCGAGCCCGGGCGGCCTGGGGGGCTGGGGGCCGTCCCGCCCCGTGCTCCCCCCCCCATCCAGGGTGCTTTGGGGACCGTCCCGCCCCATTTCCCCCCCTCATCCAGGGTGCTTTGGGGACCGTCCCGCCCCATGTCCCCCCCCTTCAGGGTGGTTTGGGGACCCCGCGTCCTCCCTGGCAGCGTGCTTTGGGGACGGACCGTCCCGTCAGCTCATTTGAGCTGAACTGGGATTGCTGCGTTTCTCCGAGCATCAGTAAAGAGACGCCTTGCTGCGTTTATACGCTATCGCGGTGCGTTGGCAGCACGTGTTTTCTGCAGAAATTCCGGCGAAGTCGCGGTAGTTCTCCTCGAGCGCTGCTGCAGCCAGCTCACGCACAGCGATGGCTGTGCCTGCTCGTATTTCCTCTTTTCTTTTTTTAACTTTCCCTTGACTGTTTACAAATATTTGCTGAACACTCGCATTCAGAACGCTTTAGGATGAGGCATTAGCTGGTAGCCTGTTATCCCCTATTGTGTGCTTGGGCTAAACTTTCTCTGTTTAAGACCGTCAGGCCGGCTTCTTCACGGCTTGCGGTGCGGCACAGTTTAATCCTATGTCTATCAATGAGGTGGCACAAAAAGAGGTTTTGCTGCTTTGGGATTAGGCGCTTTCATCTCGCGTTGGGGATAAGTGTGGCGCAGGTGGGTGGTGGTAGGAGGAGAGATGAAGGGGAAGGTTGTACATTGCTTTGGAGGGAAGAAAATGCATGTTTTGACCCAAAATGAGCACAGACTGTAGTCGCTCAGGGTGCTGTATGCTGGTGCTTACAAAGCCTTTCACTTAGTCTTTCCTAACCCGACTTGTCTGACCTACAGAGGATCTGGCAGTTGTTTGGCTTTGTTCGCACAACTGCGTTTCCACACTGCTGCGCTGGAGGCACAGCCCGGAGAGCAGGGGGTGTGGGAGGGCAGGCTCCTCTTCGAACCGCTTTGCAGAAAGCGATCATGTGAACGCCTCGGAGTGGCTGCCGGAGTCAGGCCGGAGGAGCTCCTGGGCTTGGGCAAAGCAGGAGGCGGTGCGTACGGCGCGTACCGCAGGGGTTCGACGCGGACGCCCCGCCGGCTGGCTGGCCAAGCGTGCAGGGGCACGAGCTGCTCCGGGACTTGGTGCTGTTTTCTGGCAGCCTGTGCTCCTGGTGGCATCACGGCAAAGCCCAGTCCTTCCGGATAAATGATGAATGGGACGTTCTGCTGGTTCTCTCATCCTATCAGCAAATGTTAGTTTTGACTTTATTCTGGCCTTGGATAATAAGACCCTGCCAAGATTAATGTTTGAGGCAATTTGTTCCAGCCAAGTGACTCAGAGTGGGTGTGGTAGTGTCTGTCCTGCTCAGAAAACGTTCCTGCGTAGAGTGATTTAGAGTAAGATTTAACTTCATCGCAGGGGCAAAATGCTGGATTCTGGAGAGGACGAAGGAACGACACGGCCAGCCCTGGCAGGGAGTGTGCTAACCCTGGCCCCTCCCTCTGCTGCCGGGGCTGGGGCTGTTGCACACAGGGTGATTTGCGAGGGAAGGGAAGGCGGGGTGTCTCATGCTGAGCGGTGAGACAGAACCGCCACCTTAACCCTTGAGGGGGAGGCCAGCATGACACATCCTCCGTCCCCAGGAAGAGTGGGAGAGAATGTGCGAGAGTTTAAAATAACCTTTTGGTAACTGGTTTCCGCTGAGACTTTCCCCACTAGCACCACTGGGTGTGACGCGTTCTCGCTCGCAAGATGGGCAGGAGCATCATGCCTGTGTCTTCTGGTCGCCGTCCTTGCGGTGACATATAACATGTCACGCAGTGTTATATGTGCCTCCGTGGACCTCGCGCCTGGACCGAGGCCTTCCCCCCACACTGCTGATTCTTGCTTTAGTCACAGGTTGGAAACGCCAGGAAAAAATCACGGGTGGTGATTCTTTCTGACAAGCAGAAGAGAGGTGGTGTCTGCCAGGAGAGACTGGGGTGTTACGAGACAGATGGGACAGCTGCAAAGGGGGCAGCAGGATGGCCTCGCGACACCCCAGAAACAGCTCTTCTCCTGTCTAACATGTCTCCCACCCAGAAACGTTACAGCGGGCTGCTCAGGCGAGTAACTTCTGCAGCGGGTATCCTGCAGCATCCTGCTCCAGGGATGGTGACTTATGCCGGTGGTTTTCCCTTGCCCAGCGGGACTGCTGTGCAGGCAGCCTGCGTCGGTGCCAGGGGATAGCTCCACTCCCCCGGTGCTGGCACTGCCAGGCTTCCCCGGCTCCCGTAATCGCACCACCTCTGTGGGAGGTTTCTCAGCTCTGACCCAGCCCGTTGGCACAAGCAGGTGTGGGCGAGGAGGGGGGGAGCCACGCTGGGGTACCAGCCTCAGGCTCCTGTTTGCCGCGGGGGGGGGCTGCCATCGGGCCCAGAGCAAGGTGGGACGTCCAGGTGGGACGTGAGACACCAGTGAAGCACAGAGGGGAGGTGTTGCCTCTTGGTGGTTACTGCAGCGTGGCAGCTGGCCGGTGGCACAACAGTGGCCAGTGACTCGCTGGTGGTGGGCTGGTGGCACCATGGCCAGTGCCCGGACGGTGGTGGCAGAAGGTGGTGGGCCAGTGGCATCACAGGGGCAGCAGGTCTGTGGCTCTACGGTGGGCCGGTGGCTGGCTGCTGGGGCCACGGAGGCGGCTCGCTGCTGGGGCCACGGAGGCGGCAGGCTGGTGGCACCCTGGCGGGCCGGCGGCACCGCAGCAGGCTGGTGGCCTGGCGTCAGTCTGATGGCGGCCAGGCAGCACCGCGGGCCGGTGGCGCGGCGGCGGGGGGGTGGCGCGGCGGTGGCAGGCACGTGGCGGGCCGGTGGCTCCGGCTGACGTCACGCCGTGTTTGCCCGCGGCGTCCCGCGCCCGCCCGTCCCCGCCGGGGGGTTCAGGGCCACGGCGGCCGCCTGCGCGGGGGGCGGGGCGGGGGGCGGGCGAGGGGGCGGAACTACGACTCCCACAAGGCCGCGCGGGCGCGCCCCACCGGCGGCGGCCAATGGGCGGCGCGGGCGCCGCTCAGGCAACGCGCACGTGGCGGCGGCGGCGGCCAATGTGCTCCGCGCGCCGCCTGCGCCCCATGGGCCGGGGGGGCCGCGCCGCGCCGCAGCGAACAAAAGGCGGCAGCAGCAGCGGGGCCGCGCCGAGCCGCGCCGCGCCGAGGTGAGTGCGGGGGCGGCGCTCGCCGGCGGGGGGGGGGGCGCCCGGGGGCTGCTCGCCGCGGCCGCGGGGCTTGTGCGCGCCGCCGCTGGGGGGATGGCGGCCCCCGCGGTCGCTCCGCAGCCTGGGCCGGGGCGGGCGGGGTGCGGCGGGCCCGGGCCCCGCGTCCCTCTGCCGCCGCGCAGGGAAGGGGCAGCGCCGGGGGGCTGCGCGCCGCCCGGTCTGGCGCGCCCGTCCCCGTAGCCGCAGCGCCTCCTTCTCCCGGGACGGGGACCCTCGGTGGCGGTCCCCGCGGCGGGCCCTGTCTTGCGATCTTTTTCCGTTCGCGCTCGCAGGAGGGCGAACAGCCCGCGTCCCTTCTGCTTCCTGCGAATGGATCTGGCAGTTTCGGAGCTCCGAAATGGCAGGTTTCCACCTCTTTTTCGGCTTGCTGTCTGCAAACACCCGATTTTTTATTTTGCTGCCTTGGAAGTTCCCCTCCTTTTGTCTGGACGTAGTTACCCGCTGTTAAACTGTGTCTGTTATCTAGCAAAGCACCTACAGGCTGAAAGCGGGTACGCATCTTGACCGTGTTGTCTGGAGATCTTTATCTTTGCTTCACTTCCTCGATCCGGTTTGGGACTCAGAATGTCAGCCCCATTTTCCAAAGTCGGTATTCAAACCCTGCAGTTTGCCATGTGCCAGACCCCTGTATGAATGTGCAGAAAGCACGCTCTCCATCCTCAAGCTCGCCGCGCTCTTGCTGTCTTGTCCTACGTGAGGCGGGACAGTTGTGTGAGCGACAGCCGTCTTCTCTCATGCAATTTCACAGGGAAAGAATTGAGAGGGTTTTGGGTTTTTTTTTGTTTGTTTTTTACCCACGTGAAGGAAAAACAATGACAGCGACAATTGAGACTCTTGCCTAGCCATGCAGGTGAGAAGATGCACTCCTACTGTCCATCTCCCAGGAGAAGTGGGGGAGAACTTAAGCAATGGACTTGCCCAAAGCTGCAAAATAACTTGGTCTTTAAAGCTGGAGTTCAGGATATCCCATTTCCAGTATTAGGCAGGTATTGGGTCATTTGGAGCCTATCTGCTGCTCTCCATTAACCAGATTTAAATCAGTTCATAGTCTGCCTCGCTCCCTGGCTGCCGTTTCCTTCTCAAAGGTTCTGTGTGCGGGGAACCTACTGCCCCCAGAGCTGTGGATTCAACCACAGTCACCACCTCAGCGAGTGATACGTGGTTGTGTCACACCAGAACAGTGCTAGGGGTTTCATAACACGCAGCATTGAGATTTCCTGACCTGTGAGAATTGGCTGGCACTTGTGGGCCTCTCGCCAGAGGCCCCTCTAATAGAAGCAGGCGTTTGCCAGGTGGAAGCTGATGTAACTTCTCACGCTGCTGTGGGCTGGAAATATTGGCTGATCTTGAACTGTGTTAATAAATGACCTGGGACGGAGAAGGGAGGTTGCTTTACAGTGTAGTTCTGTTGACATAATTCTCAGGAGAGAGGGCGTGAAATCTTTACTGAAGAGGGAGTGCTCGTACTGAAGAGGGGTATGAAGAGGGGTTGAGCGTGGCACTGACCACAGTGTGATCTAGATCTAAGTAAATTCCTTGTATGTGCACCCTGCTCTGAGTCCACTGAGGGTTTGGGGTGGGGGAGCACCTCAATGCTCTAGTTGTGTCCATGGAAGCAGATGTTATTAGCATGAATTGGTGAAGCTCATGCAGTTATACCTCTGTGACCAGAGAGTGTTTAAAGAAGCACAAACTAGCTCAGAGTCTTTATTTTTTCCCCAGAACCAATTGTATTTTCACCGAGCAGTGCTAATTTGTTGCAGGGAAGCTGTTCGTTTTAGAGCAATTAGTAAATGTAATGCAGCTCATTCACAGAAATCGGTGAAGCTTCCAGAAGTAGCTTATTCTTACAGCAGTGATCCACCTGTCCAAACAGTTGAGGTATGTGACATCCGTTTAACAGAGCTGTTTGCCTCTGCTTAAGAAGTAGTTAAGGACAGCATCCTCCAAGCATGAGAATGGCCCATGTAACTGGGTTAACTTCAGAGCTGACCCTGCTTTGAGGCTGGATTAGCTGGCCACCTGAGGTCCCTTCCAACCTGAGTTATGTGGTCCTATGATCAATTGCATTTTAACAGAAAAGTTCATGGCACGTTCTGTAGCAAAGTCTAGACCAAATGCTTTAAGCAACAGTAGATTGTCCTTTGCTCTGCTTGTTTGGCCAGGGACTAATTGTGTTTCCATCCTGCACCCTTCAAAGGAAAAGATAGGGTCATTTCTAATAACTGGATCTGAAGGGTTGCGATAGTGCAAGTGCAGTACAGAACTCATAGAACAACCAGCAAACCATCTTAGGCAGACAAAGATGTATATTATAGGTTAGAAATCTGTTAATTCTACCTGCCCCTATCCAAAACTTGTGCAGCAGAGGAGTTGTATTTGGAGCTGACTGGAAATGGTGTTTTGCGTTGCTAACAAGAATCTACCATTGTACATGGAGTTCACAAGATTTGAGGCCTAAAGCCATAAGACAATTGCAGTTCATAGTTTGACTTAATGAATCATGAACAGTGCAGTGTCTGTCAGTGAATGGATCAGTAGAAGAGAACATTATGCTATAGTTTGTATTTGTTAAGGAGAAAAAAACAGCAATTCCCTTTTTCTGCTCCGTTTTCCTCTAGAGGTACATCAGCTGCTCTCATTGGCGTTGGCTGGTACTGCAGGTGCTCAGTGTGGTGGAAAATAAGATCATCTGTGACGGATGTGAGCCCTAGCCTGCCTCATTCTTGGGAAACAGCAAAGATCCCTGCTCTTTCTGTTCTGTGTTGACCTACAGTCAGTGCTTTTGCTCAGTGTTTGCAGAGGAACAGATGCAACCAGTTAATGGAGTCTGCTCTGATCATGTCTCCCTGCCTGGGACCTGCACGAGCACACAGAGCTAGGAATTGCTGATGCCCTATGGATTTTTTTTCTGCTGATCTCTTTAGCTTAACAGTTCAGTAGACTAAGCATTTGTTCTGGACTGTCTCTATCCCATGGGAACGGCAGGATAGGAGCAGATGTAGAACTGAGTAAGGGACATGATTAAAGACTTGCTAATGTATTGGGAAATGTCTCAGTGAAACATAGGAAAATAAGAGCAGAACAGCCTCAATCCTACTGGTCTGTTGCCATGGGACACTTCGTATCACACAAGGATTTTGTCATTTTTCATTTGTTCCTATTGTAATAATCCTCTAGGTTTTCTTTCTTTACCCCAGTAGTGTTATTGCAAAAATGAGGTGATGAAATCAGGAGAGAAAGTAAGGGAGCGGCAGAATGTAGATGGAGTAAAGCAGGCCATTAAGGTTTCTGTGAGACATGAGCGACTCTGCAGTGCCTTGCTGTGTGGGAATGCCCATGTGCTTTGTGTCCCTTAGGTTTAAGTAGTCACATTTGTGTCACTGTTATTCCAACTGTTTTCTTTTTTTATCTTTTTTTTTCTTTTTTTTTGACTGCCTTTAATAAGACTGATTGTTATTCTAGGTTGCTGAGTCCAGTTTCCTGCAGTTGCGGACACTTACATCATGGTCATTGGCAAAACTACCATGAGCTTGATTGTTTTAATTTGTAGATGT
Organism: Dromaius novaehollandiae; assembly: GCF_036370855.1. Taxonomy (NCBI): domain Eukaryota; kingdom Metazoa; phylum Chordata; class Aves; order Casuariiformes; family Dromaiidae; genus Dromaius; species Dromaius novaehollandiae. The sequence continues at coordinate 10,932,865 of NC_088119.1, read as the reverse complement.
GGATTGAAAATCTGTAATGTTGTTCAAGGGCTCTATGTCACCTCAGAGAAATACAGAATACTTTTTTCATTGTTGTTAAGAAATGCATTTGCCATTTTTGCCACCTTCCTTTATCCATCTGCTTTTACTGCAGTGAAATGTGACACTGTTTCTCTGGGACTGGCCTTCAGCATATTGTAGAGTAGGCAGTTGATGGACTTCTAAGGGCTTTGAAAGCAAGGGTATTCCAGATTCCTACCAGACAAAATATCTGTATGCCTTTGGTCAGAGAAGCTGGTATATTCCTTTTGGTAATACTATGTGCTGCACAGACAGTGCCCCATAACTCAGGGAGAAAAAAGCTGTCTCAAAATGGTATCATGAAGCCAATCTGCAATCAGCAAGGAGTAGGCACAAACTGTTTCTTCAGATCAACTTGTGATTCTTCTTACAGTCTGAAGCAGCAAACTCTAGCTGGTCCCCAGCAGTTCAGCTAGTCTGCCTCCAGCTTCCTTGCTAATAAGGATTCAGCAGTCAAAACAACTATGCTAATATTTTAATTTTTAATGCAGGCTACAACACAGCTTATACTCCTGCAGTTCTATGGCATCTGCAGGGCAGAGAGAGGCAGAAAATTGCACTTGGCGCTAAAGGCAACAGATGGGATTCTGTACAGCAAATATCCAGTCGCTTCTTAAGCACAGCAGCCACGTCTGAAACCCGTTCTGCAACAGGTAGTCTGCTAGCTCCCTTCTGATGTGCCTGGCCATTCCTGCATACCTGTTGCAGGTTGCTTCCCCTTGAGACTGTTGTGTATTATGCCCTAGCTAGTTCACTCCCCTCTCTTCCAAACAAAATTCCTGTCCTTCTAGAAAGCTGTGCTGGCTTAACACCAAGAAGAGATGACCATTTGTCCTGCTTCGGTGTCCATGCTTGGCTTACGACCAGAGTTTGTTGCAGCCTACCGAAGATGGTTATGCAGTAGGCCTTCAACTAAAACTGTTTGAGGTTAATCCACTGGTACCTAGCATTTTCACTTCACTGGCTGTAGTTCCTCTTCCAGTACATTCTGCTGTTATCATTTTTATCCTGATAGCAGTGTATAAAACCTCACCTCGAGATAACTACATAATCTCAATGTCCCATGTCCCCTGTAATTAGGGACATCCAATAGAAGCTGTAGATTGCTTCTAAAGCTACTGCAGAATGGCTGCTTGTAGCCCCAGGACCTGACATAATTCAATGGCTGCCAATATTTTTCTGAGGAAACTCTACTCCCACAGCACCTCTGAAAAGCAGCATATATATTTTTAGGAATTTCCCTTAATGAGCAAATGAAACTAACACAGCAGCCTCAGCGTAGCATTTGTGTGGGCTGTTTCGTTAAATGGGGCTGCACGGGAGGACTGAATGGGGCACAGCTGTGAGAAATGTATCTGGATTTTTTTCCAGCCCTGTTACTGTCTCACTGCGTGATTCTGGCAAGTTCATTTATGTACAAAGGGAAGTGTATCTGTATCCTCTTCCAGCCTTTGCTGTATGTTTGTTTTCTAGATCTTGAGCAGCTGGAAATGTCAGTTCTTACCACTTACCTATAAGGTGCCCAGCATGATAGGACGTGTATCTTGCTTTGTAGGGCCCAACAAACAAAATGTGCTTTGTCTCCTTCAGCTTCTTCATCAGAGCTCCTCTCTCCTTAGGCTGCATTGACTTCAGCACTGGCGTAATAAAAACAAAGTGGGGTTATTTTTAGCAGACTAAAATTAGGTGGGAGAGTTCATAGGGGCAAGGGGGAGTTTTCAACTACATGGAGAAAGATAAGATGCTTAAGAAACATTGCTTGATGCTTTTCAGAAGTTGGGTTAAATTGGAAGCTGCACTTCAATCAAAATGTTGAAGTCGTATGTACAATAAATTACTTCTCTGAAAGCAGGAACACTGGTTTTGAGCATCTCGTGCCATTTCTGTAGCTTCTCCTTTTCTATTTTAACACTTGAAATGCACTTGAAAAGATGGTAGCAGCAAATGTGACTGCCAGTTTTTAAGCCCAGTGAACTGCTTTCAAATGACAGTACTTAGTCCAACGTGTTTCATGCCAGAGTTGTACACAAAATGCAGCCTGCCCCCACCCTCTTTTTCCATGGAATAAATGCTTTGTCTATTAAAGTCTTTCTTTGTGCCCTAGGGAAAAAGGTCTTTATTTCTAATGATCACTAATTATTTTCTGGCATATTGTATGCTTGCTTATGAGATTGAAGATGAATAACCCAGTTGATTACTAGTGGTTATTACCCAGAAGGTGGTACAAGGAAAAAGTATGTGATCTTTAAACTGTTTCCCTTTGTGGGTCTGAAGTGGGGTATCTATTTTCCGATAGTGTAGCCAGTTAAAGTCAGTCTTCACTTGTCCAAATACTCTGCTGTCCAGCTTGTCAGATGCCATCTGAGGAACTCTTCTTTTCTGTGGTTGTGCCTTCCTGCTCTGCAGTTCTCCCTGAACCCATCCTGAGTACGCTTGCACGTTTCCTGCCACCCTGGCTGTGCCTGGGGGGACAGCGACGGGGTCTCCAGTCAGTCAGATTTCAGCCGAAGCCGCTGCTCAAACCACTTGTCAGCAGTCTGACGCCTTGGAAAAATCAGAACCGCTTGCTGACCTGTTGCTGGTCATAAGACTCGGATCTGATGTCTGACATATGCAGATAGGTTCACTAGGATGAAATGTTCTTTCAAATAAATGTCTGCTGCAGTTAAAAATAAATTTAATCTTTGACATCTGTGACTGAAGGCCATCTCTTTGAGAAGTGACAAATCAGAATTTTTCAACATCTTGCTCTGTTTCCACAATTCTTAAACAAACCCCCCCCCCCCCCCCCCCCGTCTTACCATAGCTTCCCTGTGTGGTGTCAAGAATCTTACTCTGTAGATTGTGAAGCTACTCTCAGGACACTTGCATCCTGTTTTTTTTCAGGATGGAAATGTCCTTGTTTGTTTGTTTTGATAATATTGGCAACTCCTTTTTCTTTTTCTTTTATTTCATATTTTTATATACATATATATAAAAAAAATTGGGGGGATTGCTAATCTGCTTGTAGTCAAGCTTAAAGAGGTACAGGCTGGAAACGTGGCATGCTGGGAGAAAGTAAGTGGGAGGGAGGGTTTTCTGTGCTGTTGCCTTGCCGCTCCCTCGTAGTGAGCTAGAAGAAATGGTAGGTATGTCGCATACAGATCTCGAGAGCAAACCTGAGGTGCTGCATAGTTTGAGGCCAGCTGTCTTAGCTGAGTTCCCGGAGGTGTGAGGGGAGGCTCAGAGCTGGCAGGCAGGCTTGGCCCAAGTGCGGTGGCGGCTGGGGCAAGCTGCAGGGACCATGCCTCTCCCTGCAGGCAAGACTGGGCCGAAATAGTGTTCGGGGCAGCTGGCTGGGGTAGAAGTTTTGAGCAGAGCAGGATAGCTCCTCTTTGATCAAGTGAGTTTAATAGGCTTATTTATGATGGCGAAACACAGCCCAGGTTCTGTATTTGTTTTGTATTTGCACTGAGGTAGGTGAATGGGAATTATCTGAGAACTGTACTCTCTTCCTAAATACTCCTTAACGAATTGCTTTGCAATCCAGACTAGGTAGCCATGTCAGCCAAGGCCATCTCCGAGCAGACCGGGAAGGAGTTCTTGTATAAGTATATCTGCACATCCTCTGCTATCCAGAACCGTTTCAAGTATGCCCGTGTCACCCCAGACACTGACTGGGCACGGCTCACCCAGGACCACCCGTGGCTTCTGAGCGAGGTAAGGAGAGGGACTTGCCTTCCCGTGGTGGCCAAGCCCTGACAAACCTCTGCCCGCCCAAGCTGCTCCCTGCCAGGCGGGGCTGGTTGCGCTGTGGCAGGTTGTGTGCAGAACTATGTGCTCTGGCACCTTCCTGAAGGACCAGTAGTCATTTCTACTCAGCAACATTCATTTGCAACACTGATGAAGAAACGTGCCTTACTTCAGGGCTGTTGTCTCACCTTCCAAGGGGCCTGATTATAAAATTCACTTGAGCACTTAGCGAAATACATAAGCAGAGATGTTTGCAAACTAGAAGCTGCTGATAACTGCAAAGAAGGTAGTCCAGGCTAATTCAGACAAAGCAAGAGAGCCATATGCTCTTAAGACATCAGTTGGTGTTCTCAAACCCTTATCCTCTGAATTCAGAGTGCCTTCTTCTGGTCTAGCTTTGACTTCTTTTTAAACTGCCCTCTCCAGTTAGTATATTGCTTAGATTTCCTACGTCCAAGCACAACGTCAGGTAAGACCTTTATTTTTGCTTTTCTCCGTGAGATCTTTTATTTCTCCTTGTGCTTCATAGCCGTGCATTTTCTGCAGAGAACATATCTCCAGAGCTCCTTTCATTAGCTGTCCAACCTGGCACCTTTCCAGTGGTTAATTATATTAAGTCACTGATTAGCAGAACAGGAATGTTTCACAGTCTTTTACTTACTGATTGATAGAAGCCCTACAGTAAGTAATTTAAATTCTCCCCACTCAGCTGCAAGAGTTAGTTGCTGGAAAATATCAGTAGGGCTTCTAAAAAGATTGCAGAAAACCGGAAGAGAGCGAGGACAGTATCTAGCCTCTAAGGCAAGCTCCTGGATTGTCAGGAGGGCTGCAGTGCCTGCTCAGCAGACAGATCGCTATCCCTGTGTTCTGTGCGGCAACACATTATGTTTTGGCTCTGTATTGTAAGCTGCAAAAGTTCCAGGATTTAACTAGCTGTGTAGGAGAGTGGCATCTCAGCAAAAGTGGTATTTGCAAGCTAGGGAAAGTGTTTATCTAGGTACATTTTTTTTTTTTGTAGGTATCTTACAAAGAGTCAGTGACAGTCAGACAGACAAATACAGTAACCTTGTAATACGTGCATGATCCTTGCCTCTAGCTGGTCTCATGTGTAGAGTATGTATTCATAAGCAGCTGACTGTGTGCCCATGGCTGGCTTTCCATGTCTCTGTAACAATCTCTCTTTGTGAGGCTCTACTTACAGAGCGATATTAATTTCATGATGTATCTTACAAAAATGGCTTGCAAAACTGAACACTGTTCAGTGTGAATTCTCATAGAAAGGGAGTAGGTAAACGCAGTCTTCTTAACACTTGCATTGAAAGAGTTGTTATCAAAGTTCATCCAGGAATCCAGAACAAACTGTCAGCTCAGGCTGTGCTGATATGCAGTCACCTCTGAGGAGAAATAAGGCAGCTTCTTGAAGCACAGAGCAAAAAAAACTGCAGGCATGTTGTACCAAGAGATGCATTTGCTTAACAACTGTAGTGCATTAGGCACTAGCCAAGAAATTACAGCAAACATCCTCACAGGTTCTTTAGAGAATTTACTTAAATTTTAGCTTTGCCATCTGCAGAGAATCTCTAACCAAAATCACTTTCTTTTTCTGAATCCCTTTTGCACAATATTGCAGCGTCTAGTGGTGAAGCCAGATCAGCTAATAAAGCGGCGTGGGAAGCTTGGACTGGTTGGAATTAACCTCACTCTGGATCAGGTGAAGGTTTGGCTGAAACAGCGTCTGGGCCAAGAAACCACAGTGAGTACTATCCACAAATGGCAACAAAAACATGAGGACTCTTGTGTTGTCTTTTCTGTCTACTTGCATCATAGGATCCTGGTGCACAGGTATTTCTTTTGCCCATACTAGTGTAAAATGCATGATAGGATGATGCCAAAGCAAGTGAGAAATAGTGTCATGAATGAATTTCCTGTTGGTAAATGAGCATTGTTTAATGACACCCTGTTAACTTAGTGCCCCAGTTACCATCTGCTGCCACATGTGCTGTGTAGGGCTTGTGCGGTGAGAGCTCAGCGGGAATTGGTACCATTTTGAAAATCCCTTTCACTTGGGAGTCAGCAGTTGATAGCTCAAATGCTGTCTGTAACTGGAATAGTTGCTTCACATTAATACCCGAGACAGGTATAACAAGACAAGTATAAAAGCTGTCATAAAATTGTCCTCTCATTGTAGCCAGCCAGTATGTTTTGGCTGATGACCGAGTGTTATTTCAAGTCCTTATTTTAACTTGGTGCTGGCTTGTAATATTTATTCTTCTGGGAATGCTACCGCAATGCTAATAATAAAGAAATGCCTGCCATCCCAACTGCTATGTTTTGGGAGCTGATGGAGTTCTGTTGCCTCAAGGAGACTGATGCTTTGCCCCTATCATGACTGATATGCTGCTGGCTCCAGCACCAAGCTGTGCAGCCGAGCCAGCGAGGCTTGCCTGAAGGCCATTGTGAAACAGCAGGCAACTGCATCTTGCATGCCTGCCCATCAGGAAAACGGTGGATGTTGAAATAACTGCCGAGCATAATCACATCTAAAGGAAAGACTGTGCCAAGGACTTGGGAAAGTCTATTATATTGACTCCCAAAGCAGTGTCTTCAGGAGCAGAGTATCTACCATGGCATATGGAGGAATGTCCCTTCAGCTAGGAAACTCTGTTTTGGATAGCAGGAAAGCACCCAGGCAGCACAGCTCCTAGGCCCTTGCTGTAGCTGTCTGCCCCTGCAAGGAAGAGGCTAAAGGGTCTTCCATGCTCACTGACACTGCTTCCATGACATTGATGTGACTGCTGGGCACAGGCCTCTGCTTCTGCCACTCGCTGTCTAGCTGACAATTTTCCTCAGCTGTTTTTTCAGAGCTCCAGGTAGAAGCTCCAGTTCAGTGCATACACTTCAATGCCAAACTGATCTGGGGACTTGGTCTCTCGAGTGCTGACTGCTGTCTGCCATCTGCCCTATCAGCCCAGCACGTCAGCTGCTGTCCTTTGCTGGGAAAATGGGCCGTGGCCTGCGCTGGCGGCCTGTCGCTCTCGCCGCTTGTCTGAAGGTGAAGCAGCATCAGTGTGTTCCTGTGCTCCAGGCTGACAGAGCAGTCATGGCAGAACAGCCCGAAGCCAACAAAACAAGAACTGGCTGTTCTGCTAATCAAACCCTCAGGAAACTGCCTGTTCCCTGGGCCCACCAAGAAAATTTTGGATCTCTTTCTCTTCCTCCAGTAGTCCTGCGAGTGCAGTGGGGTGTAGTGTCCACTAGTTGCAGGGCTCAAGCAGTTACCTTTCAGCCCGCACTAAGCAGTGCCTCTGTAAGGGCTCCATGTGGGACAGGAGATGATGAAGAGCCGTTCTGCTGTAATTCTGACAGGCAGCTGCCCTGTTAGGAAAGGGGAAGGTGCACTTGGCAGTTTATGTGAGTTAGTAAAATATCCTGGAGTGCAGGAGCTAGTACAGCACTGTGTGGCAGCAGCAGTACTTGATGCCGTGCTGTTTTCCTAGGATACATGTTGGAGAGATGCTTGGGAGGAAATGATTTTAGTCAGAGCAGTGTTAATTAATTCTTGAAACTAGCCTTATGCTGTCATAAATGCAGATATTGGACAAGCATTTATTGGTGTCTGCCTTGTTTTCTGCCTACAGATTGCTAATGCTAAGGGAGTCCTGAAGAATTTTCTGATTGAACCCTTCATCCCCCACAAACAGGTTCGTATACCAATTAGAGCATAAAAAAGTGCTTTTAAATCTTTTCCGACTTGCATGTTGCTCAGACGGATTGATGTAATGGAGAAAGCAGAGGCTTGGGAGTGTGCCATTAAGCTGACAGTGCTGATGCATGTTGCCAGAGCTGTATGGAAGTACAGCACTGGTTCCTGCAAAGAGTTGTTAGTAATTGTGTTGGTTGCTCTTACTCTCTGCTGGGAGGAGGTTTGCAGTGGTACAGATCACATGAGAAGGACCCAGTTGCTAGGGAAAAGGCAGCTTACTGCTTCTTGAATCTGGTGCTCCCATGTGTAAAAAAACTGAACTGCTGATGTGAGATGTTTCAGTTTGTGCTGGTGACATCTCCCTCCTCTGTCATGGCTTTGGGGAAGGGATAATTACCTAAGATGTAGGTGCTTTCACTGCGACCAGGAAAGGACCATGCCGGGAGCTAGAGTCTGAGGTTTGTAGTTCAGTTGCGTAAGATAGGAGCATTGTTGGTTTGGGGGGATTTTGGGGGGGGGATGCTTCCCCCCTTCCTAGAAGTGGAACGTGCTGCCTCCTGGCAGGTTTTACCAGGATGAAGCATTCTGGGGCCTGCTGCTCTCCCTCCCAGGCCAGCACTGCCTGTACAATTCTGGGGAGTGCCTGGGCCATTCCAATGCTACTTATCCTTGGAAAGTTAATTAATGTGCTCTGCTGCCTCTTCCCTAGCAGTCTGACCACTGACCTGAGTGCTGCTGCTTCAGGGTGTTTGCTACGTGTGACTTATTAACGTTTATGCCTGGGTCTCTGCTGCAGGAAGAAGAGTTCTATGTGTGCATATATGCTGCCCGTGAGGGAGACTATGTACTCTTCCACCACGAAGGGGGTGTGGATGTGGGAGACGTTGATGCCAAAGCTCAGAAGTTGCTTGTGGGGGTGGATGAAAAACTGAATGAATCAGATGTAAAGAAACACCTCCTGCAGCATGCGCCAGCAAATAAAAAAGAGTAAGTACAGGTGTGCAGTACCCATGCCTGCTCTGTGCACTGCCAGTTGCCCAGAAGCTCTTCCCCCTGCCTCTTTTTTTTTTTTTTTTTTTTTTTTTTTAAGTTCAACTTCCTTTCGCACTGTTTCACCCTAACAGTCACTCTCTTAACCTTTTTATTGCTCTCAAGAATGTGCCATGCATCCTAAATTCAAGTTCTTTGACATTATCTGAGCCTCTTGGAAAACTGAAAACAAGTGTTGGTAGCACTTTGAGCTTTCAGTTGACAGGAGCGCTCTTCTCAGTCTAGTAAAGCCTTGACGTGTGCAATGTCAGAGACATGTATGGAATTTTGATCCTTCATGCCAGCACAGAAGAGTGTCCTTTATTTAGTAGAAATGGTAATATGATGTGAATCCGGCTGCTAATTCAGAAATATATTGTACCTTACCCTGACCCAGCTGCTTCTAAGAAAATATTCTCTTGCTGTTCCTAAGCTTACTGCAAATTGATCTGTAGGTCTCAAAACTTCTTCTGCATCTCCTTTAATTAAATGCCAATAGCTAGTTATCTTACGAGTCGTGACTGGCATTGTTCGGCAGTAAAAGGCTGAAGTATCCTGTCACTAATACAGTTTGTTCCAGTCTCTTCCCCATCCCACCTAATGCAACTTAGATCTGACAAAGATGCATGTCTGACATTAAGAAACAAAGATGCATTTCTGTCTCTCTGAGATTGAATAGACTGAGCATCCATTTGATAGTTGTGAGCAACTGTGTTCTCAGGAGTTTGGTGAAGTATAATTAAGATGAGTCATCAAGGTCTTCCTTTCCTTGAGTCATCACCTAGGCTTCTTCCAGAGATGAATGAGAATGAAATAAATTGCTACAGACTAGATTTGCAGTTGGCCACTAATATAAATGAAGCAGAGCAGGCTGTATTTTATATTTGGCTGCTTTAATGAATCTGTGTTTAATTTTTTTTTCCCTTCAGTATCTTGGCTAGCTTCATCTCTGGCCTGTTCAACCTTTATGAAGATCTGTATTTCACATACCTCGAGATCAATCCATTAGGTAATTGATGTTTTTTGGAGCCCAGATGCAGGACTTCCTGTTCATCTGTTTTAAAATATTGAAATACGTATTTTACTCTTCTGTGGTTTATGTAGTTCACAACAGTATTAGGTGGTGCCTGCAAAAGAAGCACAAAAGTGGCTGTGATGTCTCTTGGAGTTTTTAGTTACATGACTCCAAAATGGGGACAGTTAGGAGGTGCTCTTCTCTGCTATCTAATTTCCTGGCATAAACAAAAACTTCTGATACTGATGTTGAGTCAGAACTGAAGAAGATCAAAATTGCTCTGTTGGATCAGAACAAAACAGCATCTGAGCTTGAGCCTGGTCTATGACCATGGTCAGTAGTTGATTTTTAAGGGACTTCTCTGGGTTTGGTAAACATAACTAAGTAATGAAGGTGGAGGTAGGGGAACAAGTGTGATCTAGCTGTTGTAATGGATCTCTATATGGTATCAAATTTTATGAGCAAATCCATAATGTTTGCCTTTGTACAAATGCACCTAAGTGGTATTTCTCCCATGCAGTAGTGACTGAAGATGGAGTCTACATCCTTGATTTGGCTGCGAAGATTGATGCGACTGCTGACTACATCTGTAAAGTGAAATGGGGGGATGTGGAATTCCCCCCTCCCTTTGGCAGGGAAGCTTACCCAGAGGCAAGTAAACAACCCACTCGGGCCCAAATCCCTCTGTTGACTACAAAGATCAATTCCTTATTGCTATATGTGCATGACACTGAGGTTATCCTCTCTCTCGTAGAGTTTTGTTGCTATGTTTCAAGTACCTTGCTGTCGTTATCCATAAAGAGAATAGAGAGCTTGGGCAAACCTGCATAGTACTAGTATTTCTCATAATAGCATTTTGAACTGCAGTTACTTGCCATCTTTGTTTGGATCTTCTCTCAGTTCTCTTCTTTCATTTAGAACTCAGACTTTTCTTTTTAAATGGGAACTTTTATTTATCTTCATTGAGTTATGTGCCAGAAGCTCTGCACTTGTAAAGTCTTCTTTATATGGCTCTTGCTTGCATTACTTCCCCGTCAGCGTTATTATTTTGGGGGGAGCATTGGTTGTTGGCAGGCTTGTGGGACTGATGCTTCCTCAGCGTTCTAGTTTAATTCCTGAGAGCAGGCTACCGGTTGTGTGCAAAAGCTATATCTGAGCGTAAATCCAAATAATATACTCTTGACAATCAAACTTTGAAGAAAAAAGTTAAGATGTTAATCCACCTGTTGTCCTGGAAAGTGAAGAACAAGAGGAGGCCTAAAGGCAAGCTTTATTTGTTTTAAAGTTCAGAAATGCCCATTCCTTCTCAGAATTGCCTAGGCTTGTAGTGCTAGTCACATAGACACTGCTTCGTGCATAGGCTCCCAGCAGCTTCAGACTGTTGGAAGCAAAGCTCTTTCCTTAATTGTGCTGGTACTTACTTCAGGTGACTGTTCCGCTGTCTCCAGAACGTTTCTTGTCCTTCTGATTTTTTCATTTCGGTAATTATAATTATGCTTAAATTGGGGAAGGTTTCTGTAACATGGCCAGGAAATCCATTTAGCTATTTCTCTCCATGTAGCTTGCTGGATGCCAACACTTAACTCAATTTGCTCTTTAATGGATTAGTTCAGTTTTAGTCTCTCTGAATCATCCCTGCACAAGTCACTGTGAAGGTTGTTATGTCAGTGTCTTCACTGAGAATTTTAATGAACTCCCAATGAAGTGCTTCAGCAGGCAAGCACACTGTGGGACAGGAACACCATGGTGAGCCAAATGACAGCTCTTTGTGACTACATTCCTGGCTACAGCACAGCCAGAGAGTGTAGCCTTGGGTGGGTTGATTTTAAATTTCCTCTGGTCTCAGGCTGCAGACAAGGTCAGAACAAGACTTTTCAGTTTGGAGACATTTGATTTGGGGGAGGGAGACAACTTTTTCTTGTGACTCTGGTATGTGGAGCCATGAAAGCTGGGAGCTTCCAAGAGCTGCTGAGCAGTGGTGGAAAAGACCATTATTCTCTTACTTCAGAGTCTGATAAAATGGAAAGGGCAGTGCAGTGCAGCTTAATAAAATGTAACCAGTAGCCAGCTGCATTTCCAGAATCTTTCATGTGCAAACAGGAAAACTCTGCTTCTGGATCTGCCACCTACAAATTAAGTAATTTCAATTTCAAATTCATTTATAGTAATCACTTGTAACTTCACCTGGGACAAGCCAGCGGAACAGTGGGAAACATGCCTTGTAAAGACAGCAAGTATTCTTTGGAGGGTATGATCAGAATTTGAGTGTATGCTCAGGTTGATTTTCCCCTTTGAGTTTGTTCCAGAGGTAATGCTGCAAGCTGTCTCTATCCAGTCTGATTTCAGTGTTCTGTCTTGGAGAACATGTAACACAAATCATTCCTGGACCCTGAGAGATGGAGTTGGGTCTCCTTCCCTTATGAAAACTGCATTTGTAACTCCAGTTGCAATCAAGGGGAGATGTGGGAGCCCTACTCCTCTGAAACTTCGGCCCAGCATCCCTAAACCTCCACTTCCAAAAAGAGGATGCAGTAATTAGTCAAAGAAAGATGGAAGGAATTTTAAATACTATGTTCTGCTCTGTCCACAGGAAGCCTACATTGCTGATCTGGATGCAAAGAGTGGAGCCAGCCTGAAACTTACTATTCTCAATCCCAAAGGCAGGATCTGGACCATGGTGGCTGGTGGTGGTGCCTCTGTTGTTTACAGGTACCAGAAACAAGGTTTCCAAAGGGGGTGGTGGATTTACCGTGCTGAAAGAAAATAATTGATGCAGCCTCTGAAAGGAAGACTCGCCCAAAGCACCTTTCCCATGTCATGACTGCTTGGGACCTATTCGTAATGAGGATGCCAGGCAGATTCCAAGACATGGAATATAGTGTCCCTTAGTGATGATGATTTACTTCTGGGTGGTTGAAATATAGTGAGATTATTTTTTTTTTGACTTAAAAAGAAACAAGACCGGTGAGAGCTGTTTATGGTAGTGCAGTTGCTCTAGCAGCCACTGAGTTTCCATCACATCTAGGAAGTATAACAGGATTAATCACAACTGGCACCCAGAGGAGAGCAGTCATCAACTCAGAACACACCATGACCTCTCTGTTATTGTACCTCTTTCCTAGGAATTTGGAATGCTTTATTAAGGCCTTTACAGTTGCTTGAAAATTATAAGTAATCTCTTAAATGACTTTTCTTTTCTTACAGTGACACCATTTGTGACCTGGGGGGTGTGAATGAACTGGCTAACTATGGTGAATACTCAGGAGCCCCAAGTGAGCAACAAACTTACGACTATGCTAAGACTATTCTCTCCCTCATGACACGGGAGAAACACCCTGAAGGTAAGAGAGACGCTGGAACTTGGACTGTAACAATTGTAATCAACTGATCAGGAAGGGTGTATGGCTCGAAGTCATTCATCTGTGAAGGTGCATTTAGGGGAAAAACTGGACAAATCTGGGCTGTGACTATGTTTAGACCTGCCTGGAAGAGCTTTCTAATGCGTTGCTTCCTTCTGGGTGCAATAGCAATGGGTTTGTGTCAGCTCCTGCTTCAGGGACAGGACTTGTATTCTTTGCTACATGGAAAAATACAAATGTGGATCAAGAGATTCTTATCAGAAAACTTTTTGCTTGGTACAAAACTCTTATCCAGGCTTTGCTAAATACACTCTTTGCAAAACTGTTGGTTAGTCTGAACTACAGCACTATTTCACTTTCTCTGTCCTAAACTGCTCCATGATCTAAAAGTTAGTCTGTTCCTAAAACAGGTTATTTATTTAGTGTTTCTTTCTCAGGTAAAATCCTAATCATTGGAGGCAGCATTGCTAACTTCACCAATGTGGCAGCCACTTTTAAAGTAAGTCACTATTCAGTATCAGCAAGTGCCCACAGCATGCTGGCTGCAACTTTAAGCCATTCTCCACAGCTCAGTCCATTTTCCTTGCCCTGCAGAGAGACGTGCTTGTCTTCTCAGATTGTCTTGAGCACAGACTGGAGTGTGTGCTAGGGACAGAGATGGTTGAACATATTTACTGCATTGTGTAAGTGGTACTATTTCCAAAGGCTTCTGGGCCTCCCACAGCAGTACAGGCTTGTCTTCAGGCACTAGGTTTGATGCTTCACCTCACACTTGGGTCAGCTGTGATGCTGTGTTTTAATACTGCACATCAGAGTGTGTCAGAGCCTGGTTCGAAACCTGTATTTGCTTGCTGCCCAGTATAGGACAACAGGGACGAGAAAAACACCCCTTGCAGCACTGTTCAGGCTAAATGCATTTTCATTAGAAAATGCTGACTTGTGGGAACATATTAGAATGATAGCAAAGAGATGGCACTTTCCTGTAATGCAATGTTAGAAGGAAGAAGTTAAGTCCCTCCTTTGTCCATGCTGGACAAAGGTATGAATCTCGCATTGGTTCTGCTGACAGCTCTCCTAGGGTCTTCCTCATTTTAAAGAAATGCAGATGCTGAACACTTATTTCAAGTGTAAATTGTCAAATTCCTCCTCTTTGAAAATGAGACTTCTTTTTCTGAGTTGGAAAAATGACTTTCTACTAGTTTATGGCTTGAAGTCAAGCTGCTGTATAGCTGTCCCTCTATGGCCAGTTACAAGGATTCTCAGTGCCCAACAAACAGTGCTGTGCTGATGCTGACAGCACATCTTTCCTAGGAGGTTTTTGAGGCAATGGGGAGGAGAGGGTAAATGTTGGGCCTCCCAACTCACCTGCCCTATATATTCCCTTCTTAGGGCATTGTGAGAGCAATTAAAGACTATCAAGGCCCTCTGAAGGAGCATGAGGTGAGGATCTTTGTGCGAAGGGGAGGCCCAAACTACCAGGAAGGACTGCGCGTCATGGGAGAAGTGGGTAAGAACCATCCAGTTCCTTAACTTTTGTTCTCTTATCTTGTTTCTCCTACCTGCTTTCTGATGTGCCTTTTCAAGGTTTAATAGTTTGCCTCAGCAGAAGCTCATCTTGTTGCTTTTTTCCCAAACCTGACTGTTTTTTGTATGCATACACAGGGAAGACCACGGGGATCCCCATCCATGTCTTTGGCACGGAGACTCACATGACTGCTATTGTGGGCATGGCACTGGGCCATCGGCCCATCCCTAATCAGCCACCCGCCGCAGCTCACACTGCCAACTTCCTCCTCAATGCCAGCGGCAGCCCTTCGGTGAGTTCTCCTGCCCCCCTCTGTGAAAGGGAACATATATGACGGACCTTCTGAAGGAGGCTCCCCCTTTCTGAGCAGGTCAGGCTGCGAGCGATAACTTCCAAAGCTTGCTGCCGACTTTTTTTTCTTTTTTCTTTTTTTTTTCCTCTCCCCATGTCCAGGCAGTTCCAGAAATTGTTCTGGCTGCTATCGATTGTAAGGCCTTGCAGCAGTGTTTGAAAGCTGCCACTGTATGAAGGAAATTCCCACCTGGAAATATCCCGTTAGCAACCACCACATGTTTAGCATTTGTGGAACAAATTCGCATCTGAGGTCACTGTGTGCAGGCCCTTGTCCTTCTCTTTCCAAAATGGCAATCTGTTGATTCTCATTCAGTTTCTGAAATGGCAGATGCTGGAAGGCAGGTTTTCATTAAGACCCTAAACACAGGAACATTACTGGGAAAGACAACAGTGATACTTTGTGGTTGCTGCTTGGTTAAATCTCATTATCTCACTGATGTAGTTTTATTTCAGATTTGATAGTGAGTTGCACTTTTCTATAGGAGAGATGCCTTTAGGTATGACAGGACACATCCTGGCCACTGTCATATTTGTACAGTCCAAATCACTAGGACAGCTAAAGTGACTCTCCCTGCATGGCTCACCAGAGGGCACTCCTCATTTGTCCACCTCATTTATGCAGAAAATGTGACACCTCAAAAGCAAGAAATGAGAATGTGACTCTCAAAGCTGCTGGGTGCATCATCGTTTACTTTTCTCTCTCATGACTGAAATGTTTGTATCGCAAAGCTAATTTTCTTTGGTTCTCTTCGGAGAATAGTATAGTCAAAGTGGCCATCTCCCCACGTACACTCCAAAAAAGGCTTCCCAGTCTCCATTTCTGCCACACTGTCCCTTACTGACTAGGCTTCTAAATCTTTCAGACTCCAGCACCAAGCAGAACAGCTTCCTTCTCTGAGTCCAAAGCAGATGATATTGCTCCAGCCAAGAAGGCAAAGCCAACAGCACCCCTTGGTAAGTCCAGCACTGTGAGTTGTCGCTAGCAGTTCTCTTCTGCTGCAAGTTGTCAAAAGAGCATGACCTAGTGCGTTCTGCTCAAATGGAAAATAGGGACTTAACTAATGCCTTTTCCGGTTAGAAAGAGAAACAATTTTGTGGTACCTGTCTATTGTTTGTTTTGTTTTTTGAATTTAGTTAGTGCTTTTAGAATGTTGCCACCCGGTATGCTATTAGCTTAAACAAGGTGAGTCAGAGATGCCTTGGTCTGGGATGTTCTTTTCAAGGGAACAGCGTAATTTGAGAATTCCAGCTTTCCCGTCTCTCCTCATGTGAGGCCAGTGGAAAACAGGCTAGAGTCTCTGGGCTGTGGTTGCTGAACTGGGGCCTGCTTTCTATTTAAATATTTGGGAGGTGTTTCTATGGGATGCTGTTGGAACTGTGTAGGTATTCACAAACTCCTTCCTGGTATATGCATCTTCCTGGATGAACCTTCTACAAACAGTGCTGAAAACCATGTCAGTTCAGAAGGAGTCATGACCTACTCCTCAAACGCCTAGGATCTGAGGTTACTACGGTTTTTTCGTACTTAAGTTTCTAGGAAGCGTCTCTGGCATGGTGGTTTGCAAGAGCTTTGGCAGCCTTTTGGTTGTATTTTTGGAAGCCTTATTGGGTAAGAGCATGTTTATAGGAAAGGAAAACAATTGCAAAATTGGGCAGGGAGAAAATGTGATACTGTCCTGCTCCTCCCTTAAAAGTGAGGAGATATCAATCTTGTTTGCAACGGTGTGACGTGACGGCAGCAGGATTCAGATCTGTTTCTGGTGAAACAGATCACAAAAATCATATTGCTGTCATAATAACTGTGCGCAGAATTTTGCACGAATGGTGCTTTAAAAATAGGTTGACAAATTTGAGCCCCATGGAGCTTACAGTGCAGGGAGCTGTCAGCTGGGCTTGAAATGTGTTTTTCTTGGGAGAAATAAAATACTTTTGGATGGCAATATGCAAAGCTTGATGTCCAGACCTTTGGAGAGGAAGTACAATGGAGAATGCCCCAGTCTCTTTTCTGTACAAGCCAATTTTGCTGGTATTCCCCAGCTGCATTTATTGGTATCATTTTATAAAGAAACTGCACAGTTGAGGGTGGGTTTCAGAACTGCTTGGCAGCATTGGCATAGTGTCTGTCTCATAACATAGAGCTGAGACATTAAAAAAAAAAAAAAAAAAGCTTACTGTTGTAACCTTTCCTCTGTACTTGGGGAAGAAAAAAGCACTTGATTTGGAGTCTCCTGCTTTTCAGATGTGTTGCTTTAAACAAAAGCAAACACCAAAAGCCCTGAGTGCTGTGGGGAGGAGGGAAAAAAATAGCACCCAGTCACCAGGTGCCCTGGTGGGCTGCTGGGTGACGGGAGTCAACTGTGTCATATTGTTGCATGAGTGATTCTCTCTTTAACAGATTCAATCCCAGCTTCAAGACCTGGTCCAGGTAGGACACGTGTGACTAGCTGAATGTGTCTGGCCTTGCTGGCAGCTGACTTTTTTAATTTTTTGTTTTTGTTGCTGTTTTCTCTCTCCAAAAGTTTGCAGTGTTGTCTGGTCCTTCCCTTCCCTCCTGCCCAGCATATGTAGTCAGCACCATACAAACTCCTTAGCTGGTTTTGAAGTGCAGATTGCATACTCCTTTGCATAAAGAGATTCATTATTTCTGGGGGAGGGAGGGACAGGTCTCAAACAAACTCTCCCCCCAGTAACCATTAGGGAAAAAATAGGCCTCAGCACATCGTGAAAAGCTTTGTTCTCTTGGATGTTTTCAGAAATGAAGGCATCACTATTTCTAATAACTGGCCTTTTGTTTTAAAGGGAAGCAAAATAACACAGGCACCATGCTTATGAGCCTTGAAGGGCATAGAAAAGTCACTGAATGAACCAAATGTTCTTGTTGCCATATCAGTTTAGCAAACCATTAAACTTGTGCTCAGTGAAGTTATGGGGACTTAGTGTATGTTCTTGAGCTCTGCGCTGGATAAGAATGAACTGCTGAATCAGGGTCAAAGTGAAGTTTCAAGCCATTTTCCCCATTGTGCTTTGAAATAAAGGAAGAGGGGCACAGCAGACTCTCAGATTCTTCCTTGTATGGTCTTAGGCAAATATCATCACCTTTCTGAGCCTGCATTTTCCTGTTCTTATGAATATGAATGTTACTACCTCGCAAGTACCTGCAAAAAAAAATTAAAGGCTTTTTTGGTGTAGGCAAGCTTCCTAAATACAAGCTGTGTAGCAGTTCATCCAGACTGTGAATGTGCAAGGTTGGAGAAAACAGTGACTGATTTATTGTTACAGGCAGAAAAACAGTATCTTGTTGAATCCTTAATGTTGTCTACCTGTGACTCAAAGCCAGAAAGAAATTAGCTGTAGACTGAATTGTGCTCAGCCGTTGGATCAGCTCAGATTAAGAAATCAGCTCAGACTTCTTAAGAGTCTTAAAACAACCTCTGCGGGGAGTCAAAGGGAGGAAGTCAACATCTTGCTGTGACAAATGATGTAAATGTACTTCAAGCAAATAGTCCATCTTCACTAGCTGAACTGTTGCCTTTCCTGTGACTCTGTCCCCCAAAGCCAAGTTTTGGGTCACATTAATTCTTGGGACAATCAGTTACTTGTTAAATTCTCAAAATCAAAAAGAACTGGAGGGGGAAAAATGAGTAATGTAGAGGTTCTTTGCTTTGCCCCCCCACTTCCTGCTTTTTGTTCTTATTTCGTATCATCCTACTGTGACCCCTTGACACATGTAGCAGGCAAGTCTTGTGTGGTCCTCTCAGATTGTAGGCCATGTATTAAAAAAAAAAAAAATCCCTTCTTTTCAGCTTTGCAGAATAAATCCAGCTGAGGGGGAATATGACTGACCTATCTGAGGAGAGGAAGAGACGTTTTTTTTTTTTTTTTTGCATCTCATCTCTCTTCTCCTACACCATGGGCACTTTCCCATTTTGTGAAACCCAAAACCTGGCTATTGTGTTCAGAATCCTGGGAAGCGGGATGCTGCTTCATCTGCAGTTTCTTCCTTAATTTGGATAGTGTGGCTACTACTTCCTGCAGCTGAGCTGTTGGGTTTAGTTTGGAGGGAGGGGAATATGCTTATTTGGGAGACTTTCAGCAGACACTTGGCAAATGCGCAGTACTGCAGGTTTTGTCTTGCACAGATGTACATTTTGGGTGTGTGTGTTTTGTTTTTCCCTTTCTGGGCAGGCAAAGCTACAACCCTGTTCAGCCGTCACACCAAAGCTATTATTTGGGGGATGCAGACACGGGCTGTGCAAGGAATGCTGGACTTTGATTATATTTGCTCCCGGGATGAACCTTCAGTAGCTGCCATGGTTTATCCATTCACGTAAGTATCCTTTGTTGACTACGCCATTGTTCTGGCTGCCTTCTCTCTCAAATCCCTCTGTTAGTTTCCTCTCTTCCAATTGCTGTTATTCTTTAGCATAGCTCTGCCCTAGTCTACATCTCTGCTTTTACACCTTGTCCTTGCTCCCTTCTACCATCAAACTGGCTTTGCAGACTGCTGCTTTTGTTTCCTTCAGCCATTGATTAGAAGATGCTCTGTTAAATTACATTGCTGAAACAGAGCTGTTTCAAGTCCCATTTCATCCTGTTTCCAAGAGGGTCTGAGCTCTGTTCCCTCACACAACAGGTGAGGAAGGCATTACTAGCTGGGCTTTCTTACAGTAGCCCATTGGCTTAACAGAGGCAGTAAGGCTATGTCAGGTCTCTTCCACTTACCTAGTATTTACTGCGTACTTGTCTGAGGCATATTGCTTCGTGCCTACAGCAGCTAGAGTTTTCCCCTCCAAATCTTAGCCAGAATTAGAGCACCTCTACTGATCAGATTGAGGGTAGTCTGCCTGACATATAGCCAAACAGAATTAAAAAATTCCTTTCCCCCCCGACACACATTTGTACTGTCCTATAGCGGCAGCAGTTTCTTACAGAGGGCAGAAGTGTGCAGATCCTTCAGTCTGATGCAGAGTTCTCTCGTGCTGTTTGCCTTGCTTAACCTTAGTCTCCATAGATAGATAATATGGTGGGGGTGGGGAGAGAGACTATTAACTTAAGTATTTCAAATTGCCATCAGTCAGAATCTCCAGGACATCGCTCTTGCGAAGGTACCCGCGTCAGCTCTCCTGTTACTGTACTGAGCTACTCTGAGAGTGTGGGGGGTCTTCCTACTGAACAGGACGGGCAGAGAAGGAAAGGAGCGGCTGCCTGGCCTGCTGCTGAGACAGCTAGGCAGGAGCCCGTACAAGGCGAGGAGGCTTATTTAATTCCTGTGGTATTTATGGAGATCCAGGATAACTGATGATTAATCAACTTCTGTCATGCAGAGAATTCTTCCCCTCAGTTGTCCATTAAGCACCTTGTGCTGTTAGTCTGCAGCTCTGATGATAATTGCAGCTCTGTAATCCTTCCCAGCAAGTGCATGCTCCCAGGTACTAAAACTGAATGCAGGCACAGCTACATCTATTGATGAGTGGCAACCCCTTGCAGCGTGGCAGCTGTTTAATGAGGAAAAGGCCATAGGGATAAAAAGTTTAGGCTGGGAATGAACAATATTGTATCTGCTTGACCTTTTGGAGGAAGCCAGACTGGAAAACCATGAAATCCACTGTTACATTTGTGACAGAATGAGAACACAGCCAGTATCTCTAGGCTCTTAAATGACTGAACAGTACTGATGCAATGAAGCTCCAGTTGGAGAGTCTGTCACATATGAAAGATAGCTTACAGTGGAACTTCTCCAGGTGCATCCCCTTCAGTGTGCTGGGGGGCGGAATCGCATTGTAGCAGAATTGGAGAGTTGGCTGGCCCTCACATTACTGTTCTGGCTGTTCACCACAGATACTGGTTTCCTGTTCCTCCAGCCCAGTATTTGTTCCAGTCCAGTAATGCAGCTTTGCATGCATCTCATTCATTACTCTTTCTGTGCCTCATTCTGTCTTCCAGCTTGGAGTAGAATTAAGGCTCTGGTAACTTCACAGTGGGAGAGCTTATTCATCTTGCTGGATGCCTCTGTCCCCATTAGCCCGTCTCCTTCCATATGCTGCTCTGTTCTATACTCTGAAGAACTTCTGCTGTTAGTATGGTCCCTTCCCATGTATGCTCACTTGATAGTGAGTGTCTTGCAGTCAGTCTTGGTGTCTGAGAACCGGGGTTTGTAAATTCCTCTATCTGCATGCATTGTATCCCCTTGTCTTTACAGCAGCCTTAAGAATCGTGGCTTTCTCATCTTCTCTTTCACAGTGGTGATCACAGGCAGAAGTTCTATTGGGGCCACAAAGAAATCCTGATCCCAGTCTACAAGAACATGTCTGATGCTATGAGGAAGCACCCTGAGGTGGATGTTCTAATTAACTTTGCCTCTCTGCGGTCTGCTTACGACAGCACTATTGAAACCATGAACTATCCACAGGTGAGTGTGGAATCAAAAAGCAGCTCAGGAGAAGAAGGAAGCTCTTGCCCCAGTTGTCAAGGAGACCAGTGTTTCTTAAACCATGATGGCATTAGCAAATTGCATTGGGGGTCTACCAGCTTAGCAGATGCATATCGCAATTCTAACTCCTTGTAGATTCTACGGAAGATACTGGAGTTGTATAGCAAACTCTCTAATGCTGGACTCGCAATATTATTTGGATAAACTTTTAAGACTTGTGTAAAGGGAGCTCAGTTCCTCTGTACCTGTTAAGAAGGATTTCTTTGGACTGGTCAAAATACAGTGCTGCTCCCTAGAATGTACAAGGGAAAGAAATATCCTTGAACAATACAGAGACTGCTGTGAAGACCATAGTAGCACGTGGATCCGTGCACTGGGCCCTTCTGTATGATACTGCACAGCATAACCTCCCTGTGGCTTGACGAGAGGCAGAAACATGATCATGCTGTGTGAGCAACTGTTTGACCTCTTTGTTCTGCAGTTCGTTAGGGTGGCAATGCTCAGGTACTGAAGACTTTCTTTATCTCGATGCAGATCCGCACCATTGCCATTATTGCTGAGGGCATTCCAGAGGCGCTGACACGCAAGCTGATCAAGACAGCTGATAAGAAAGGAGTCACGATCATTGGGCCTGCAACTGTAAGAACTGACAACCTCTTTTTCTCCTCTTGCCCACCTGTTTTAATCTTCAGATCAGCTTTCTCTGAAGGATAAAGTATATCCTACAATCCATTTTGTCTTTATACAGCTTCAAACTGGAAAAAAGTGTGCACTTTAGGTCATTGTTACTGTCCTAATATTTGTCTAAATATTGACTGGAAAAGACTACTTTACAGAAATGTACATAGTTCCCATATATGTTTTAAAGGGCTTTGTATCCTTCTCTAAATTTTTTGTAGGTTGGTGGGATCAAACCAGGTTGCTTTAAAATAGGCAACACAGGAGGCATGCTGGATAATATCTTAGCATCAAAACTCTACCGTCCGGGCAGTGTGGCTTATGTCTCACGCTCTGGAGGAATGTCCAATGAGCTCAACAACATCATTTCTCGAACTACAGATGGGGTCTATGAAGGAGTGGCCATTGGAGGAGACAGGTAGGATTCGGTATCTTCAAAGACACCACTTTTTAAGTCAGTCAGCAGAAGAAATTTCCTGAATTGTTAGTGATTTGGAGGGGAAAGGGCAAGTTGGCTGTTAACATTTCTACCTTCAGAAACATTTGGGGAACAAATCTAACTCCTGCCATTTTCCCTGTATTCTACCCAGATACCCTGGTTCAACTTTTATGGATCATGTCTTACGCTATGAGGATACTCCAGGAGTGAAAATGATTGTAGTGCTTGGAGAGGTGAGTGAAACCAGATCACACATATCTGAGAAATCCTCAAGTGTGTTGCATAGGAGTTTTTCCTGGAGTTCCCCTGCCCCCATAAGTCACTTGGGAGCATCTGACCTAGCTACAAGAATGCCAAATAGCCGCCACTCATCTGTAGCTGTTATTCATACTGTTTTTGAATATGTGAATTTTTATTTCATGCTTCTTTAATCAAAAGAAATTGAACCTATCTAACACAAGCAGGCATAGTCTCCCTTATTAAAAAAAAAAAAAAAAAATATTGAGTAAGGAGGCTGTGATTTTTGTGTTTCCAGACTGCAGCCACTGCCCAATGGAAAAGGGGGAAGGGGGGGAAAATCCAAGCAATGCTTCTGCATGCGTCTCAGAGCTGGTTTCTGTAAAAGTACAAAGCTTTGAACCAAGTCGGCTCTCTTTTTATGTCTGCAGATTGGAGGCACAGAAGAGTATAAGATCTCCAGGGGTATTAAAGAAGGCCGTATCACCAAGCCAGTGGTGTGCTGGTGTATTGGTACCTGTGCCACCATGTTCTCTTCAGAGGTAGGTGCATAAATGGGTGTGACTGCATAAAATAAGTAAATACATCTGAGGCAGGAGAAAAAAATCCTGTTCTTTCTACTCCCCTAAACCTTCCAGGGTTGTCAATAGCACTCTAAGATGCAGAACTTTAGAAAAAAAAATTGTAAAAGCTTTCTATGCTTCTGTAGTTTGTCACTGGAGACTTCCAAAGTATTCTGCATGCATGTAAAAGGAGTCCAGAGATCCCAGTGAATGCAACAGATTCTAGTAGGTGGGGATTCAGAAGTAGGAATGAAGAAGATACTGACTTCATGTAAAGTAACTCTGGAGAATGAGATGAAGGCAGAATGTCAGGGGAAGAGCCTGGAATGATTCCAGATCAGCAAACGCTCTGCATATTGCAGCACTGACCACAGCTACAACCAAGAGTTCTGTGTCCTCCCAAATAAGGAGCCAGATATGCAATCACTTGTATTGCTGTCACAGTTTGCTAGTCAGATCTGTATTCTGGTTTCCTCCTCTGCAGTTAAAAAAAAAAACTTGCATTCCCTCCTGCTATCACTTCTTTTGTTTTATAGGTGCAGTTTGGCCATGCAGGAGCTTGTGCCAACCAGGCTTCTGAAACTGCTGTTGCAAAGAATCAGGCCTTGAAGGAAGCTGGTGTGTTTGTTCCCCGGAGTTTTGATGAGCTGGGAGAGGTCATTCAGTAAGTCACGTTAGCAGGCCACTCTGAGCAGGCGATCAGAACTGTTAGGGCACTGACTCTAAGCTGATATGGGAATGTATTCTTACTTTAGAAAAGCTACTTCTATTCATTCCGAGTGTTTTACGTTGTAGATTAAGACCACCTCACTTGTATTCTCGAGAGGACTTAAATTAATAAATTCTCTCCCTAGGTCTGTCTATCAGGATCTTGTTGCCAGAAGAGTGATTGAACCAGCTGAGGAAGTGCCTCCTCCAACTGTGCCAATGGATTATTCCTGGGCAAGGGTGAGCTATGCTATTTTACCTGACTTTTTGGTTCCTTGGAAACCAGATAGGATGTTTGCTGTGACTGTAGATGCTTATGGTGATAATGATGTTATCTGTAGAATTATATCTTATGCTTTGTAGTTTCGTCTGAACTTACTGGCTACCTCTGTACCAGGCTGTGGAGGCTGCCCTGAGGGCTAGTTTAATGCTTTCCTGCTTGGTCACTCTGTACTTGCCTCCCAGTGTCCCTTGCTCTTAGGGGTGGATTGTTAAAATCCCATCTTTATGCTGCAATTTCAGGAGCTGGGTCTGATCCGCAAGCCAGCTTCCTTCATGACCAGCATCTGTGATGAGAGAGGTCAGGAACTGATTTATGCTGGGATGCCCATCACTGAGGTCTTCAAAGAAGAAATGGGAATTGGAGGGGTTCTGGGACTGCTCTGGTTTCAAAAGAGGTAAGGCAGCTTTTGTGAAAGCTCCCAAATTCTTTGGCCTGACGCTTTGCTTGTTTTAATAGACATCTAAGCACAAAAGTAACTCCAGGATTTTTTCATGAATATAAATTCATTGGAAGCGCCATCCCTATATCCTCTCCCTTTGAGACCACGTCAGCATTTCAAGGCTTCTCACAGTGTAGTTTAGCTTTGGGATGAAGATTTTCCACAGGTGTTGTGACGCATTGAGGAAAACTCCGTTCTAGTCCTGTTTCCCACCCTTTGACTACTTGCTTGTTATAGCTGTCGTATTTCAGCCCTGGACAGATTGGGCAGTTCTGTGCATATTTGCTAACCAGCCTACAGGGAACCTTCTGAGTAGCAAAACTTCTTTCTGCCTTCATCTGGGCTGATCACGCGTTCATGAGAGGCACTTTTGACGCGAGCTGAAATCTGTAGCTCAACAGGACAGCATGAACAGTACTGCAACCCCATCTTCCTCATTGTTCCCCCTGAGGGGAGCCTCAGAGCTTATTGATCAGCCAGCTGAATACGTGCAAACTCAGCTTTGGAGCTAGATAGTGCCTGTGAATGCTAGATCTCTCTGAGAAGGCAAATAAATAATGGGATGCAGCGATGGGTATTGTGACCCTACTTTTTCTGTGCTACTTTTTTCACACATATGCCTAAAACAGAAGTTACTGTCCAGTATAACATGGATGTGCCAGGTTATTCTCTGTTTTCTTTATAATAAATGACTTCAGTCTCTCTCTTGGTCAGGTTACCAAAGTATGCGTGTCAGTTTATCGAGATGTGTTTGATGGTAACAGCAGATCATGGGCCTGCTGTATCTGGAGCCCACAATACTATTGTCTGCGCAAGAGCAGGAAAAGATCTTGTCTCAAGTCTCACTTCAGGCCTTCTTACTATTGTGAGTACTTAATATCCAGGAGATTCAGTTTAATTCCTTATTACTCAGTCTAGGTTTTACTACTAGTAAGTCAGGATTTGAAATGACAACAGAGCCATGGACTTAGACTGTGTCCTGCTCACTCTCTCTTTGAATTTCTGCCAAATTCAACACTAATAGCTAGGCAAGTAGCTTGATCATAGTGAGAAGTTACTGGGGAAAAACTTACAGTTGAGCTTCTCTGCTCTAGGTTTAAAATCTATTCCAATTTTCTAATAAGCGGGACTTTTCTGGCATCTCATGTTTGAATCTACAAATGTTTTGCAAAAGCTAAGTCACTGTCAAAACTATCCCTGCATGGTTGCTTAGTCTTTTCCAAGACTGACAAGTAAAATTAGAATAAAATGGGCATTAGATTGCCTTTCCCCCCTCTGTTTTTAGTGGAGACTTCCTGGCTACTTGTTGACACTGGTGGTCAGTTATAAACAGGTGCCTGCCTAACTTTAGCTTCACGATTGCCACATTAATAGACGAGGAGGATGTGGACGATCAATCTTGTGTTTGTTTTGTAAATTAACTGTAGAGTCCTTTGCTAAAGCTTCCTTTGTGTGTTGGACCCAGGGTGACCGGTTTGGTGGAGCTCTGGATGCTGCAGCTAAAATGTTCAGCAAAGCCTTTGACAGTGGCATTATCCCTATGGAGTTTGTGAATAAAATGAAGAAGGAAGGGAAACTGATCATGGGCATCGGACACAGGGTCAAATCGGTAAGAAATCCGTATTCCTGGTACAAATGGGAGGAGTTATTTTTAATTGGGGGGGGGCAGGAAAGCTAGCACCTTTCAAAAGCAGCTTTTGGCTGAATTCTCAGAACTCAAATCCTAGATCCATAAATAATAAAGCTTATGGCAAGTAGCTGAGTAAAAGGCAACATCAGTGGCTGGGAGTAGCTTGGCACAAGCCTTTGCTTCTTGAAGACAAACTTTTGTAAACAAGTCTCATCTCTAATTCAGTGTTTTGTATACTCCCTCCACATGGCTTTGAGAGCTTAAAGAAAAATCATGGAATCACAGAAGATGTAACTTAGAAATTAAGCACTCAATACACTGTCTCAGCCTGTGTGTACTCACTGTGATATTGCCTCTACCTCCATAAAAGGGCTAGCCTTAATTTGCTGAATACAGTAGAACATGTCCCTTTTTATTTGCCAGAGCAGCAAGATGCACATGTAACGTGTTCTTAACTTGCAGATAAATAATCCAGACATGAGAGTTCAGATTCTCAAAGACTACGTGAAGCAGCATTTCCCTGCCACCCCACTGTTGGACTATGCACTTGAAGTAGAAAAAATTACAACTTCCAAGGTGAAATGTGCTAGTATTCATCTTGTTTCGAGTACTCTTTCTTTTTGAGGAAGGAATGACCAGGGTTTAATACTGTATTTTTAATTGAAAAGATTAAAATTATTACTGAGGTTTTTATTTTTCTAATGGAGGCTTTTGGGACGAGGACAACTTCAGTTTGTGGTAAGGCTGAAGATATTTCCTGGACACAAGGATAAGGCTGAACTGACCAAAAACCATAACCTGTCCTGTCCACAGCGTATCTGGGATTGCCCTATTCTTTAAGCTGGAAGCGTGGCTAGGACACATGATGGGTTGTGGCAGATATTCTCTGCAGTTCGAACTAGATGCAGTCCCACTGTTTGGGGCTGTTTTTTCCATCTCTGAGCTTAAGCATGGCTCTTGCTCAAGTTGCCCTGTATCAGTAGGCTTGTGTGTCCACAATTATGTGCAGCCTTCAAATTGCCCTTGAACTTTAGAAGATGAAAGCTATCGGATAAAGATGTTAACAATGGCAAATCATGTTCATTTGGGGTGTGTTTCTGTTTCCTTCAGAAACCAAATCTTATCCTGAATGTAGATGGCTTTATTGGAGTTGCCTTTGTTGATGTACTCAGGAATTGTGGCTCTTTCACACGGTAAGTTTGTATTGGGCTGTTTCTCTCTCAGGTCATGGTACTATCAAAATGATGGGAGTCCTACTGCCAGCTCATGTGGGGCCAGGATTTCAGAAGGACACTGTGAAGGAAATGTAGCCTGGATTCTTGGCAGGGAGGAAGCTTTTGCATGAATTCAGTGTTGCTACTGGCACTAGAGCTGATTCATAGCCTTTTTTTTTTAGATTCGTTCCTTAAATGAACCACTACCAGGAAGCATTCAATTTCTTTTCTTTTCTTTTGTAGGGAAGAAGCAGATGAATATATTGATATAGGAGCTCTTAATGGCATCTTCGTACTAGGCAGGAGTATGGGATTCATTGGTAAGTTTCCCATTTTTCCTCCCCCTTTCATCCTACTATGAAATACCCTGTCACCACGAACGCAAGACAGATATGAACCTCTGGGGTTTTACAACGATCGTTGTAGGAGTCCGGAAATCAAAGTTATTTCAAGGCAAAATAAGATTAAGAGGACCAGAAATTTTGATCTTGTCACATAAGACCCTTTTGTTTTAGGACACTACCTGGATCAGAAGAGATTGAAGCAAGGTCTCTATCGTCACCCATGGGACGACATATCCTATGTTTTACCAGAGCACATGACTATGTGAGAACAAGTAGTATTGCCTCAGAACGTCACTTAAAGAAGTCAGAAGCCTGCACAGAGGACAGCTACAAATGGGACTTTGATGCGTAAAGGCCATTGGTATATAGACATTATGAGCTGCCTAGTCAAACTGTGCAAAGCAACTGTCTTGTAACAGAAACTTACTCAAAAACCAAAAGTTGTGATATTCCATGTTACCTGCTCTATTTAATACTTGGAAGCAGCTGAACTCTCTCATCCTTTTATTTTTTTCTACCCTTCTTGTGTGTTTCCAGAAAAGTTTTTAAAGGTTTTGGGGGGAGTTTTGCTCATGAATTTGTGTGAGATCCATTAGTCTAAGCTGTAACTTTCCTGATAAAGGGAAAGTGCACATCCATGTATCATTCCCATAAGCTATGACTTGAGATGTTTTTTGTCTGTTGGTTGGTATTCAGTTTGAGTACTGTGTGTTCATCTTCACAGTCTAATCGTACCCTGAATAGTGGGACCACTGCTGACTTATAACCAATGTTACTCAAACTCTGGTGTAGTAGTTTAAAGTGTAGAGTTGTAACATATACTACTGTTAAAACTGTGAAACTACATGTATTCCAGTGTCTGTATTTATGCAAACAACTTCTCATTTACTATTAGATTGCTGGTATGTGGAATGTCAGTCTCCCACGTTATCTGCAGATGGAAAAATAATCTCGGTAATAACTTCAGCATCCTACTTGTCTGTGTATTGTAACCTAACTCAAATAAATGATACACTAATAACTTACCTGTCTGTTCTTTTTTTTAAAAAAAAAAACCTTCTGAAGAATGACCCGAAGTGTTTCTATGTAGATCTGTGACAAATTTGGATACAGCTGTATAGCAAAATGCCAAAAATCAGAGCAGTTATTCCCATTAGGAGGGGAGTACAGCTTACTATATTCTGTCAAGTTTCAGCATGGGTCAAGAGGTGAAATGGCAGCCTAGAGAAGAAGTAAGAAAGAAATTTGTGTAATTGCTATAATGTGACACAATAGTCAAGGGACAGTGTCATGCTGTAGAGTAAACCTGAAATAAGCAAGTACAGATCACTTTATAGTTAACAAAAAATCTGAGCTCCCTAACAGGAAAAATAGGTACCTTAATCAGGTGTCTTAAGTGCATTCCTCAAATTATGTCCCTTCACTGCAACCCTTCCTGAAAGAGCGAAGAGAGAGCAGATCAAGAGGACAGCTTGAGACTTCAAGAAGAGGCTGAAGGGGGTATGTATTTGTGTGGAGTGATGGTGTCTGCAGTACCTGGGGCGTTAAGTGAAGGCAGCGTTAACGGGGCAGAGGCAGAGACCTGCCCTAGGCAGCAGGGAGATCCCAGGAAGGAGAAAGGTGCTGGGTCAGGGCCCCGCTCTTGGGGCTGCCCCCGGCTTCCCCTGGTGCCTCCTGAGCCGTTTTCTCCCGTTTCTCAGTAACCGGCACGAGCAGGCGCTGCCCCGCCGCGGGAGCGGGAGGGCGGGCAGGGAGCGCGGCCCCCTCCCTCAGGCGCCGCCGCAGCATCGACCCCACCACAGGGACGAGCGGGGCGGAGGGACTCGCTTGTCGCCTCCCGGGACGCCCCTGGGCCCTCTCGGGTAACGAGCAGGCGGCCGCGGGCCGGGACGGACAAGCGAGGCCTCCAGGCGCCGCCGCCGGGGCCGGGGCCCGGGCTCGCCCCGCCCTGGCGCCGCCCGGCCCCGCCGCCATTTTGCCGCCCGCTGCGTCTGGCCGCGAGGGGGCAGCGCCGCTCTGACGTCACGCGCCTCCCCTCTGCCGCGCGCGCGCTGCTCCGCCCCCCGCCCGGCCATGTCGGACAAGATGGCGGCGGCCTCCCCGCAGCCGCAGCCGGGCCCCGGGCCGCCGCCGGGGGAGGCGGAGGGCGGCGGCCCGCGCGGCGGCGGCGGCGGCGGCGGCGGCGGCGGGGCGGACGGGGAGGCGGAGGCGGAGGAGTTCGGGTGCCCGGCGCACTGCGCGGACCTGGCGTGGCGGCAGAACGAGCAGCGCCGCCACGGCCTCTACTGCGACATCACTCTGGCCTTTGGCGGCGGGCGGCCCGGGGCGGCCCGCGAGTACCGGGCGCATCGCTCCGTCCTGGCCGCTGCCACTGAGTACTTCACGCCGCTGCTCTCGGGGGGCTTCGCGGAGTCGCGCTCGGGCCGCGTGGAGCTGCAGAAGTGGAGCTCGGAGGGCGGCCCCGACCCCGACACGGTGGAGGCCGTCGTGGGCTTCATGTACACCGGCACCATCCGCGTCAGCCCCGGCAACGTCCACGAGGTGCTGGAGATGGCCGACAGGTGAGCGCGGCCCAGCCCAGCCCGGCCTCCCGCGGCCCGGCCTCCCCGGCCCCCGCCGCAGCCTCACCCCTGTTTGTTTCTTCTGCAGGTTCCTGCTGATCCGGTTAAAAGAGTTCTGTGGAGAGTTTCTGAAGAAGAAGCTCAATCTCTCCAACTGTGTGGCAGTTCACAGCCTAGCCCACATGTACTCCTTGAACCAGCTGGCCCTCAAAGCTCAGGACATGATCCGGAGGAACTTCCACAGAGTGATCCAGGATGAGGAGTTCTATACTCTGCCCTTTCACCTCATCAGGGACTGGCTCTCGGACTCAGAGATCACAGTGGACTCTGAAGAAATCCTCTTTGAGACTGTCTTGAAGTGGGTTCAGAAGAATCCTGATGAAAGAGAGAGGTACTTTGAAGAACTCTTTAAAGTGCTTAGGTTGTCACAGATGAAACCCACTTATCTTACTCGCCACGTCAAATCTGAAAGGCTGGTATCCAGCAACGAAGCCTGTGTCAAGTTAGTGTCCGAAGCAGTGGAAAGTCACGCCTTGCGGTCTGAGAACTTGCAGTCTGGTAACCTACAACATTCCACTAGTCCTCTAGCATCGTTGCCTCGCTTTGGGCAAAATATGGATGTCATTATGGTGATTGGTGGTGTATCGGAGGGAGGCGACTACTTGAGTGAGTGCGTGGGGTATTTCATTGATGAGGATAGGTGGGTGAACTTGCCACAC
Source organism: Dromaius novaehollandiae (assembly GCF_036370855.1). Lineage (NCBI taxonomy): Eukaryota > Metazoa > Chordata > Aves > Casuariiformes > Dromaiidae > Dromaius > Dromaius novaehollandiae. The sequence goes on along the minus strand of NC_088119.1, from coordinate 10,901,843 downwards.
ATACACAATCATCTTGATGGGCATGCGGTTGCTGTGACAGAATCTTACGTTTACGTGGCTGGCTCCATGGAACCAGGATTTGCCAAGACTGTTGAAAGATACAATCCAAACAGAAATATTTGGGAGCAAGTCTCAAATTTAATAACCAGAAAGCATTCTTTCGGCCTTACCGAAGTTAAAGGAAACTTGTACAGTATCGGTGGACATGGCAATTTCAGTCCTGGCTTTAAAGATGTAGCCATTTATAATCCCGAGCAAGACAAATGGCTTAACCTGGAATCAGCACCAACGATTCTTCGTGATGTCAAAGCTATTTCTGTAGAAGATCGGTTTGTTTATGTTGCTGCTCGTACCCCAGTTAACAGTGATAGCGAAGATGGATTGAGGGCGATTATTGTCAGATATGATGCTGAAACAAGGCAATGGCAAGATGTGGAGTCTCTGCCACTTATTGATAACTACTGCTCTTTCCAAATGTCTGTTGCTAACACAAACTTTTACCATACAGCATCCTGCTGCCCCAAGAGTTACCCTATTGATAATGAAGAAGCTAAGATAAAGATATCTGGCAGGGCCTCAGACGAAATACTTGAAAGTTTACCTCCAGAGGTTCTTAGCATTGAAGGGGCAGCTATCTGTTACTATAAAGACGATGTTTTCATCATTGGGGGGTGGAAGAACAGTGATGATATTGACAAGCAATACCGGAAAGAGGCATATCGTTACTGCGCTGAGAGAAAGCGCTGGATGCTTTTGCCTCCTATGCCTCAGCCTCGCTGTAGAGCAACAGCCTGCCATGTGAGAATTCCTTTCAGATGCTTGCAGGGAACACAAAGATATCCTATGCCACAAAATCTGATGTGGCAAAAAGATAGAATAAGACAAATGCAGGAAAGACAGATGCAGGAAATACACAGACACTCTCTAAGCTTACGAAGAATGCCACGCTCTCAGATTGAATGCTAGTTTCCAGAGTATCGCTCCTGATTAATCTGATTTAACAAATACTGTACTAAGCCATTTTTTAAGGCTTGATATGTTTCTATAAGATATTGAGATTTGATTGGGTTCGATGCATAAAAATAGCATCTCTTTATTAAATATTGAAAATTAAGAAGCTCAGAAGTTGAGGATGGATAGGAATTAAGAAACCCTCTGAATCCAAATGTATTACCTATCGTGCCCAGGGAAAAGCTGGTTTCCTATTAATGGGCTGCGGAATATCTCCAGGAACATTAGATCTGTTAATTCTCTCTTCAGGTCTTTGTTTTCAAAGATTTATGTAGAGTTAGTCTAACAGTTCTGTTTTGAAAATCAAAAATCTCTATCTTAATAATTTAGTGGTTACATTTGAGTATGTTACAGTTGAGTAACAGTGTGCTGAAAGCACCTGTTTTATTTGCACTTATATATTGACATTCCTTTGATTCTCTCCTCAGTGGCTAAACTTCACATGTAATTGGTGTTAGTGCACTCAGCTTTCCCGAGTTGGAAGCACGTGCAATGGTTAAATATCTGTTTATGAAAACAAAAGCACAATCTTTCTTTATAAAATTACTTCAGAATGTTTCTATATATATTAAATATTTTGTATCTGTATAGTGTAGAAAGGCTGCAGAGTTTGCTTATAAACAGATGATTGGTAGAACATCAGACACTTGCGAAAATCGAGAACTTGAGGCAGCAGATTTTTCCAGGTATATCTGGAGATGCTTTGAGTTTGTCTTTGACAGCTTCATTAGAAACTTAGTCAACAATCAGCGTGATAAAAAGAGTGGAAACAGCAAAGTAGCCACCTGTCAAAGTAGACTGTTCCCTTCTAAAGTCAGAGTGGATTAATAAGAATGGGATTATTTCACAGTAATATATTAAAACCTAAGCAACTTGTAGATCCTTTCTCAAATGTTGCACTCCTTTAATTCCAGTGAAAACGTGATTGAAAGAACCCCCATGAACCTGTTTCCAGCCTCTCTTTGACAATCAATACTTTTTGCCTTCAGTATACTTTCCCTAGAAACTCACAGTAGCTGTGCCACAGTGCTCCTTAACAAATTAGCACTTAGTGTTTCTCTTGAAGGGAGATAGTTGGCTCTTGATGTACTGATGATGAGAAGATTTTTTAGAGGCATTTGGGTTTTCGCCGTCTCTAAATGGTTGTGTTTCCCCACTTAGTGTGGTTGTGGGATTTAAGCTGATGGTGATAAAATGGAGCTATTTAGATACCTTTGGGAATTTTGAGGAGATTTTGTGTAAATCGGTGCCCTGGTTGGCTCTGGTTTGCTTACTGTAATACTCCCAAGGAACAGCATATCGAGTATTTCCTTTAGAGTATCACTGCCTCTAAGTTAACTGTCCCACTGAACACTCCTTCTCCATGGTCTGAAGAGCTCCAGGAGGTTTTGGTTACTTGTGGATTCAGTGCTTCCTTCCTACCTCCTTTTCTTCCCCATCCTTCCCTCTATTTGAATGTTCCAGGTTTTCACTTGCAGCCAAACTCAGGATCTTAGGGAAGGGAAAGGGAGGAATAACCAGGGTGTTCCAAAATTCATGTAGATAAACATTGTTGAAAAAGCTGTTTACTGTCTTTGGTTCATATGATAATTTGCTGGGGTCTTTGCTGTGGGCAACTTCTTTGCAGAAGAACTTCTCAACATTTTTTTAATTGTTTAGCTTTCTGAACTGATACTTCTCATTTTCCAATTCAGCAGGCAACCTAGATCATATCTGAAACACTGGGTAAGTCTTTCAACTACATAATTTGTACCGGTTTCTCTAATGTGTGCATCCTGTCATGCTCCACTTTGCAGTTCACTTGACACTCTGATATCAATAACTTGCCTTGTTGTAATAGAATAATCTAGCCTTGGGTTTTTTATCTTGAAAATCTAACAGTTCAGTCTCGATTTACTCATCTGTAGTAACCTTGTTGTATTTTATTTGCCTGTGGGATTGCTGTGCAAGGGCAGATTAAATTGTGTGAGGCTGGCCTAATGCAAGAGAGGAAATGGATAAGCTTGTTCAGGTTTAAGGCTGATGTTCAAAAGTGACTGTTGCTGAACAGCCTGCATGAGCTGATTGGTAAGGTGTTAATGAATTGAGTTTGGCAGATAGATGAGTTCTTGCAGATTTGGCTGGAGCAGTTTAAGAATTACTGCCCCTACAACACAGTTGGTGAATGGAATGTGTGAAAAAGCCTCACAGCTTCCTTACGAAATCCACTGATTTAACCTAAACTTATCAGAGCTGAATTTAAGATACCTTACCAGACTTTACACGGAAGCAGCTGAGAAGAGTTCATATATTTCATTCCACTGACTTTCCTCTAGGATTTTTAACTAGCCGTTGGAGGATACTAGTATGTCAAACCACCACAGCTCTGTCAAAGCCCTTATGTAGTCTGCTGATAAATTTTGCAGGGGGAAATATCAAGATTATTGTTTCAATTGGAACATGAGCTAAATAGTTTCAAGTGTGGCAGTATGCAAGAAAGTTAGAGCTACAAGAACAAGCTTTTTGCAGTCTTTTTCTAAGCAAAGTTGGTATTTGCATTTACCGTGAGAACTTTTTGCCAACATACAAGTTGTATAGTTTACTAAAGACATTCCACTTCAAAGATTATGTCAAAGTAACTTCATAGCTGGTCAGTTTAACTTGTGAATGCCAGCCATGGTGCTGTATGTGATGCACTGTATCTCTCTTTGTATGTTCGGTTTGCATGGTGAGTCGTGGGCACTGTGAACATAATCAGTTTGCTCTAACTTTTGCTATGCCAGTTCTATGGAACTTTTAAGTAGTTGGATATTTTAGCCTTGACTTTAAGTGGACCAATTGCATTGCACGCCGTTTTTAACTGACAAGTCTAACTATCCATTGAATCAGATGCAGATGTTCAGAAAAATTGAATTACTGACTGTGGAAGTAATTTAACCCACTCACTTGTGAATCATGTAACAAATTCCTTGTGGCCCTTGCCTGCTGTAGCTTGCTGGGTATTTATAAAATGCACCTATAAGCAAAAGCCTGGAAATTCCTTCACTGTGTCTATAGTGGCTAGCTAAATGTCAATAAGATCCTAGTGTGTATTCAGCAAGTATAACGAGGCTGACTTCTGGCCTTCCCGATGTAAAAGAACATGAGATGGAGTGTTTCTTCTCCTTATGACAATCATACCTCTATAACTGTACTAAATATGTGCCATGAAATGCATGTTTCATATCCTGTCTTTCTGTTCAAAATATTAGTGAAGTAGGACACATCCTGCCCTGCACTAGGCTGGTAATGTAATCATTTCTAGGTGCCATATATGTACATAATATTTTATAACAACCTCAATACTCTGTTAGTATACTGTTTTTGTACGTATTTTTTAATAAGATTTCCTCTTGCACATAGTAAGACACTACTCTGGAAATACAGAAAATATGCCAACTTTTTAAGCATGCATTCTGAATATTATCCCAAGTATTCTGCTATGCTCTTTCACTATCATTTTTTCTGCATTACAATAAATGTTAAGATCAGAACTATTGCCTCAACTTGTGTGTCACAGAACACCTTGATCATTATTGTCAAACTGAGTCGCAACAAATAGCGACTTTTTAGAAGGTTATTTTTAACTTGACATTGTAATAGGATGTTGTAGCATTCAATGGGCTTAAAAAAGCAAGCTGAAAATAAGTGTTTTATGGCTTAGATTTATTTTCAGCTAGGTCCTTGTTGTGTTAGAATATATATCATATCTCTAACGTCCTAAGTGGAAGTCTGCTAATACAGGTGCTCCTGAGGATCTAATCCTGTTAATACGAATGTAAAATACAGAACTAACTAGATGTTTGAAGAGCATTAATAGTCAGATACTCCTCATAGGTCCATGTCACTGGATCACGGCAGCTGTACTCTCCTGTCAATATTAATGTAGACTTCAACACATTGCTTGGGCAAGCAGCACTCCTGTACTTACTTCCAGTAAGGTAAAGTAATATCCGTGTGTAGGCTGTTTGAAACAAATGCTACTGTAATGTTCTTTACATTAAATACACTGTACTAAAGTTTATTGTAATAAGTGACTTAAATAAACCTTTTATTTCTCTAGCATTGTGTTGTACATTGTGCCTTTTATTTTTTTAAGGTGCTACTTAGGCTGTAACTGACACCTCTAAATCACAGATTTTGTGGCTCCAGAAAATGAAAGCTTTAAATACTAATTATTCTTTTGGGCTTGTATCAGTTGTTTTTATTTTAGAATAAGTGAATACATTCACTTCCTGCTTAGAAGACTTTATTAGCTAAGTAGAGCTGTTCAGACAGGTAGGGTACTTGTTGAAGAAGTGTACTTGACTTCATCGCGCTGCGACGATTCCACGTAGTTGTCTCGTCTGGCAGCGTACTCCCCAACGTTAGATAGTCCCGGCACCACACAGCAGCTCAAGGCACTGCGGTATATGCTCATGTCGTGAGCATCGTACCACTCATCCGTTTTTTCATCATAACACTCGACATTGAAAGTGGTAGTAAAACCATTAAAGCCGCCAACCACAAACAGGAGGTCATCCACCACTTCAATGCCGAAGTTACTGCGAGGATTGAACATGGTGGGGATTGTACGCCACGTGTTGGCAAGGGGGTTGTAGGCTTCTGCGCTCCGAAGTCGGTTGGCTCCATCGAATCCGCCTACCTGGAACGTCAAAGGATCAGGATTGAAATAGGCCTTTCCTCCCTGCGAGGGTAGCTGAGTTGTCCTGCACACATTTAGGATTTTAACTTGTCCTGTTTCACTGACTTAGTTTGAGTATTGCTGAGAGCACATGTTCTCAAAGTGTTAAAATGCTGTTTGCTTATTGCCGGTTACTCCCTTGGTCTTTCTGGATATAGCAAAAATACTTCTTGCAACTGTCAGGTTTTATACTTTTACAGAGTTTAAATGCTGTACAAGGACAAGCTACACAGGACCAAGCAAAAGCACCAAATTGCATGAGTGATTACAAGGTTAAGTACTCAAACTTGAAGGTCTTCGCATATATTACAACAATTCCTAGTTACTTAGTTTAAGTTGGTCTCCTTTTTTCATTTGAGATACATAACTTTATGGAACAATGGTAGGTAAGTTAACTAAATTTTTCTGCCTTCTAATGAGATCTGAATGTTTTAGTAACTGTAAGTGCCAGGATTCTCACTTGGCATTAATTTTTCCTGATTAATTTCTCAGTGTTAAATCATGTATGCTGCTTTTACAGAAGATGACCAATTTCACAAGCTAGAATTCTGAACTTCGACTTTTTAAGTTGTTTGTGTGGGTTATGTTACAGATTAAGTGAATAAACCCCAAAACTTCTGGTGTATGCCATACTGCAATGTATTAAGACTGCTATTTGAGAAGTCTGATTTCATTGTGGGTTAGTGATATAAATGTTTGGTCTCAGTGTGGCTCTTCTGATGGACTACTGTGTTTTTAAAAGAATGCATTGAATTTCTGCACTGTCCTGAACAGCAGCAGCAGCAATATGTGTTTAGTGGCTGTTTATGGTTTTTTGTGAGAGGGTTCTTTCACTGAAGTTATGTAGGAGGTTGGGGAGAGTAGGCAAAAGAAGACTGGGGAATAGGGAGAGAAATCCTGTGTGGCCACAAACTATGTAGAGCTAGCTTGAAGGCTGGGAGGTAGAATCAGAAAGCCACTAAATCAGCAGCGGACCGTTTTTTCTGTTAAAACCATTTCTTGGCTGCAACTGCTGAAAAATTTTCCACAGATTTTTCATAATGAAACGTGTGCAGATTACAACATTCCCAGGAGGTCTCAGCCATTCTTGCTAAGATTCGCTTCCCTAAATCTCACTTGCAAGTAAACAGCTAGCCTGGAAATCAGTCTAGGAAAAGCAGCTTAGCAGAGCTTAGGTATGTTTTTTTTAAAAAGAAAAAGCGAGCACCACAAGTGCTAGGTGCTGTTACGGCAGAGGTACCACTTCCACCTTACCGCGTACACGTGTTCTCCGTATGCAATCACGCCTATTCCACTTCTTCTGCTTCTCATTGGTGCTATCAGGGTCCATTGATTGGTTTTGGCATCATATACTTCCGCTGTGAAAAGGCATTCATTTCCATTGAACCCACCACAGATATAAACCTGTTTACAAAGAAACAAAATGTGGGCAAGGTATTTATATTATCGGTGGGAAAATACTGAGCCAGGCCATTTTCTCCTAGGTGTACGTTGTGTGGGTTTGTGGGGGCTTTGGGGGGTTTTGGGGGTTTTTTTGTTTTTTTTTTTTTTGTAGGAGTAGACCTGTCGTTTAGGGTTTGTATTAATACAAGTGCGGTGAGTTATCCAGGGCAGCAGAGTTTGGACCTTCTGTTTCCTGAGCTGCGAGAAGCATGAAGACACGGTGTTTGACCTGTGGCCGGGAGAAGTATCATCCAGCAGCGAGTGGGCTGTCGGCGTAAGCAGCTCTGGAAGAGCACTAACGCTCCCATCCGCCCCTCTGCCTTGCTAGTCGGTTGTTGCATCTCAGAGAATTTGGTATCTGCAGCACCGGGACCTCGTGCGTAAGGTTTACATGAACTTTTTTCCTCTCTATTTTAATGATTTGTCTTAAGCAGAGCATTTGTTACGTTTCCCACAGCTCCCCTGTCTATCCTAGCTAGATGCTGGGTGGTAGCGGTGTCAAGTACGTGGCCCGGCGGAGCCTGAGCTCCGTGACCGTCCCTGCTGCAATACGTGTCACAAGAAACGACAAGGCACTTGCTCGTTGCGTGATGCTGTGAGCTGATGTTTAAGCTTGGTTCCTTGTCCTGCTCACCAGAAGGGAACACTCCAACCTTAAGAGTCCTCAATACTGTCAAGGTGGTTTTACCTTTTCATGCAGAGTGGTTGCACTAGCATCGCTCCTCTGCTCGTGCATGGGTGCGATCAGCGTCCACTGGTTCGTCTCCGGCTCGTACCGTTCGGCAGTGTTGAGGCGCACGTAGCCATCAAACCCCCCCATGGCGTAGATGAAGCTGTTGAGAACAGTGACACTGACGTAGCAACGCCGCGAATGCATGGGCGCAACCTGGTGCCACGTTTTCTTGAGTGGGTCAAACCGCTTGACGCTGTTAAAATAATCCACGCTGTCAAATCCTCCGATAACGTAGACGTAGCCTTTCAAGTAAGCAGCGCCGTGGTAGGCACGGGGGCTTTCCTGCTGACACGTGACGTTCACCCACTTGTCTGCGCGGGCATCGTACGTCTCGATGGCGTTAGTGGGGCTCCCCCCGCTCCAGCCACCGATAGCAAACAGGATGGCAAAGGGCAGGCGAGGCCGAGTGAGGGGGTTAGTAAAATCGGAATTAGAGGGACCGTTCATGTTGAGGTCATACATTGCTTTCAGGGCGTTTATGATGACAGGTTTGCATTCCTCGCTGTCCTTCACATAGTCATGCATTTTAACATTGTTCATGAAGTATTCCGCATGCATCAACGCCAGTCGAACCTGGAAAAGGTAAAAGGAGGTTAGGCTGATGCTTTACAGCTTGGCATCCTCCACGCATATATCCAACTCCGGATGGTTTTGATTTCGGACAGGTTAGCGCAAGCATCTAAAGCTGAGGGAGAATTAAATGTGTCGTTTTTAGCCAGTCCAGAAAGTGGTACGCAAGGACAGCTGATCTGATTTCACTGAGGGAGTCTGCTACTTCTTTGGCATGCTGCTTTCCTGCGGGCAGACTGAAACTGCTGTTTGCATAGCGTAGCTTGTCTAGCCAAGCACTCATCAGCTTTGCGTACGCAGAGACGATGTTGTCCCGTGTGCTCTCTGGACCCTCCTGGATGTGAGGAGTGATCAGTCCTAAGCTCTAAACGTGGGGGATGCACCTAGAGCGTATGGCCCAGCCCCGGCCCAGGCTCTGCGGCCAGCGGCCCGGCGTACCAGCAGCGCGGCAGCCTGAGGCCTCCCTTCCCTGCGATCGCAGTGTTCGGGCACTGCCGTTTCCTCCATTTTAGGAAAGAATAGCCAAGCTCCTCTCACCTCGGCTGCGCAGCACCTGGCTCTCCAGTGCCACCTGGGAGCGAAAGAGAAACGACATGGTGACAACACTGACCTTCCGCAGCAAGACAGCGACGTACTGCTTTCTGTTCGCGGGATCGTGAGAAATCCACTTCACGATGGCCTCAAACACTGCGTCTTCTTGTCTCACGTTCAGCTCATCTTTCTCGATGATGTCTTTTAACTCGCTGGCGGAGAGCTCGAGGAACTCTGCGGACACCTTGGCCATCTCCTCGAAGTTGTGTAGGATGAACATGTAGGCTGTCTGTCGCAGCTCAGGACAGTGGTAGTAATCTGTGAATCTGCAAATGCCGATGCAATTTTCCAAGCACAGCTGAGACTTTAAGAATTCACAGCAGCCTCGGATGATCCCCATGATGTTGAACTGGTCTGCTGCAGCCAGCAAGCTTTCAACGTTGTCAGCGGTGACCGGCACCGTCCTGGTGTAGGCGTACTCGATAATTAGCTTCATCATGTCAGGGGAAATGCCAGGGATGTTATACACTCTCTTCTCTGTGTTGTTCCAGCCGCTGGTAAACAAAGCCCTGAAAAAACGAAGCAGTGCTGGGGGTAAAGGCAGCCTTGCTCTGCTAAAGCCGACCCCCTCCAGGCAGAGAGCAGCGGGGGGAGCAGCCACCCTGCTTCAGCAAGGATACCAACGAGTAATGGGGGGGGGGGGGGGATTAAAGCAGGAGGGCAGGCTGGTGGCACACCCCAGCCCTGTGCCATGCCTGCGGGCTTGTGTCAGACCCCGTCCCCAGAGCCGTTGCTAAACATTGGCTTGTGGCTTAATTCTGGCGTCCAGGCAGATACCAGGACCACGGATAACTGCTGGATTAGAGGTGTAGTGCTGAGGTCAGGTTACGGCTATGCGGTATAGTCCCCGCCCCCCCTCGACTTGTTTCAAGCACTGACCTAAAATAGGGACTGCAGCTACACAGGATGTTCTTGTGAGCATTGAATTCAAAACCATGGACTTTGATGATCACATCACAGAGCTTTCCTTCCAGGCGAAGTTCATTGAAGACCGTGCAAGCCATAGCGCTCATCTTCCTCTCCATGTGGGGGGGGGAATGCCCCGCGGACGCCGAGGTGTCATCCATGCCTAAGCCCGAGGCAGCGGAAGGAACTTCTCTCTGAGGTGATACAGGGCTTTCTGCTTGGCCTCCTGCATCTTCTCTGCGGCTGTTTGGTCCGGTGATTCTGGAACATGTCCGATAATGAGATCACGGAAACGGGGAGGATCTGGAACCTCTGCTGCCCGCAGCCGGGAGCCCGGGACAGCGGGGCTGTAAAGACGCTTCCCTAAGCCCCTCCGTGGGCGACAGGGCCCTGGTCCTTCCCCCTCCCCAGCAGCACGGCTTGATTCCATCTTAAGGTCCTGCGTAATCTGGAGTTCATCTATACACCCCGTGGATCCCTGCTCTGAGCAAGAAAAAACCTCTGTGATTCTTCTGCAACTCTCTAACACGGTTAAGCTCCCCAGCCGCAGGCACCAAGCGCCTCTGGAGTCTTCCCGTGCCAGTCGCGGGCTGGTTAAATGCCAGTGGCGAAGCCACGAGTGTCGTGCCACTGCCTTATCTGCAGGCTGCATCTGCTGCGGAGCCGCAGGAGCGGCCGGTGCCGCGGGGAGCCGGGAGCGCGGCGGCGATGGGGGCCCAGGCGGTTCGGGAAACGGATCTTTTCCGGTAGTGGCTATTTTTTTTTAATGAGTTTTGTGGCAATGCGCAGAGTGTGACTGCGGAAAGCTGTTTTGTTTTTTTTTTTTTAATCTTTATCTCATTTCACTTTCCCTTCCTCTCTCCCGCGCGTGGTGCGGGGAAAACGCAACCGCCGGCGCCGCCGCAGACCCCGGCCCGGGCCCGGGCCCCGGCACCGCCTCCCGCCTCCCGCCTCCCGCCTCCGGCCCCGGCCCCGGCCCCGGCTCCTCCCCGCGGCTGCGCGGCGGCGGCGCGGCCCTGCCCGGGGCGGAGCGGAGCGGAGCGGCCGGAGCGGTGCCGGGGCGAGCGGCGGCGCGGCGGGATGGTGAGCGCCGGGGGCGGGCGGCGGGGATGGAGGTGCGGGATGGGGAGCGGGGAGCGGGGGTTACGGGAGCAGGATCCCGGGGGACGGGGAGCAGGATCCCGGGGGTTACGGGGAGCAGGATCCCGGGGTTACGGGAGCAGGATCCCGGGGGACGGGGAGCAGGATCCCGGAGGTTACGGGGAGCAGGATCCCGGGGGTTACGGGAGCAGGATCCTGGGGAACGGGGAGCAGGATCCCGGGGAATGGGGAGCAGGATCCCGGGGTTACGGGAGCAGGATCCTGGGGAACGGGGAGCAGGATCCCGGGGGTTACGGGGAGCAGGATCCCGGGGGTTACGGGAGCAGGATCCCAGGGGTTACGGGGAGCAGGATCCCGGGGGTTACGGGGAGCAGGATCCCGGGGGTTACGGGAGCAGGATCCCGGAGGTTACGGGGAGCAGGATCCCGGGGGTTACGGGAGCAGGATCCCGGGGAACGGGGAGCACGGCCCCGGGGCAGGGGTGAGGCGAGGAGCGCGGCCGAGGACGCAGAGCACGGCTGGGGATGGGGGTGTCTGTGCCCTGGGAGCGGCGTGGGATATCCGGGACGTCGCTAACGGGGGGGTCTCCTCCTGCAGGTGCCGGAACTGGAGAAAGCCACGGTCCGCATAAAGCACCCGGAGCGTGTGATGGGGATAATCCAGTCCATAAAGGAGCAGGGGATGAACAAGCTGCAGGTACTGCTTGGTGGCCGGTTTGGGTCCGGTGGTGGTGGGGCTGTCCCGGCATCGTGGTGGGGGCGGGCAGGTGACGCATCTGTCCTGCTCGGTGCTTGTCTTCTGCTGCCCACCACTCCTCAGCCTCTCCAGCCGTGACCCGACTGCTCCCAGCACCCTCCTTCAGCGACGCACCATTGATACCATTTTGCAGATGGGAGGCAGAAAGCCCGAGAGGAGAGGGGACAGAGAGCACGCTGCTTTTCCTGCCAGGGCCCAGGCTGGTGGCTCCCCGTCGATGGGCCTTTTTCTCCCCTGTTGTGCGCACTATAAATATTAGCCAACCCCCAGACATGCCCCCTCCACCCATGGCAGTAAGGCAGGGTTATACCTTTTGGTGCTGATAAGAGCGCTGGGGGTGGGAGGGGTGTTGGCTGTCTCAGATGAGGACATCTGCTTCACAGCTGGCAGGAGCGCCGAAGTTTGTGGCCCCAAGCTGCTGCTCTGCTCTGTTGGGAGCCTGTGCTGCCACGTGAGACACCAGGGCTAGAGCTGCTTCCTCGTGGACCCCGCCACCAGCCCTGGCTAGCTGCTTCAGAGAGACAGCACGCCGGGGCACTCAGATTTTGTCTTCTCTTGTCTTCCAGGTCATTTCTGACTTCGACATGACGCTGAGCAGGTTTGGATGCAATGGCAGACGCTGCCCCACCTCGCACAGTGAGTCGAAGCCTTGCCCGCATCTTTGCTGTTGTCATTCTGTTTGTTCTCTGTGTTTGTGTTTTCAGTCTCTGTAGCCTCCTTTTATCTGCCGCCTCCCTCTTTCACCAAGTCCGGCCACTTCACTGTCTTGTTTGTCCTCTCGGTTCAGCTCCAGGCCTCAGCCGTTTCCAGCAAGGGCTGCTGTCTTCTGACTCCGCGTTTCCAAACAGTCCAAACCCGCTGCAGAGACGATCTCCGGCGCGTTCTGCTCCAGCTTCCCAGCTGAGGCCCCCAGATGCTGCTGCTTTTTCCAGTGCTTGTACCCCAAGGCTTGCAAGTGTTGGCTAGGATTCGTAGAAGCAGCCACCACTTCAAGACCCTGCAGTTAACGTGTGCTCAGATCAATGTGCCACAGACGCCTGATTTTCAGGAAGAGCCGACCTGAGATCTTGATCCAAAATAGCTAGCTGCCTTTTAGAAAGCCTGTTTACTATTTCCGTATGTTTCTGGGCTACAACACTGGAATTTTGTTATCTTTGCAGATATCCTTGATAATAGTCGTGTTGTCAGTGAAGACGGCAAGAAGGAGGTAGGTGCTCCTTTGTACGACACTGCTCTTTGTGTCCGTGTGTTTGGCCCCATCACTCCCGGTCGGTGGTTGCACTGGCTCGTGTGACGGGGCAGAGGCGCGTGTGCTGCCCGGACGGAGAGCAGAGCGAGTTTCCAGGCTGTGTTTTAGCCAATGGTAGTGGAGGGGGAAGTTTAAAAGAGAAACTTAATTTGCACGCTCAGCTGCAGATATTTTCGGTCCGGTAAGAAGAGGGTGGATGTTTGTGTATTGATCTGTGTCTGGAGTGCATGACCCAAGATGAGACTGTCAGCCAGGCTGCTGGAGAGTTAACACTTCCCTCTGAGAGCCCCAGGTTTGCTCAAGGGGCAGTTGCTTAGTGAAAGGTTTTTGTGTTTTTTGTTGTTAAGCACGATGCTTTAGGGGAATTTGGAAACACTTTTTGTTCTTTACAGTCTTTTTAGACTTCGTATTCACAGTATATTCTCTTTACATCCGTACAACACTCCAGTTAAAGGATCTGCTGCACTATTACTATCCCATCGAAATTGATCCCGAACGGACGCTGGAGGAGAAATGCCCCCTCATGGTGGAGTGGTGAGTGGTTGCGTGTGGCGAGTTTGTTCTGCAGGGGCAAAAGTTAGAGGGGCAGACTGGAAGAAGGACGGTTCCTCCTGAACCCAAACACGGAGGAGCTTGCTGTGCGGCAGGAGAGATCCCCCTTTAACACACCGTCTTTGCATTTCTTAAGTGCGTGGCCCGGGCTCGCTGGAGAACGTGCCCTAGACCGTGCTGAGTGGGGCCAGTTAAAGAGCAGGTTGGATTCCAAGTCACTGCGGGAAAAAAGCAAAAGCTGGAAATTCTTGGAAAGAGAGGAGGGCTTCCCCTGTTACAGTTACTGGTAATAGATAATGCCTGCAGATGTAGGAGTGGTGGTGCAGGATATGCGGCAGGGACCTGCTTTCACTACGCGCTGGTGCCCGATGTTGCGGGCTGGCTGGTACCCGCGTCTGACAGCACATGCTTGGTAAGAGCTCAGCAGCTAAGACTTGAGGCCTGAAGGGATGTAGCCAAGCAAGACCCACGTTTGTTTTCCAGAGCAGAAAGGTTAGACTGAATACTGTGACCTTGTCCTGGCAACTTCTTGCTCCCAAGGACTGCGTGCGCAATGCGCAAAGCTTGAACTTTCTCCAGAACTGGCAGCAGTACCAGGAAGTTTCTAGCCGTTACCGTCCTGGCTGCCTTACGCGTGGACCCGGGCAGCTCACGCTGGTGCCTTCCCTTAGGTGGAGCAGGGCCCACGACCTCCTGGCGCAGCAGAAGATCCTGAAGGGCGACATAGCCCAGATCGTCAGCGAGTCGGACGTGATGCTGAGGTACTGGCTTGGGGTTCAGCGTGCTGCCTGGGGCTGTCCCTCTCGCTGTGGAAGTCGGTCTCCTGACGGCTCCGTTGCTCTCCTGTTCTTCCTGCTCGCGTCCTCCCGAGTCTGAAGAGCTCAGGGGATGCTCTGAACTGGTTTCTGGTGGTGCAGTTCACCCGCTTGCTTTCACTCCCATCCGCACTCAGTCTGCAAAGCGTGGCAGATGCAAATCTTCCTTCCTTCGTGGGGTTTAGTTTTAGTCACGAAAGAGAGCCTCAGGTCAGCACCACAAGCTGCAACCCGAGCTCTCTCTGAAAGGCTGCTCAGTTCATGGGCGACTCCTTCCCGCTTCCTCGTGTCTGGTCGAGGAGCAGCCAAGGGGACCAGCGGATCGGTGGAGCTCCCTGAACACCTCTTCCAAGCCCTCAGCTGTTTGTAGGATAGGGCAGGGAAGCAGCATGCTCCTGTCCTCTTCCAGATTAGATTTTCTCTCCACTCACTGTGACCAATGGGCTTTATCCAGGCCCTTGACTCGGCATCAAATTTCACCCACAGCACAAAAAGGTTGCACTAAAACTTGCTGTTAAAACCAGCCTTGGCAGTGATTTTCTTAGAACTGGCTTGAGAAGCCTTCGTTTGAGTGAACTTCCAACCGCGGAGAGGAGATAGCTACCCTATGTCCAGGCTTTAATGGACCTGAGCTGCTCTTCTGCCCAGAAACTGTGTGCTGGCAGATTCTGAGGCTGTTACACGGTTTTCTGGTAGTCCGTGCAGCCCAGTCCGACCTGCTGTGGATCTGCAACCCGGTGTTTCCGAAGGAGGTGGTAGCCCAGGCTCACGGGTGCGTGTCCAGGCGTGCTGTGTTGTGACTACGTGTGGGAAGCCGGGTGCTTTCAGGAAACGCTGGGCACGTTGCTCATGTGCTGCGTGTTAGTGTGTAGCGCCCTGCTAGGGCTGTGCTTCAGGAAGAGTCTGATGGTTCTGCTGCACCCTCTCTATGCACAGGAAACATGAGAAGGCCCAAAAGCACTGTGCTTTTTTGCAGAGGTCACGCATGCATTTCCGTTTGGGAAGCCCCAGGCAGAAGTATGAGCCTTGTTGCCAGGCTGAGAGCTTTCCCTGTCCCACCATACGCAAAGCACCTGTCGCTGTGGGCTGAAAGGTGGCAATGTAATACTGCATTTTGGACTTTTCTGCTTTAGGGATGGATTCAATGAATTATTCGACCAGCTGCATAAATACAGTGTCCCCCTGTTCATCTTCTCTGCTGGCGTGGGTGACATCCTTGAAGAAATTATCCGTCAGGCCAATGTTTTCCACCCAAATGTCAATGTGGTATCCAACTACATGGACTTCGATGATAATGTGAGTTTCTGCATCACGTACATGCTGAGAGTCTGCAAAGGGGAGGGGATTGGTTAGAAGTGAATTCAGGGCTGCCAAATGTTTAACAGAGATGCTTCTAGGTTAAAAGCTGTCTGTTAGCACTTCTGAATAGATTTGATCCTTTACCTGGAACTGATCCTTTTCTGGGTCATGGGAGCACCCTAGAGACTAGTCATGGCCCTCCCACCCTGATTTTATTTGGCTTCATGGGTCGCTACCTGCTACCAAAGCAGCTCTCCCGATCGCTAGTGCTGGAGGGTGTTAGAGGTTCCTCTGTTGATACCGTGACGCCGGAGTTGTGTCAAGCGTGAATGAGAGTCCCTGCTACAGAGCGCAGGCAAGGTGGGCAGAAAACGTACTGAAGCCTGAAAAGTCGCAATTCACATTAGAAAATACCAGGCCTCTTGCAGTGAAGGCTTCTGCTGCTGGTGGTGGCGCGTCGGGACAGGCAGTCCTCGGGGCGAGCGTGGGGCAGCGATACGGCGCAGACCTGCTGCCCTCCTGCGGGCCGGGCCCTGCCTTCGGGCTCCTCCGAGCAGCGCCGGGGCAGCGCAGCTCCGTCCACGAGCTGCAGGAGCTCGGTCCTTCGGGTTTGTTCTCATCGTCTGGGAAAGACTTGCCCTGCAGGAAGGGGACTCTCGGGGACCGACTCCATGTGTTTCATGGCCGCTCTGTTGCCGGACTGCTCCGCGGGGTGTCTCGGAGATGGGAGCTGGAGCCCCAGTAGCATCCCAGCCTTTTGCTCCGCGGGGTGTCTCGGAAATGGGAGCTGGAGCCCCGGTAGCATCCCGGCCTTTTGCTCCGCGGGGTGTGTCGGAGATGGGAGCTGGAGCCCCGGTAGCATCCCGGCCTTTTGCTCCGCGGGGTGTCTCGGGATGGGAGCTGGAGCCCCAGTAGCATCCCAGCCTTTTGCTCCGCGGGGTGTCTCGGAAATGGGAGCTGGAGCCCCGGTAGCATCCCGGCCTTTTGCTCCGCGGGGTGTGTCGGAGATGGGAGCTGGAGCCCCGGTAGCATCCCGGCCTTTTGCTCCGCGGGGTGTCTCGGGATGGGAGCTGGAGCCCCGGTAGCATCCCGGCCTTTAGCAGGTTCCAGAAGGGGTGCTGAGGCTGTGGCACGGTGGAGGGATTGCTTTGGGACCAACGTCTCTGTCCCGTTTGCACAGGGAGTCCTCAAGTGTTTCAAGGGACCTCTCATCCACACCTACAACAAGAACCACACCGTTCTCCAGGGCACGGAGTATTTCCAGCAGCTGAGCACGAGGACGAGCATCATCTTGCTGGGGGACTCTATGGGTGACCTGACAATGGCAGACGGTGTTCCCAGCGTGGAGAACATCCTCAAGATTGGCTTTCTCAACGACAAGGTGGGTGCGAGGAGCGGGCTTTGCTTTGTTCCCGGAGACATTTCGTGGTGCAGTGCCTTACTCTCAGCCGCTGCTACTTACAGTCCTCCCCTTTCTGTGTGGTCCTCTCCTCTCCACCCTCCCTGGTGGCTGTGCTGCAGGTGGAAGAGCGGAGGGGGAAGTACCTGGACGCCTACGATATCGTGCTGGAGAGCGACGAGACGCTCGATGTGGTCAACGGGATCCTCCGCTACGTCCTAACTGAGACATGAGCTGGGAGGCCAGTCCCGACTCCGGCCCTTCGGCAAGGTGCCTGGGGAATTACTGTCCTTCCCTGTACAAAGCCGGAGTGGGTCTTCTGGTCCCTGTTCGAATCCGTCCTAGTACCGGGGCAGCTTTCCCTTCCTGCCCCGGCTTCTGTGTGTTGTGCCCATCCTGAACTTCACAAACTGTTGTGTTGGTCCGTCCTGGAACTGGAGGGGTGAGATGGAGAAAGCAAATCGTCCGCTCGCTTCCCCCCAGCTCAGCCCCAGCTCTGCTGCTTCCAGCTCAAGACTTCATCCCGGCCCGCCCTCGAGGCCCCAACAGACCACTTCGCGTTTCGGGTAGAGGCCTCTGTACGTGGCTTCAGCCACTGAGTACAGCAATAAAGATCGTTTGCCGTGGAATCGCTTCGGGGAATTGCACGTGCTGGAAGCAGGTCTGGTCGCTGCTGGGGGCGAAGGCAGAGGGGAAGCAGACGAGCTGGGGGGTCCCTGGCGGCAGCACCGTCGGGTGGAAGCGTGCGCAGAGTTGGATTCGCGGTGGCCCTTGCTGTGAAAAGGCCCTTCTGGTCATTCCCGCTGGTCCGTGGACCTCGTCCGTCGCCGCTTGATAAAGCAAGAAGTAGGTTTGTCTAACAAGAACTGGGCTGGTCGGTTTGGGCAAACTTGCAGCGGCAGCAGCGTGGCTGGGGCCTGAGAGCAGCTTGTTTGGAGCCTGGAGGTGTGGTTTCGGCAGGAAAGGCTAACAGCGCTTTGGTTTTTAAAGGATATTTTAGATAACCACCTTTCTAGCTTAACTGCTGGGCTGATCCTGGCCTCTCAGAGCGGCAATAGAAAGAGGCCCTCTTATTTTTGTGTAGCCTCTGGAAATGGAAATGAAAAGCAAAACTAAGACAACCCTGATTCAGCAAGGGGCAAATTCAGGCCCTTTGCAAGAGAAACTGCTTTCACGTCCCACCCTGGAGCCTCTGCCGCAGGTGGCAGGGACACGTGTTCCTGCAGCGTGAACCATAATAAGGCTGTTTTGGGATCGTTTTCTGTTCCTCGAGGGTGCTGTGGCGTGACCCAGTGCAGGTTCACAGCCCGGTCCCCGTGTGTTTGCGTGGTGGCACCTTCTGGGCTGCTCGTGAGTTGTGGGCTGCTCTGGGTTCGCCCCTCGCCCCGCGGCCGGCTCGCCGGCCTCCGCTTTTCAAGTCGAGCAAATGCAACGTCTGAAGGATGCAGGCTTCGTTCTCTTGGTTGAAATAAAAATGTTAGATAAGGCTGGAAGGTGTGCGGTTTGTATCCGGAGCGTGCGTCGCGCTGCCCGGCTTGGAGGAGCCGGGGCTTGGAGCCGCTCTCGCCCCCGGGGCCGCCACGGGCAACCTGCGTCTCCAGCTCCCCCAGCTCCGCGTCGTCCCCGTCCCCGCAAGAGCCGGTAGCCACGGGGACGTTGCGGGTAGATCGCACCAGACCTCGGCTCTGTGTGACCGTGCCGTAAGGAGCCGTGCCGTGGGCATGTCCGTCCCAGGGCTCTGGAGTGCCTCCAGAGCTGCCGAGACCTTCCAGCAAAGACGCTCTGAATTTTATCTTTCTCTGCAGCCCAGCAGAGCAGGTGCTGGGGCTCGAAAGCTGCCGCCGTGCTGCCCTTCCCCGAAGGGAGGACGAAGGATGCGGGCGAGCCTCGTCCTTGCGCTGCTGCCCAGACACGCGTGGATGTGTCGTTGCAAAGTAACCTGACACAAAGGCAGACTTTTTGGAAACCAGTTGAATTATTTTTATTTGGTGCAAAGTAAAAGTCATCATTTGAGGGGTTCACTCTAACCCTTTACACGTTTTTTTCTTGCATTTCTTTTCTCTCTTTTGCACGGCCACAGCACATGCGAGCCTTTAGAGCCAGTGGAAAGGTGATGGAGACGTACCGGTCAAAACCAGCAACCCTGAGAGAGCCAAGCTAATTACTTAGCTGCATTTAGGCATCAAAATAAAATCAGGTTGATTTTCCTCAGTCAGTGACTGGTGCTGCCGCTGGCAGCCTCGTGCTGCAGGGCGGGAGGACGAGGACGTGGCTGCTCAGCCGGCCGCTCCCTGGGGCCTGGGTGGGAGAGACGGGGCCTTTTCCGTTTTCCGAGCTGACACGTGGTTCATCAGGTCTCATCCGAGCTGGCGGAAAGGGGCCAGGCTTTCTGCAAGAGCAGATGCCGGGAGGCGTTTCGGTTTCGCCCTGGGAACCTGAGCCGCCTCCAGCCTCCCGTCCCGCCGCGCGGCTCCGGGTAGGATTGCAGCGGGAGGCAGGGGCTGCCCCAGCAGCCGGGAACGGCACCTGAGGCTCGACCTTTTTCTCCTCTCCTTTAAGGAATGACGTATATAAAACAAACAAAAAAAAAATCCCTAAACTACAGCCGTGAAGCAGAAGGGAGCGCGCGGAGCCGGCGGCGGTGGGACGGGCTGCCGGAGGGACGCGGTGCTCCCACCTTCGCTCCCGCCTGCCGGGGCTCAGACCCTCGGCCCGGCCGCTCCCGGGAGCCGGGGCGGGAGCCGGCGCGGGTGGAGGTGCCAGCCGGAGGCTGGAGCGCGGAAATGCAGTCGTGGGCGAGGGGAGCGGGGCCGGGGCAGAGCCAGCAGCGGTGGCTGCTCGGGGCTGCGCCCGGGTCCGCGGGGAGCAGCGCGGTCGGGGCAGGCGCCCGCAGAGGCTCTAGGTCCGGCCTGGGCATGGCTGGGTCTGGTCGGGGCGAGGGCCTGCGCCTGCCGCCCGCCTCTGCCGGAGCCCCTGGGCACGAGGAGATGGGGGCTCGGAGAAGCCGGCGCTGCCGTTCCCGTGGGGATCGAGACTCGCGAGGACGTGGGGGTTTCCCACCTTCTCGCCTGGGTTTTTCAGCTGGGGGTTGGCTGGGTCTCCTGTGCACAAGGAACACATGGAAGAAAACTGTTAAATAATACAAAACGAAACACAAATTGGAAAGCCGCTGCTCCTAGGGATGCGCAGGGGCAGGGCTGGCTCCCCGGGCCGTCCTGGCCGGGAAGCGCCGGAGCAGTCCTGTCCGCGGGGCCAGCGGGGCGGCCGCTGCTCAGAGCTCCTCGTGGATCTTCTCCTGGTCCTCGTCCGACTTCAGCTTCAGCTCCTCCGCGGTGATCTTCCCGTCCTGGTTCCGGTCCTGGTTCCTGAACATGTCCGCGATGACTTTCTCCGGGTCCGAGCTGGGCATGAGCCGGCCTTTCCCTTCTGCCACCTGGGTCTTGATGAAGGTGGAGAACTGCAGGGGCAGAGGCGAGGAGGTGCCGCGTTGCCCCGCGAGTGGCTCCGGCACTGCTGCGGTCCGGGCTGGACCCCGGCGCGGCTCCCCGCGCCCTCCCGGCTCTCCCCCCCCCCGTGAGCCCCGGCTTCGGCGGGGCCCTCGCCCACCTCATCGGCAGGGATCTCGCCGTCCTTGTTCAGGTCCATCTCCTCGTAGAGGTTCGCCGGCGGGTCCCCGTGCCAGATGAACAGGTAGCCTTCGGGAACGCCCTCCTCCATGGAGACCAGCTCCACCTCGAAGCGGAGCACGGCGCTGCCGGGGACCCCCCGGGCTGCAAAGCGAGCGGAGGCTGCGGCCGGTCCTGCACGTGATGGGTCGCCGGGCGAAGCGCCGGCCTCGGACGGCCAAGACCCTTCCAGCCCCGCTCCGGGGAGATGGGGACCGGCGGCGTCTCACCAGCCAGGAGGAGCCGGTAGGACCGCGACGCGCCCCTTGCCCTCACCTCCGCTCTCCCCGTGGCCCAGGTGCGGGGGCACGATGACCACCCGTCTCTCCCCCACGCACATGTCCAGGAGGCCGCTGTTGAGGCCCTCGATCACCTTGTTGGCCCCCAGCGTCACCTCCTGGGGGGCTTCGTAGTCGTGGCTGCGGGAGGCACAGGAAGGTTCGCGCTGCTGGGAAACCTGCTCCGACCGGGTGGGCCGACCCTGCCGGCCGCTGCCGTCCCCCGGTGCAAGCCCTACCCTCCCCGTGCAAGCCCTGCCGTCCCCCGGTGCAAGCCCGGCCGCCCCGTGCAAGCCCTGCCGCCCCGTGCAAGCCCTGCCCTCCCCGTGCAAGCCCTGCCGGTCCCGTGCAAGCCCTGCCGGCCCGTGCAAGCCCTGCCGGTCCCGTGCAAGCCCTGCCGTCCCCATGCAAGCCCTGCCGCCCCGTGCAAGCCCTGCCGGTCCCGTGCAAGCCCTGCCGGCCCACGGCTGCGTGCCCGATGCCTTTGCAAAGGGACAATGCTCCCCGCGCCAGCGCTGGAGCCGCCGCGTCGGCGGGCTCAGCCCCGCTCTCGTGCATGCTCAGCCCGGCACGCCGCCCCGCAGACTGCCAGGATTCGGGTTTGCAGATGAAAGCTGCGTGTGGCACCGGCACTCACGAGGAGAAGAGCTTGGTGCCGTCGAGCAGGGAGCAGTTGTAGTGGTAGCGGACGAAGTCCCGGTTGCGGGTGGTGACGTTGCAGCCCTCGGGCCGGTGCACGGTCTCGATCTCCACCGGGTCCGCGGGGTTGTGGAAGTCGATGATGTGGACATCGAAGACGAGCACAGCTGAGCCGGGAATCTTGTCCCCTGGAAGAGGAGCACGCGGAGGCCTGCTGGGAGAGCTGGAGAGCCGGTAAAACCTTCCCGGGGACCGCGGCACGGGCATCCCCGGAGCCGCTGACAGCTGCATCTCAGCACAGCCCTTCCCCGGTGCAGACACTCTCCCCTTTGCTGGGTTCAGCCTCTTTCTCTCTCCTTGCGCCCTGGACCTGCGGTGCCGTGGGGCTGGCGAGGCGATGCCGGCGGTGCGGCCCCCCCGGGCCCCCTCCTTACCTGCGCCGTTCTCGCCGTAGGCCAGGTGCGGGGGGACGACCACCCGGCGCCTCTCGCCGACGCAGACCCCTTGCAGGCCCTGGTCCATGCCGGGGATGATGTAGCCCTTGCCGATGTAGGTGTCGTAGGTGTGATTGCGGGAATAGCTGCAGCGGGAAAAGCCCATGGCAGGATCGCCCGGCCCGGGGACGCCTGTGTCCCCACGTCCCGTCCCGCACACCCTCCTCCGCACCGTGCCCTGCTCCCGGCGCCTGGTCCGGCCCTGCCCGGGACCCCCCTTCCCCTCGGGATGCAGCAAAGGGGGATGTTCTGCCTCTGCAGCACCCTGAGCATGTGCGTGCCTGTTACCGCCCTTTCCTCCACCCTCCCTCGTTTCTCCGACCCTCCTCGCGGCCCGGTGCCGGCAGCCCCCGGCGCGGGATGGCCCAGGACCCCGCGGGCGCCGGGGATGTCCCCCTGCGCGGCCGGCCGCCCCTCGCCCCGTGCCTGGAGTCGAAGAGCGTCCCGTCCATGAGCGTGCCGTTGTAGTGATAGCGGACGAAGTCCCCCGTCTCCGCCCTGCGCCTGCACGACGCCGGCACCTCCAGGTGCTCCAGGGAGACGCCGTCCTTGGGGTTGTGGAAGTCCACCAGCAGCACGCTGAACACCAGCGAGGCCTGCGGTGGGATCACCGTGCCTGCGAGGGGGGGGGGACGGGACGGTCAGCCCGGACGGGGTCCCGCGTCCCCCCGCCCAGGCGGAGCGGCGCCGGGCCCCTTCCCCGCTCACCGTAGCCCTTCTCCCCGTAGGCCAGGAACGGGGGGATGATGATGCTCCTCTTCTCCCCGGCGCACATGCCCAGCAGCCCCTGCTCCATGCCCTTGATGAGCCAGCCCGTGCCCACGTAGGTGTCGTAGGTGCTCTCCTTGCTGTAGCTGCGCAGGGAGGGGAGGGATGAGGGGGTGCCCGTACCCCACGTCGAAGGGTGCATCGCAGCCCCAGCACCCCGTACCCCACGTCGAAGGGTGCATCGCAGCTCCAGCACCCCGTACCCCATGTTGAAGGGTGCATCGCAGCTCCAGCACCCCGTACCCCATGTTGAAGGGTGCATCGCAGCCCCAGCACCCCGTACCCCGCGTCGAAGGGTGCATCGCAGCTCCAGCACCCCGTACCCCACGTTGAAGGGTGCATCGCAGCCCCAGCACCCCGTACCCCATGTTGAAGGGTGCATCGCAGCTCCAGCACCCCGTACCCCACGTCGAAGGGTGCATCGCAGCCCCGGTGCCCCATACCCTGCGTTGAAGGGTGCATCGCGGCCCCGGCGCCCCGTACCTGGAATCGAAGGGGGTGCCGTCGAGCAGGGTGCCGTTGTAGTGGTAGCGGACGAAGTCCGAGTTCTCCACGGTGCGGTTGCAGCGCTCCGGCTTGGACAGGGTGGTGATCTGCAGCTTGTCGTTCTTGTTCCAGATGTCCAGCATGATAACGTCGAAATACAAGGTAGCGTCCGGGGGGATCAGCCCGGCTAAAGGGGCGGCAGGGAGAGCAGAGCAGCCTTAGGCGAGAGCGGGCAGGGGGCCGGGACCCGCAGCCCGGGCAGGGGCTCCCGGCACTATTCAGCGGCACGGCACGAGCCCCCAGCCCCTCCTCTGCGAGGCCGAGCGCCCTCCCGCCGGCCCGGCGCCCCGCGGCCCTTACCCACGCCGATGCTGCCGTAGCCCAGGTGGGGCGGCACGATGAGGTGGCGCCGCTCGTTCACGCACATGCCCTGCAGCCCCCGGTCCATGCCGGTGATGAGCCGCCCCACGCCGACGACACCGGCCACCGTGGCGCCTCGGTCGTAGCTGGGGGCGAAGGCACCGTCGGGGAGGCTCCGCGCTGCCCGCAGAGCCCTTCCCGGGGCGCCGGACGGAGCGCCGTGCCGTGCCGTGCCGTGCCGCACCACGCTGCGGGGCTGCCTGGCCGAGCGCACGGCTCAGCCCTGCGGTGCAGCGGCTGCCAGCTATGTTTTAAGCTGGGACTGAAAGCATAGCTATCCGCCCCAAAATTCACACGGCAATCTGGCTCGGAGGCCTCTGAAGGGCTTGATTTTCTGCGGCTTGCAAAATGCCACGTTTGGAGCTTTATGCATGGGGGGAGGAAAGAAGTCGTCCCAGGGCTCATTTTTAAACTGCAAATTTGTCTTTATTTTTAAGTCTTAAAATACACACTCTGAGGAGCGATTGGGGGCCACTGCAGATCCTTCACGCTGTTTAATGTGCAGCTAACGCTTTCTCCTGGCAGCGCGCTGCAGGCATCAAGACAAAGAACTATTTTAGCAGCAAAGGTCCCCAGACTCCCGTTGAGCAGGAGGAGCGGCAGCGCTCGGCTGAGTTACTTTCTCTCCTGTTCAGCTTGCAGGGATGATAAGGCGTCTTTAAACAGGAGCAGAATCCCTTCAGTTTCCAGAGGGCTGAAAAATGCCCGTCTGGAAAGTTTTCGTTCCTGCGCTGGGTTGGGGCTGAGCGTCAGCACCCCCAGGTTTGGCTTTGCTCCTTTGCCATGGGGCCGATTCTGCCCTTGCCCACGTCGGTGCAAAGCGGGAGCTGCACCGAAGCCCAGGGGTGGGACACCGCCCCGCGCCCCGATTTACAGCCGGCGTGAGCCCAGCGGGGTTGGTGCGTGGGCCTGGCGGGGTTAAGACCTGCGTGCAACCAGGCCTGTTAGATAACGAGCAGGCTCCACAGCTGCTGCGTCTCACAAGCGCTTTAATCTAGTCCTGCAGCATTTTTCTCTCTCTGCAGTACGTGCAAATTCCCATCCCTGAGCGGGAAGCGTCCCGGCTACGGCCTCATCCCGCGCTCGGCCGGGAGCGCTCCCGGCGGCCGTGGGCTCGGAGGCTCCCGGGGCGCCCGCGGGGCTCTGCCCGGTGGGACCAGCTTCGCCCGCCGGGCGAGTGCTGCAGACCCCCGCGCGGCCCCGCAAAAGCTTTCGGAAAGGGGGCCGGAGCGACGAGGCTGCTCGGCCCCGCCGTGACACGTGGCCAGGGCCGGCCGCGCTGCCCAGACTGCCGCTGGCCCCAGCCCCGCTGCGGGCGGCCGCCCCGCACGCACGCACGCACGCACGCCGGGACGCGGGACGCGCCGCGGGCCCTGTGTACCTGGAGTCAAACTTTTTGCCATCTTTAAAGGTGCCGTTGTAGTGGTAGCGAATGAAATCCCCCATCTGGACTTCGCGCAGGCAGATTTTGGGGATGTAGTATCTGTCTATGACCACGTCTTCCAGGGGGCCGGGGTCGCCCAGCCCCAGGGCCCCCAGGAAGCTGACGAGGAAGACGAGGCTGCCCAGGGCCATGTCGCTGCGCGGCGGCTGCGGCAGCCGGGAAGGAAGCGGGGCGGCCGAGGGGGCCGGCCGAGGAGGGGCCTCCCGGCCGCCCGCTCCCCCCGCGGCTCCCAGCCCCGGCGCCGCTGGAATTTCTGCAAACGTGGAAAGCGAGCGGGGCCGGCGCGCTGAGGTCACCAGCGTCCCCCCCTCCCCGGTCCGGCCCACCCCACGGCGCCCGGCGCCGTCCCCCATTGCGGGGGGGCGAGATGCAGCGCAGCGGCAAGGCTCCACGTCAGGAGGGGTGTTTTTCTTTTTAGGCAGCTCCTTCTGAGAAGGGAAAAGCTGAAGCGACCTATTTGGAAGCAAGTCTGTGCAGCTCGAGGTCCCGTCCCAGCCCGCGGCGCTCGCACCGGGCCCTAGCGCCGGCACAGCCCCTCTTCGCCGCCGCGCTCGGGCCCAGGGCGTCGACTTTCCCGCCCTGGTTCACGATCACTGTCACGAGTTTCACGATGCTGCTGTTTAGGAAGAGTAAATGTGAGGATTTAATTGCTTTAATAGCATCTAGCGCTCTGCTGGAGACAGAGCTTTTACTGAACGGTAACGATTAAAAACGTGCAGCTCCCCCGTTCTGTGGCTGGAGCAGCACCCAGCGCGCATGGACACGTCTGCAGGGGCCAAGCCCTCCACAATGCCCAGGCAGGGCATGCAAATCTGAGCCGAAAACCGGCCTCGCAGAGGCACCGCGCTGCTGATGGCAGAGCAAAAGTTTGGGCAAAGCGGCACCGGCTGCCCCAGGCCTGGACCCGTCCCCTCTGCGTCCCGAGGGACTCTCTGCGTTTCCGCTCGGTCAGATCCCCTCTGCCACGGGGAAGGAGGCAGCGCTGGGCCCCAGAGCACGGGGGGCTGGTGATGCCTCCCCCCACCACGGCCCCCTTCGCCCTGGGGCGCCCTGCAGCTCCCTGTGCACCGGGGGCTTTTCGGGGGCCAGGTGCAGCCCTGCGGCTGGGCAGCGCAGGGCGGCACGCGAGGCCTCGTCGCACAGCGCGCCCGGCTCCACTGCGCAGGCAGCGAGCTGCAGAGCCGGCGCCAGAGCCAGGAGCCCGGCCCGAGGCGGTGCCCTGGCTCCCGCCCCGGGGGACGGGACGTCGCTCGGCGCCCAGCGGCAGCGATGCTCTGGGCTGGGCCGGGGCCAGGGCGGCGTGCGAGGCTGGCCAGGGCAGCGCTGGGCCCGGCCTCTGGCACGGCGCACGGCCTTGCGGCCTCTGGCTTGGCAGGAGCCGGCAGGGAAACCCAGCGCTGCGCGCGGCCTGGCTGGGGGGTCCGGCCGGCCTCCCCGGGAGGTGCTCAGCACCGCACCACGTGCACCCCGGGAGGGCACGGTGCAGAGCAGGGCCTGGCATGGTGCGGCACCGCACGTGTCCCTGGGAATGTGCAGCACCGAGGGCACCCTGCGAGCGTGCAGCACCGTGCGCATCCCTGGGAATGTGCAGCACCGAGGGCACCCTGTGAGCGTGCAGCACCACGTGCATCCTGGGAATGTGCAGCACCGAGGGCACCCTGCGAGCGTGCAGCACCGTGCGCATCCCTGGGAATGTGCAGCACCGAGGGCACCCTGCAAGCGCGCAGCACCACGTGCATCCCGCAGAGGCGCAGCACGGAGGGGACCTCCGGAGCATGCAGCGCCCAGCACACCCCCGCCGATGCGCAGCGCCGAGCACACCCCCGCAGGGCGCAGCCGGAGCGCGCCGCGGGATCGCGCAGCGCCGAGCGCTTCCCTGCAAACGCGCAGCGCCGAGCGCGCCCCCGCCGGTGCGCGGCCCCGAGCGCCGAGCCGCACTAAGACCCTGCGAGCTCCGCGCACCGCCCCTTCCCCGCCGCCCGCCCCCGGCGGCGCTGCGCGGGCAGTGCGCGGGCAGTGCGCGGCGGCGGCGGCGGCGATGGGCGGCGCGGCGCTGGGGCTGCTGCTGGCGGCGGGGCTGTGCGCGGCGCAGTACGAGGAGTACAGCGTGCGCGGCTTCCCCGCGGCCGCGCTGGAGCCGCTGCAGCGCGCCTACGCGCGGGCGCTGGCGCAGTACGCGGGGGCGCGCTGGGCCGAGAGCGCGCGGGCGCTGGAGGCCAGTCTGCGCCTGCACCGGCTGCTGCGCGACAGCGAGGCGCACTGCCACCGCCGCTGCGCCGCGCCCGCCGAGCCGCCCGCGGAGCCGCCCGCGGAGCCGCCCGCGCCCGCCGAGTGGGAGCGCGAGCTGCAGCTCTTCGGGCGGCTGCTGCGCCGCGCCGCCTGCCTGCGCGCCTGCAAGCGCGGCCTGCCCGTCTTCCAGCTGCGCTACCCGCCCGCGCAGACGCTGCGCGACTTCCAGCGCCGCCTGCCCTACCAGTACCTGCACTACGCGCTCTTCAAGGTGAGCGGCGCGACGTGGCCGGCGGCTTCCTGGGCCGGGGGCGCGGGGAGGGGGGTCTGGCGGGGCCCGCGCACCTCCGTCCCGCGTCCCTCCGTCCCGCACCCCTTTGCTCTGCACCCTCCGCAGGGCACTTCCATCCTGCACCCCTCCATCCGGCGCCTCCATCCTGCATCCCTCATCCTGCACAGCTCCAGCCCCTGCCCCCCTCCAGCCCCCCAAATCCTGCCCCCCCGCCGTGTCCTGCTGCCATGTGCCCCCCAGCCTGCAGCCCCCGGCCGGCGTCCCCCCACCCGGCTCCTCCATCCCGGCCCTGCGCCGCGGCACGTCGGCCTCATCTGGGATGCATCAGGCAGGACCCGCGGGATGCGCCGGGGAAGGGGAGCCGCCGCGGCCCCCCCGGCTGCCCGGCCTCGCTGCTCCCCCCGCACGCGGCGACGGGGAGGTTTTCCAGGGACGTGCAAAGAGTTTCCCCGGGGCAGCAGCGGATCCGGGCCGGCCGGGAGCCCCCTCGGCGCCCCTCACCGTGGCCTCGCCGGGGCCGTCCACCCACAACGCGTCCCCTGGAGCGGCCGGCGTGTGTGGGCGTGCGGCGGCGGGGCGCGTGCCGTGCCCGGCGTGGACGGAGAGCTGCTGCCGGCCTTTTCCTCTCCCTCCCCTTCCTCCTCCTCCTCCTCCTCCCGGCCCCTTCCCCACGGCAGCCCCCGGGAGGTGGAAGTGCCACGTCCCCCGGCCGCGGCCGAGCGCCGGCTTTGGCAGCCAGCGCCGCCGGGACCCCGCTCGCCGGGCTGGGGGAAAGGGCCGACGTCGCCCGCCGCAGGACCGGGCAGGGGACACCCGGCTCCAGGGACGCGTTTGCGCGGTCCTGTGCGGCTCCGGGGGAGACGCTGGCTCCGATCCCGCGCCGGGAGCGGATACTTGCCGTGGGCAGGAGGACGGGGCCCGGCGAGCGGGAGCGCTGCCAGCGGGACGGCTGCCAGCCCAGCTCCCACGAGCCTCGCGCCCGCGGGTGCCTGCTCACGCGTGCACGGGGGGTTTTGCCACTGGGGATTAAAGGGGGAAGGGAACCTTTGCAAGGGGACAAACGCTTCTCCCGGCAGCGCTGCCCGGGGCTCCCTGCCGGCCCCCTCCTCGCCGGCCCCGCGGCACAGCCTCGGGCTCCTGCATCCCGGGCAGCAGCTGGAGGATGCCAGCGCCCACGTTGCGCTTCCAGCTTCGGTGCCGCTGGGGCTTCTCGCCTTCCCCGGTGCCTCCTCGCGCCGAAGCACTGCCGGGGGCCGGGGACGCGGGGCAGCACGGGTCTGGGAGCAGGCGTGATCCCGCGGGACACGTGTCGGGGAGAAGCCCTTCCTGGTGTGCGGTGCGGATGCGGAGGGGGGTTTCCGATGTGCGCTCCGGGGCGACCTCTCCTTCGAGTGGGATTTGCCCTGTTGGGGGGTTTCTCCTCTCCTCAGCCCCGAGCGAGCTGGGAACGCGCGTTTGCAGGGTCGCGAGAGCATGTGGCTGGCCGGGTGCCGCCTGGCCGTGGCACGGGCGCCCCGCTCCCCTGGCAGTGGCGCGGGACAGCGTGTCCTAGTTCCTTAATGCGTTTTCCTCTCGGTTGCCCTGGCCGAAGCCCATCTGAGGAGCAGCTCGTTTCTCGCCCCGCTCCCCTGGGCGGGATGGACGTGGCGCCGGGGCCGGGCGCGAGCGGAGGCGCGGGAGGAGCCGCCGCCGCCGGCCGAGCCCCCGAGCCCCTCTCCGTCCCCCCCCAGTCCAACAAGATCGAGAAGGCTGTGTCCGCGGCTCACACCTTCCTGCAGAAGAACCCCAAGCACGAGATGACCCTCAAGTACCTCAACTACTACCGCACGATGCTGGACGTGGACGAGTACCTGGTCGACCTGGAGGCGCAGCCCTACGAGGTGCGACGGGGCTGCGGGGACGGGTCCCGCTCGCGGCCGGGTCTGAGCGGCGCCCGCCCCTCCTCGCAGCCCATCTTCGTGCGCGCGGTGAAGCTCTACAACAGCGGCGATTTCCGGAGCAGCGCAGCCGACATGGAGCAGGCGCTGGCCGAGTACTACCAGGCCTACGAGAACTGCCTGGCGGGCTGCGAGGGCTCCTACGAGCTGCAGGAGTTCAAGGACTTCTACCCGGCGATCGCAGGTGGGGCCGGGGCGGGGGCGGCGGGGGCCGGCGGGCGCGCGGCGCTGACCTCTCTCCGCAGACCGCTTCGCCAGCGTGCTGCGCTGCAAGGTGGACTGCGAGGCCGAGCTCACCCCCAACGTGGGCGGCTACTTCGTGGAGAAGTTCGTGGCCACCATGTACCACTACCTGCAGTTCGCCTACTACAAGCGTGAGTGGCCGGGCGGGAGGGGGTCCCGGCAATCCCGGCGGTCCCGGGGCCCCGGCCCACGCGGGCGCTCGCTGCCGCAGTGAACGACGTGAGGAACGCGGTGCAGAGCGTCTCCAGCTACATGCTCTTCGACCCCGGCGACGCCGTGATGCAGCAGAACCTGGTCTACTACCGCTTCCACCGCCAGCGCTGGCGCCTGCAGGAGGAGGACTTCCAGCCCCGGCCGGTGAGCGCCGCGGCGGGGACCGGCCCGGCGGGCCGCGGTGGGTCCAGGCTCACGCCGCCCCCGCCCTGCCCGTCCCCAGGAGGCCGTGCGCTACCACAACCAGACGGCCGCGCAGAAGAAGATGCTGGACTTCGCCCAGCAGTACCTGCAGGCTGACGACGAGGTGGGTCCCGTCTGCCCCGGGGCGGCGCCGCGGGTCCGGCCGCGGCCGACGCTCCCCCCTCCGTGTCCCCGCTGCAGATGGAGGTGGACGGCGGCGAGGAGCCGGACGCCCGGGACCTGCCCTCGGACGGCGAGTTCGAAGGCGACGGCGACTACGAGGAGGGTTTCGTGGCCGAGTGGTGGCAGGAGCCCCAGACCAAGGGGGACAAAGCCGACGAAGGTGGGTGGCCCCGGGGCGGCGGGGCGCGGGGGCGGCTGCCCCGCTCCTAACGGCGCTCCTGCCTTGCAGAGACCCTGCGGTGAGCGAGGCCAAGGGGGGTCCGTGGCCCGGCAGCCGGGCTCCGGGCCCCCGCGCGGACCCTCGCACTCGCCGGGACGGGGGGCCCCGGCCGCCCGGGTGCTGCGCCCCTTCCCGGCGCGGAGCACCCACACCGCCGTGTGCCCCTACCTCCACGAGCCGCCGAGCACCGGCACCGCTGCGTGCCCCCGCCTCCCCGGGCCGCGGCCGGGCTGCTCCGGGCGGCCTCTCCCCACCGCCGTTTTGTGCTGGGGGGGCTGCGAAGGGGGCCGGGTGCCGACGGAGAGGCCGCGGCGCCGATGCCGCCTGTGCCTTGGGTGTCCTCCACCCCAGCCCGCCGTAGCCTTAAGCTCCGTTAATTTAATACTTCCCATCTCGCACGGTTGCTTTTTTTATTTACTGGTGCTGAACTTTGAATAAAATCCGGACCGGTGTTTTCACGGCTGCCTCCGCCCTGGGGCTCCCCGCGGCTGAGCACGCCGCCCCCCCCCCCGGTGTGTGCGGGAGCCGGGAGCCCGGGCGGGAGAGGCTGCGGCGCTTGGGGTGGGGGGGCCTGCCTCGCCCCATGCCTGGTCCTGGGGGTTATTGGGGGGGGGGGGGGTGCATCACCCTACAGCTGCTCCCGGGGGTGGGGGCATGCATCGCCCTGGGGGTGTTTGGGGTGGGGGGGCCTGCCTCGCCCCATACCTGGTCCTGGGGGTTATTTGGGGGGGGGGGGCGTGCATCACCCTGCGGCTGCTCCCGGGGGTGCATGCATCGCCCTGGGGGCGTTTGGGGTGGGGGGACCTTGCATCACCCTGCAGCTGCTCCCCGGGGGGGGGGGGCATGCATCGCCCTGGGGGCGTTTGGGCTGGAGGGTCCCCGGGGGGCTGGGGCCGACGCAGCCATCGCAGCCCCGGGCTGGAAAGGCAGCCGGTGCCAGCAGCGCTGTGGGGCCGGGCTGGCGCCGGGTGCCGCAGCCGGGAAGCGCCCCGGCCCCGCTGCCCGCCGTGCCGACAAGCCCGCGCCTGCCCACCCGGGGCGTCAGCGCGGCCGCCCCGCTCCTCCCTGCTGAGCCCGGCGCATTTTTGCTCCCTTTGGAAGTTGGCTCCGAGGACTGAAACCGAGAGGCTGAATCATAGCGTTCGCCCTCGGGCTGGGCCGGGCCGGGGCGGCGGGAGGCTGCCGGCGCCCTCCCTGCCCGGCTCCCGGGCGCAGCCCCGGCGGCTCCCGGGGGCTCCGGCGGGCCGCGGGCGGGGAAGGGGGGCTGCGGGCTGCAGCGCCCCGGAGCCCTCCCGGCCCAAAGGCTCCCCCGGGCGGGCGGCGGCGGGGACGGAGGTGGCGAGCCGCGTCCCCCCCGCGGGCCACCCCGGCCGGGCAGCCGAGCACCGCCGGCCGCAGGGCCATCGGCGGGGGGGCCCGGGGCTCCCGGCAGTGCTGCCTCCGTGGGGCAGGGGCGGTCGTGCAGCCTGAGCCCGTCGTCCTGCTGCTGCCGCACGCGGGACATCCTGGGAAAGCAGGGGCATATCCTGGGAAAGCAGGGACGTCCCAGGAATGCAGGGACGTCCCAGGAATGCAGGGGCGTCCCGGGAGTGCAGGGACGTCCTGGGAATGCAGGGAGGTCCTGGGAATGCAGGGACATCCCGGGAAAGCAGGGGCGTCCCGGGAATGCAGGGACGTCCTGGGAATGCAGGGAGGTCCCAGGAAAGCAGGGAGGTCCCGGGAAAGCAGGGACATCCCGGGAGAGGCGGGATGTCCCGGGAAAGCAGGGACATCCTGGGAAAGCAGGGACGTCCCGGGAAAGCAGGGAGGTCCTGGGAAAGCAGGGACATCTTGGGAAAGCAGGGACGTCCCGGGAATGCAGGGATGCCCCAGGGAAGCAGGGACGTCCCGGGAATGCAGGGAGGCCCCGGGAGAGGCGGGAGGGGCGGGGGGGCCTCCCGCCGGCGCTGCCCGGGCCCGGGGGCGGGCGGTGACCCTGCCGCCTCGGCCGGCCCCGCGGAGCTCCCGGAGCTGCTCCGTGCCGGGAAGCCCCTCCGCGGGCTGCAGCCGGCTCCCCCCGGGGGGGTGCGACAGGCAAGCGAAGATGCGGAAGAGCATCCAGATGTGCGGGTGGGGGCGGCGGCGCAGATGTGCACAGCTGGCGCGGGGGCGCCGGGGGGGGGTCCCTTCGGGTTGCGGGGGGGGGGACGCAGGGTGCCTCCTCCCAGCCCTGTCCCCGGTGACGCCGAGGGTGACACAGCTGCGCCCCGGGGCCGCGGGCGAGGACAGGACAGGCCTGGCCGGACCAGTCCTGCCGGGGCCGGGGCGGCCGTCGCCTGCTCCGCGGCACGTCTGGGCGCCGCTCCCCCCCCGCAGCCCCCCGCCTCGGTTTCCCCATCCCGGCCGCGCCGGGACCCTTCCCGGCTCCGGGCGGCTCGGTGCAAACGCGGTGAAGGACGCAGGAACCGCGGCCCGGATCGGGGCTGCGCCGCGCGGCTGCGGGGCTGTAGCTGCGGCTCGGCCGCCCCGCGGGACCCCCGGCTCCCCCCTCGGCCTTGCCCTGCTGGGGCGACCGGGGGGCCGGGCACCTTCCTCGGGGGGCCCCGCACCGCCCTGAACGTGATGGGGGGCCCCGGCTGCCCCCTGCCCCGGGGGTCCCCCCTGGCCCACCCCCCTGCCCCAAGGAGGGGGGGCCCTGCACCCCCCTGTACGTGGTGGGGGGGCCCTGGCTGTCCCTGCCCCGGGGGTCCCTGCACCCATGCGCCTGCCCCGGGGGTCCCCCCTGCCCCACACCCCTGCCCCAAGGAGGGGGGGCCCCTGCACCCCCCTGTACGTGGTGGTGGGGGTCCCTGCCCCCCCCCCGCCCAGGTGGGAGCCCCAGGCCCTGCCCCCTCCCCAGGTGAGGGGTCCCAGGCCCCGCCCCCTGCCCAAGCCCCGCCCCCCGCCCGTGAAGGGGTCCCGGGCCCCGCCCCTTCGCCGCCGGCCTCGCCGGGCCCCGCCCCTGCTGACGTCACCCAGGTGCGCATTTTTCCCCCCCACTCGCCCCCGCGGACACGCCCTGCCCCGCCCGCTGCCGCGCCCCGCCGTCCCCGCCCAGCCCCGAGCCGCTGGCCAATCGCCTGCCGGGGATGGGCGTGGCCTCCGCGGCCCGGCCAATGGGGAGCCGATAAACACGTCCGGGCTGCGGCAGCAGCCGTCCCACCGCGGGCGTGACGGGCGGGGCCGCGGGCCAATGGCGGGGCGCGGGGCGGGGCGGGGGCGGGGCGGCGCGGGGCGCTGCTCGCCTTTTGTTCGGGCAGGAGCGGGGCGGCCGCCAGTGTCCGCGCAGGGGCCGCCGCAGCGCAGGTGAGCGGCGCCGCCGGGACCGGGGCGCGCCCGGGGCTCGGAGCGGCGCCGGGGCCGGGAGCGCTGGGGCCGGGCGGACCCCGGTGGCCGGGGCCGAGGGCGGCGGGGACGCCGGGAGCGGGCTGTGGGCGGGCGGGGGGGACCCCGCGGCCGGGGAGCGGCGGGGGCTGGCGGAGCCGGGCGTCCCGGGCCGGGGAGCGGCGGGGGCTGGAGGACCCGGGTGTCCGGGGAGCGGCGGGGGCCGGAGGAGTCAGGCGGCCGGGGGCGGCGGGGCTGGGAGGACCCAGGTGTCCGGGAGCGCCTCGCCCTGAGCTGGGTTTGGGAGGATCCCGGCCTCCGCGCTGGGGAGGGCCCGGGCCGCGGCTGGGAGGACCCGGGCGGCCGGGCCGGGAGCGGCGGGGCTGGGGCGGCAGCTCCCCCCCCCCCCCCCCCCCGCGGCGGCGCCTCCCGCGCCCGGGGCAGAGTCTCCGGCTGGCGGCAGAGCTGGAGCGAAGCCCCGAAACGTATTTCTGCAAGGCCGAACTGTCGCCCCGGAGGGCGGTTGGTGACAAGTGTCGCGGCTCCGCAGAGCCAGTCCGACTGGTCCCCGGCGCGGCCCCCTCCGGGGATCCCCCCGGCTCCGCAGCGACTTTGCCACCTGCGGCCCGCGGCAGCCACGTCCCGTCCCGCCCCGCCGGGGCTGGGGCGTGGAGCCGTGGCCGGGCCCCCGGGCTGGCGTGGCGGCTGCGGGCCGGGGGCTCCGCCGGGGCTGCCCGGTGTCCCGGAGCGCTCTGCCCGCGGCAGCCGGTGCACCTGCGGGGTGGCGGGCGCAGGGTCCCCGAGCGGGGACTCGGCCTGGCCCTGGCGGCGCGTCCGGGCCCTGCCCTGCGCGAAGGGGGGGGGGTTCCCCCCGCGACCCCCCCCGAGGAGCTGGCGGCCGATGTCTGCGTGGAGAAAGTGGGGAGATCGGAGGGGGCGAGACTCTGCTGTCCTCTCGCCTGGCGTTCGGCGAGGAGAGAGCGCTCTAATTGCGTTAGCGAAGTGATTAGCTTAATTAATCAGGTTTACAGCGCAGATGAAAGGATAGTGCTGAAACACTGGGAGTTGCCCGGGGAGGAAAAAATGTGGGCTGTCGTACGAGGAACTTGGAGAGAGACGTTGCTGCCGCGAGAGGAGCGTGCGAGCGGGGAAGGGCCGCGATGGCTGGTGCCGCCTGCCCTCGGCCGGGGCGGTCGTGGCTGCGTCGTTCCCGGCGGGAGGTGACCGGGCTTTGCCGTCCGCAGGCTCCCCGGGCGTCGGAGACCTCTCGAGCGGACGTAGCCCGGGAGCAGGGTGGAAGCCAGCCTTGCCAAGCGCTGCTCTCCGGGTGCTCTTTGGCACGGGTGCCGTGGGGGTTTTGGAGGGGAAACTGGTGGTGTGCTGGGTCTGCAGCTGGGGCCACCCCGGTGCGTCCCTGTCGGGGACGTGGGCGTGCAGCTGGCCTCTGCCCTGCTGCCTGGGAGGAGACGGGCCGGGATGGCGTTTGCTTGGCGCGTCGTTCTCCGGGAATGGATCTGGAGAGGTCTGAAGGTCCCTTCCCGTGTCCTTCGTTGATGCTTATTGGAGTAAAAGTGCAGAATGCCCAATTAAACTGTCCGCATCCAACTGTAATTGCTCATCGCGCTGGAGGAGTTCCATGAAGTGTCATGAAAAAACCATTTTACAGCA
Source organism: Dromaius novaehollandiae (assembly GCF_036370855.1). Taxonomy (NCBI): domain Eukaryota; kingdom Metazoa; phylum Chordata; class Aves; order Casuariiformes; family Dromaiidae; genus Dromaius; species Dromaius novaehollandiae. The sequence continues at coordinate 10,866,012 of NC_088119.1, read as the reverse complement.
GATTTGGCTCAAATGAGTTGGCCATTAGGGCAGGAATGTAAAAAGCTCTTGGCTTAGATGGTTGAGGTGTTTTTTCTTCGCGATTGGCTCGTGTGCTGTTCTCGGCCGCGTTAACACGAGCGATGTGGGGATGTCTTCAGGACACCCGGGTCCTTCAAGCTGCCTCTGCTCGGATAGTTTGGAAAGTGCCCGCTGGAAGCCCCCTGCGCGGTGCAGCAGCGACGCGGCAGCCACTTCCGAACAATAGACTTTACGGTCTATTGTCTCGGTGCTGCCGTGCCGGGCGCGTCGCTGCCGGCTCCGGGGAGGTGCGTGTGTCCCTGGCACGGTCCGGAGGAGCCGGCTCTCCCTGGGGCTCCGCTTCCCACTTCAGGCATCAACCTCGGTGGCGCTGGCAGCTTGCGGTTTGGTTGCGGCTGGAGACCTTGAAGAATTTCATCTCTGGTCCCAGCGCTGGATTTTAGCATTAATATTCAGTACTGTCCTAATCCTATTAATTCTGTCCTTTGGGGTTTTTTCACCCCCCCCCACCTGAAATCCTTAACCAGCTCCAGCAGCTGGGATAGGCAACTGTTCTGCAGCTGCGAGGCTTTTCCAGCGAAGGTTGTTCCTGCGGCCATGGCTTCCCTTCCCGGCTGCGGTTCGGTGTGGGAGCACTGATGGCGCTGGGCTTCTAATTGCACCCCCTGATCTCTGGGGTTTGAGGCAGTCCTGCCCCGCGTGCTGCCGCTCCTGGACGGCAAAGCCTTGGGGAGCGATGCCAGCCGCAGCCCTGCTCTGCACGTGGGGGGGGGCAAAGGCTATTTGCAGAGAACTAGTGAGACTTTAATTGCGGTGTCTGTACTGAGGCTCGCGCTAGTCTTGAAACTTCAAATTAGACTGGCTTCTAATTAGAAGCCACTTAAAAAGAATCCAGCTTCTATTAAAACAGCACAAGTCTGCCTCAGACTTCTTGTGGCATTAAAGCCAGCTTTTATCTTTATTTTGGCTGGTGCTTTCCCACCTAGAGGGGCCTGAAGACGGGGCATGCGGCAAGCCTGGGACCGTGCAGCAGCCTGGGCCTGTCCAGGGACTCTCCAGGCCCTGGCATCATGCGAGCACGGGGTGTCTGGGGCTGGTCTGTGCAGGTGGAAATTGTGAGTCTGATGGCAAAATGCTCCAAAAGTTGCACCTTGCAGACCTCCCATGGCCCTGCTGCCTGGCCTGGCTGTTTAGCTGTGCTAAGGCAGTGCGTTAAAATGCAGATGTGGTTACAGCTGGTGAGGGCTTGGGCTGCCTTGGCTCTGGCTGAGTCCCCTGCATGGGGATGGGGTGGCCCCTGCTACCCTCGGCTGGATCCGGCCCTGCATCACCCAAAACACACCACGGGTCAATCCAGGTGTGTTCAGGCCTGTTCTTGCCTGTCCTCACTAAGCCTGTTAATGTTCAGCTGCCTGCTGCGGAAAGCACAGCAGCTCCCTGGGTTTGGTGTGGGTTTTGGGACCTGGGGGTGCTGCAGTCCAAGAGGGTTTGGGGTGACCTGGTTAATGCAGGTTCTTGCACCCCAAAGCTTTGGGGCCTGGGAGCAGGAAGGGGATGCACTAGGTGCTTCTCAGCCTGACCTTCACCACATCAGTGCTTGCTGCTGTTGTCCTCAACATGTGCTTGACCCTGGGCTGGATTTTGCCTTGCAAATTATCCATAGGTTAGTGCATCCTCCTGTCATCCATGTGTTGGTGTCTGGGGGGTGCAAAGACATCTGCTTCGTGGCAGAGGTGCCTCTGAGAGCCCCGGATTAATCCCGCTTGTGCAGCAGAGCTGGCGTGTGTTGCCTTGCACAGCCACTTGCAGAGATGTGCAGTGGGGAGCAGTTCCCGAGCCCCTGTGTCCCCCCTCACTACGTGAGCACAGGAATGAGAGCTGCAAATCCAGCTTTGAAGCTTCCCACTGAGCGAGAGGGCTGCGCAGGGCTCGTGCGTGCAATCGCCTTGGTGCAGGAACCTCCTCACCCCCTCCCCAATTCCCATCTCCTGCGCAGAAATAATGTACTTCCCCTAAATGGCTATAGGGGGGAGAGGTAGGAGACAAAGATGTTTCTAATTAGATAGTGCTTTGAAATATCTCTCTAAATCTGCCATCCCTGATTGGTTTTTCTGCGGATGCTGCCAGGCCTGGAGGCATTTCATACTGCTTCAGTCGTTTGCTTCTGAAATCCCTTTGCGAAAAGGGCAGAGCCTCGCGCTGAAGTGGGACTGCTCGCACGGACGCCGCGCGTGCAGATGCCTTGCATCATTAGGCAGCGTGCTGTGACTTCTGCCTTCGAGATCCAGCCCAAGCGAGTCTTCGGGCTCCTTTGGAGGTGCTGAGCAGGGAGCTGCTGGTTTGGGTGTGGAGCCGGCGGCTGGGCGGAGCGGACTGGCTCAGGCTGCGGAGTGTTTTGTGAGTATCCCGCACCTGGGTCATCAAAACCATTGCTCACCAGAAGCTGTGGAGACAAGTGAACGCCCGTCACCTCCCTGGGCCGGGCAGCACCGCATGCTCCAGCGCTCGGGACGGGGTCAGGAGCTGAAAATAGACCCCAGGCGCTTTTCTTCGGTGACCTTGGAGAAGGTCCTTCACTTCTGTTCGGCAGCTTGCAAACGGGGGAACTTATTGCTGCTCCACCGTGGAGGATGGGAGGGAGGGGAGAACATCTCCAGCAGCAAAATGAGCACGGTCTCCGGCTCCCCGGCATCGCAGGGCAGGCTGGATGCTGCTAACTTTTCCCAGGGTAATAAGCCAGATGATCCCTGCTGATGGGAAGAGCGTTGCAAGCTTCTCCTTGGCATCAGGAGGAGTCTTGCTCCTTAATTAGGATTCTTATGACACTGCCAGTGCTTGGGGTGGAGCTGGGGCTTCTGGGGTGTCGCATCTGTCTGGCTGCAATCCTGCTGTGTGCTGGGCGGTGTGGTGCTGGCTTTTGAAGGCGTATCGCCGGGTAAAACGCGTTTGCTTAGCTGGTGGTAGAGACCTTTGGCCGCAGTAAAGAGCCTTGCTGTAATCACTGTGACACGCAGGCAGAGCCCCGGTGACAAATCATTAACTCGCTCCGACAGGCCGGGCGCTGACGGGTGTTGGTGATAATTTCTTGTGAAGCATTTGAACTTTACAAGGTAATGCACTTGGATGGAGAAATTAAGCTGGGGTGAAGCAATCCTCAGCCTTGTTCCTTTCCCCCTTGAATTCAGCTCTTGCCTGGCAGAACTGGGTCCAGGTGGCAGAATCCTGTATTTTTGGACACCATTATTCTAGCTGGAAACAGTAAGCGAGCCTCAAAGCCTAAATTTAAAAGCCTACAATTATCATGTTCTTAAAGGACAATTTGTGCTTTTTAAAACAAAATTTTTCTTATCCAGATGGAGTTATTGTGATTAATTGTACTGTGCCAGATCTTCTTGTGAACAAATGGCAAGTTTTCCCGGCGATGTTTCAAGCGAGATAGTGAACTTTGAGCAGGGGGACCTGCACGGTGCTGCTGTCCCCGATGCCCCGTGGGTTCCCACGCTAGCGAAACGAGCTGGCCGCGCGCGATGGCGAGATGCGCCGGCTGAAGCCGCTGCCGCGGGTTTTTGGCACGCGGCCGCGAGCCAAGTGCCGTGCTTGTTTCCTCCCGATAAAGCGTGCCGACGGCAGCGCGGCTGCCCCTTTCCGGGAAGCCGGCGGTGGGGAGGAAGCGAGCGGCTGCGCGATGTCTCGCGGCGGGCGGCTTCCTGCGTCCCCGGGAGCAGCGCGGGCTCCTCTCCCCGCTCGCGTTTGCACGGGGAGGGCTGCGACTCGAGGCAGGACTCGGGCGCGTTCGCTGTCTGTGAGCGCAGATGGCTTGTTCCGATACTGCGCAAGGAGGAGCTTGGAGCGGCTGTGGGTTTTCTAGAGCAGCTGTGTGAAGTCTTGCCCCCCTGTCTGGCAGGAGGCCTCTAGGCAGGGCGTCCTTGCTGCATCCGCCTCCGGAGCGCTGCGGGGACCCGTGCCTGGCTTGGTTGCTCGGCTGCTTGTCCCTGTTGCAGACAAATTCCTTCTCCTCACAAAGTGCGAGAACGTCTGGTCTCGTGCTCTGCGTCTTTGTCCTTGCGTCTCTGCTCCTGGTCTTAGCTTGAGGAGGAAAGTGCCTGGGAAGTCCTTCCCTTGGCTCAGGTCCTCCCGTGGGGCCGGGGCCGTGCCAGGCCGCTCCCGTGCTTGGCTCCCGCTGCACGCGGTGCCCGTCGGGTCAGGCTCGTTGCCGCAGCGCTGCCGCGATCCTGAGCGTGCTGGTCCCCGGCATCCCCAGGAGTGCTCGAAAGTCTGTGCAGCGTTTGCAGAATGGAAATAGCACTTGGAGGCTTCCACACCGCCGAACTCTTCCGAATTTACTAATAGGAAAACAGGTCAAGGGGTGAGGGAGGAGCTCAGTGTGGGAGTGTGGCTGTGTGTGTCCTTATTTCGGCATAGCCTGGAAGAGTTGTGTTAAAGGGACACGAGCGAAGGAGTGGCACGTTGCTGACCTTCAGCCCTTGCGTGAAGCACTCCCGCCCAGCTGCAGGTCTGGCAACGCTCATGCTAGGGCTCCTTGGAGCCAGGCTGCAGTGAGAAGTGGTTTTCCATGTGCAGCAGCAACTCCTGCTTGTGGTGGATGGTGGATGTTGGCGGGGGAGGCTAGCAGAGGCCAAGACTTTCCTCTGCAAGCTCCTCCTAGGAGGGCACGGGAAGGAGCCTGCCCGGCAGCTGTGCCGTGACGCTTTGCTGCCCGCAGTGCTCAGACCATCTCCACCAGCGCTCGGGAGCTGGAGGAGGAATACCGCGCTTATGGGCAGGACCAGACTTGAAGGGCGAAGCCAGGCCTTCATGTTAGAAATACTTATTGTCTCTTCCGTCTTAACGGAAGCATTGTTTCAGGGAATAAAAGCTCCTCCGTCCTTTGTCACCAGGTCAAGGGCAGATACCGGATACAGGTGGCTGAGGCAATATGGGGTAACTGGCTTGGACTTCACAGTAGGTAGCAGTCCACCCAAGACAGTCCTGTGGTCCCTTGCCCAAGCCCTTGCTGGCCTTGGAAGATCTCAGTGCTGGAGCAGCCCTGAGAGTCTGGTACCTTGATCTAGTGGAAAAATAGCAGCCCAAGAGGCAGCAGACCTGTCGGATCAGTGCTGGCGCCAAGCACTGCCGTGCAGGTGTGACAGCAAGATCACGCTTGCTGGGCCGGGAGCTCCTGCTGTCCTGTCCGCCCGTGCGGTGGCTCAGCAAACGGGCACCTTGCCCCGCTGCCGCTGTGTGAGCTCGGTGTCCAGGTGTCCAGCACTCCTGGGACTTGTGGTCCCCATGGCCCTCGCGAGGGCTCGTCTGCCCCGCTCGCATGCTGCGGGAGGGGAATCGCAACGGCCAGCTTTGTGCGTGTTCTCACAAGCGGAGAATACCGAACGCTCTTAATGAACACTGCCTTGTCACTTTGATGTGAAATGCTGGAATATTGCAGCCTGGACTTGTGTGCTGGAGCTGTCAGGAACTGCTAATTTGGGTGAAGGCAAAGCGGTTTGAAAGGTTTAGAGAACATGCTCCCTAAAAAAGGAGCTCTGCTTTGGAGAGCATCAGCTGAGCAGAACAGATTGTTGCAGGAGAAACATGCTGCCGAGGCTGGCTTTTGCTGCCAGGGAGCCCTGGGTCTCAGCTGCGCTTTGCAAGGAGGATGTGGTACCCACGGAGCCGTGCGAATAGCAGAAGCAGGGGCTCTGCACCGGGCTTTATCAGCTCTCAAACTTAATCTCATCAGGAGGAGCTGAAAACTAAATATGGGTTTTAAGAGCGTTCTCCAATTAGGGAGTCCAGTGAGTCTGAACAGTGACACTTGCACCCCTCGCTGCCCTGCCCGAGCAACCCAAAATAAAGTTCTCGGAGCCTGTTGCTCGTTGACAGGGAGGCCGGAGCCGCTCCGGACGTGCAAACACCGGGAGAACAAAGGCGCTCGGCTCCTTTGTTTGCCTGGCTGGCGAGGGCAGGGCTGGCGCGGGGCTGGGGGACTGCATTGTGCTATTTTGGCTTGCCTTCTAACAAGATCACTGTTCTAGTGCCTGTCTCCTCCTCATTAAACTTCAAGCTGGTCTCTCATTCCCTTTTGAATTCCTCGACTTGCCTTCACTGTAAAGCCCTCATTGAAACGACTTGTGGTAGCTGAAATCTGACTTTAATACTTTCCATTGATGCTGGTGAAGTCTTGAAAAGCTCCTTTCTCTCCCTCCTTGTGCTGCTTGTTCTTGCAAGGGATCCTTTTCAAATCCATTGAAGCCTTTGTACAGCACTGGGTCTGTTGCAGCGTCTGCCTGTGCTTCATTAGCTGTCAGCGCGGCGGTGGCGTTTCTGGGCTCCAGCCGCCTCCAGGCACCGGGCTGGCGGGGACTGCCGTGGCCAGGCGGTGGGTTGCTGCCCGTGGCACCCTTTGCAGGGGGGTAGCGCAGCCAGGCCACAGCCCTGAGCCTTTCCGCAGGTGCTGCTCGCCTGGGTGCCCCAAGCCTTCTGCACGCCTGGCCTTAGGACGGCTCTGCTGCCTCTCCTGTGAGCCCTGCTCTCCCCCAGCATCGCTGCTATCTTCCCTGCTTTGTCTGAACGACCATTAACTAATCCTCTGGCTCTTCCAGGCGGGTGGGGGGACTGCAGATCACTTGCCTCTAGCATAAGTGCTTCTAAAATAGTGTTTTTTCTTGCATTGCATTTATTGAATTGCCTTAAATGCCTCTTTCCTTTTCTTAAAAGCCTAAGTAACTGTAATTACAATTGCTCACGTGCTTCCTGCAGCCAAGCTCACCCCCTAGCACAATGCAGTTCCTGAGTGGAGGCAGCTCCAGCTCTGCTGCTCTTTTGTTCTCTGCGGGGCCTGCAAAGGATGCTCGCAAGGATGCGAGCTCTGATCCAAGGGCTGTGACGGCCTTGCCGTTCCCATGGCCTTCTCTGTGGTGGGACAGGCCGGCGCGCTCTGGATGCATGCGAGGGCAGCCAGCGATGTGCACAGGTGTCCGCCTGCTCGCAAAGAGCAGTGTGGCCGGGCATGTGGCAGCTCTGTCCTGGCCCGAAATCACCCCGGGTGTTGGTTTTGGGTGCTTTAAAAGGAGTTCTAGTGACCCGTGAAACACTGGGGTTTTCCAGATTCCCAGAGTGAGTGGGATCCTCAGGAAAGGCCCCCGAGGGAGCTGGGGGCTGTGGGAATGGAGGCTGCAGGCTCTGGGTGGCCTCTCCCACCCACTAACAACACCCCTACCCTGGTCCCCGCTCATGTCTGTGACTTAAAGTGGGGGTGCTCCTGTGCCCCCCACCCGCTGACCCAAGGGTGCTGGGTCCCACTGAGTTGCCCGGCTCCCCGCCCTGGGGCTTGCTGCCTCCTCACTAGTGGTTTCATGACAAGAAGCTGAGAAGTCCCTGGGCAATAACTATTTTTGCATGAAACGGTATTTGTCGCTTCCCTGCTGCTGCTTTTCTTGGGCAGCTCAGCCGTAAATCAGTGCGGGCTCTGAAGGCTCTGGCCAGCCTGGAGGAGGAGGAGGCGGCTTGTCGTGGGAGCAGAAGGAAAGGGCTAGTCAGGCGAAAGGATGCGTGTTTACTGGAGACTTCCTTTGCAGACATTGTCTATGCAGAGACGATGCTGTCTGGACTCTGATCAAATAACTCTGGAGACAGATGAGCCTTCTGGTCGGTTTTTTTACAGTAGTTGCAGCTTCCTCTGTTTTTTCACCAGCATTCCTGACTCCAGGAAGCGGGTGGGAGTGGATTTAACCTTTTCACAGCTCATCTCTGCGTTTGGGATGCCTGAAGCTCCTGTTTGCTCGCCAGCTCGGATCCCCGCCAGCTTCGCATCCTGCGGCAGCCCCACGCGGCTCGGCCCGTTCCCGCTGGTGGGGCCAGGGCTGCGGCGAGCTGTGCGGAGGGGCTGGGCTGCCAGCTCTCCCCAACCCCTCCGTCTCTCCTGGTTCCCCCCACATCTGCCCCGCTGCAGGTCCCTGACATGGGAAAGGGACGATTTCCGCATGGGGCTGCAGCTCCGCACCCAGTGCTGGCAGGTCGGAGCTTGGCCGGGGCCTCGGTGGGTCAGTGGTGACGCCGATGATATTGCTGTGTCCTTGTGTACCGTTTCCTCTCCTGGTCTAATGACAGGCTGCTGGGAGGGAGATAATCACCAGGCTCTGGCAGTGAATGTCCTGATGATAGTCAGGTAGCAGAGGGGTCGGGAGCTTGTGGCTGACAGCTGTAGAGCAGCAGATATTTTCGTGGGTGCCCTAAATACACCTCACTTTTCCCTGTTATCTGCACTGCTAACCTCTAGTTCACCTAACTCCTGACTCTTGAGCCTAAGGGGGAAGGAGAGAGGGTCCTGGCTTTGGACCACTGTGCGCTCCATTGCAAGATCCATCTACCACCAAGAGCACTGCTGATGTGGCTTTGCTGCAGGTGGGTCCTTCTGAAGGTCGGACCAGGTCTAACAGCTGTCCCCTGCTGGGGTAGGGTCCATTTCTGGTCCCTGCTGATGGGGGGAAGGAGGACATCCAAGGACAGAGCCCAGCAGTGCAGGGTGTGGGAAAGGCTCATGCCCAGGTGTCTGGACCTCACGGTGTGGTGAGCATAAGATGCTTGATACAGGGCTCAAAATGTCAGCAGCTCTGGCAGCGAGCGATGACATTTGTTGTGGTGGCCCTGTCACCTCAGGTGCCGCCAGCTTTGCTGCCTGCCTGTGCTAGCGACTGAACTCGCGGCGGGCCTGGCTGGGCTGGCTGCCTGTCACCAGGGCGATGCTCCGGAGGAAAGTGGGTCAAGGTAGCCTGATCCTCCTTGTTAAAGGCAGCAGCTGTCAGGGTGTCGCAGTCCCTCCTGGATGGCTCTCGGGGCCTGCGAGCCCTCCAGGGCTGCCCGAGCTCTGTAAAACCTGCTCCCGCTGTCCCTGGGGGGACAAGCGTGGGAAAACCCTGCAGGCTTTTTGCCATCAACGGCCCTTTGCGAACTTGCAGGGGATCCCAGGGGAAGGCAGCGATGTGAACGCATAGCCGCAGCGTTTGCCCTGCCCGGCCGCCTCCCTGGCGTGGGGTGCTGCAGCCTAGCAGGGATCGCCTGGATAAAACGCACTCGCGGCACCTCCTCCCAGCCTCCGGTTGCCTGCCGTGTTCCCTGGACTCCGCAGGGCCAGGAACGGCTCTGGAGCAGAAATGCTGCTTTGCACCCTTGTAGCTCACCCGTCTTTACTGCGTTTGCAAGGTGCTTTCCTGAGCTGTAGCAGCTCACCCGCACGCCGGGCGCGAGGGCAGTGGAGGTGCTGGCTTGTGGTTAGGCCATTATTTTGAGCTGGCTTAATGCTGGTGCTCGTTAGCTTGGACCTGTTCTCCTGCCTGTGCCTTGTCTGGGTCGGATCACCTGAGCTTGTCTCCTCTGAATAGCTCGACTAGCTTTTGATGTCTGTTGGGGGCTCGCGGTGCAGACGGGGAGGAGGGCGGTGGGGGGGGGATGGCTCATGCATAATGCAGAACTGTGTAAAAAGTCAGCGTTTGAGCCGAACTCATGGATGTTTGAAAAATTAAGTGCCTGTCAAACGCCTGCGAATTGCGGAGCAGCCGTTATGGCTCGACCGAGTGCGTGCGGTGTCCGGCCCCTCCTGCCAGGACCGGAGCGAGCGGCAGCCCGTGTGCCGCCGCGTGGGTCTGCGCCTGGGCACTGCAGGGGCGGTTTGTACCCGCTTCGGGGAGGCTGGTCCCGAGCCCTGGGGGGATTGGTGCTCCCTCCCTGCTGAGAAGCAGGTCTTGATGCCCCTGGCTCTGCTCTTCCCTTGCCCCCGTCCAGGGCAGCTTCCCAAACGTCTGTTTGGGGACCTGATGGTATCTCCTGCTGCCAGGCCCTTGCACACAAGCTCCTTGCTGGGCCCCGGGTTTTGTGATGGCTCACGTGAGCCCCGGCGGTGCCAGCTCCTCCGTCGCGGCTGTCCGTGCCGCGGGAGCACCGCGGGGCCACATCCTGCCAGCAAACGCAGCGCGCTTCCCCGCCTGCCCCGGCTCCGGCGAGAGCACCGCGTCCTCCGCTCCCCTCCGAGGTGCACGCGGGCTCCAGGCCTCGGCGCTTTCTCCTCCGCGGACAGGGAAGCTTTTTCCCTCCTGCCCTCGGTGCTGGCCCCGGTCCTTGCTGGCGTGCCAGGTTTGGCAGGCTGCGGAGCCGGAGGGGGTCACACAACCCGGCTGGGCCTGGTCCTCGGCTTGTGACGCGGGCACTGAAACCTGTCCTCGGTGGCAGCGGGAGGGACGAGTCTGCTCCAGGGCTGTGCAAGCGGCCCAGAGCCTCACCGCCCCTTGGCAGCCTCCCTTCACCCAGGGTGGCCGAGATGGGAGACTTGCTCCCCCAAATACTGGTGCAGGAAGCCTGTAACTGCATCTTGGTGCTGCCCGAAGGCTGGGGCACCTTCTCGTTGGGCTCGGGGGCTCTCCTTGCTGAGCCCCCCGCAGCGAGCAGCAGCCCCAAGCACCCGCGCGGGGCGGAGAGCGGGGCCGAGCTCGCCCCCGGCGCCGTGCGTCAGCCAGCTCGCTGCCGTGCCAAACGGAAAACCCAGCTCCAGCCCGCGCCCTGCCCTGGGAATGGGCTGCCTCCGGTAGCTTCCATTAGCGGGTCTCTCCCTGTCTTTTACTGCCTTATAAGCATGCATTATGCACGACCATTAAAGTTGGAGCAGTGCTTAGTGTGCGCGTTGCTGCTTTGGAGCTCGGCGTTGCGCTGAGGGGAGCAGCGCCCTGCAATGCTCCGGGGGACCGAGGCAGCGGGCTGCGCTGTCCCCGCGGGTCCCCAGCGCTGGGGACGTGCATGGCCGGGGCTGCCCCGGGCTTGTGCTCTCCTCCGCCCGTGGCTGCTCTGCTCGGGCCCCTCGCTGGGTCCCTGCCTCCGCCCAGCCCGTGCTCGTCGGGAATGAATTTTTGTACCTGGGCTCGGATTTTTTCCCTGTGAGCGTCGGCTCGGGAGGGCTCGGCTGCTCCTTGGGAACAGCCCGCAGCGCTGGGGCGAGCCGCGCCAAGCCCGTGCGTGCCGCACCACGCCGTGCCGTGCCGGCCCCTGCGCTCTGCGCAATCCGCGTCCTCGGCCACCTCCCGACGCCCTGACTCAGCCGCCGGCGTCGAGGGGGCCCGGGGCTCCCGGCCGGGGCTGCCCGCCCTGGGGGTCCCGGCTGGGCCGTGCGGGAGGGCACCAGGGACCCGGGCCAGCGGTGAGCTGGGCTGGCCCCTGGCTGGAGCGGTGCCACGGGCCCGCGGCTGCCCTGGAGCAGCTTGTTGCATGAATCAGGGCTTGGTGGAGGGGGTAATTAGGCCTGTTTGGAAGCGCCCGGCGCTGCTGCTCCCGGCTGCGGTGGCTGCAGCGCGGCGGCTGCTCCCTTCGCCTCTTATCGAGTCTGAAACTCTGACTCATCCCTCCACCCCTGCGCGGCTGGCGGGGCCTCGCCGGGGGCAGCGGGGCGAGCGGGAGAGGCGCTGGGGTCGGTCCGGGCAGCCTGGGATGCCCCTGGGATGCCTCCCTCCCCTCCGGAGGGGCTCCGGGGCGGGCGCGGGGGGGGGGGCCGGGATGCGCTGGCCGGTGACTCACAGCGCTGCGGCTCTCGCCTGCCCGGTGAGCTCATGTAGGCTTTAACCCTTCCCCATGCAAATTCTCCAAGCTAAACCAAGGAAAAACTAGCTCTGCTCCAAAACGGATCTCAGCCCATCTGCCCTCGGTCCTGATCCCACCCGCCTCGGCTCCGCCGTCCCCGGGAGGCCTGGGATCGCTGCAGGGCTGCGGCAGGGCGCAGAAAACCCGCCTCGCTCCCGCGCCGCCTCCTTGGCAGGAAAATGGGTGCTGGGCTGAGCTGCTGCCTCTGATCTGCCGAAGCCCGGGCCCGGCCTGCTCGTGCTGGGGGTCGGCGCCGCGGGTCGGGACGCGAGAGGTGCTCTGCCCGCCGGAGCGGGGCTCCCTAAAATAAACGCACCCGCTGGTTCTGCGCAGAGCTCTCTGCCCCCCGCGCTCCCCCAGCACTGCCGGGAAGAGCAGGCATCGCTGCGGGCAGGAAGGAGAGGCCGGGGCTTGGAGCGGAAAAAACGCGCCGGGTTAGAGCAGCTGGGGAGGAGGTGAGGCTCCCAGGCGCCCGGGCTGCGTCGGCGAGGCTGGGGCCGGGTCCCAGCCTGCGGTGCGCAAACGCAAGCTGTCAGCTTGCACCCGAGCCGCGGGGACCCCGTTCCTGGCCATGGCTGTCCCCCCAGCCCGGGCGATCCCCGGGAGCCGGCACCCAGGATGCTGCTGCTCGGTGCGACCCGGGGAGCGCCCGGGCCCCCAGCCCCGCGCCTGCCGGGAGCGCCCCGCCGGAGAGCCGAGCCCCGGCTCCGTCTGGTTATTTTTAGTCGCGCCAGGAGCGTCCCGGAAGGACCTCTGAAAGGCTGGTTTTATTCTTAGAGCCCGAGCCCTGTGGCTGTCCTCAGCTCCCCGCCAGGTCCCGTCTCCGGAAGCCGGTCTCTAAGAAGCTGTGGCGCGCGGGTGGTGCCCTCGGCGCAGGGCAGCCCGCTTGCACCTCCGCCGCGCGGGCCGCGGGCTCGTGCGGTCTGCGCCGCTCGCAGCCGCCGTTCGTGTCTGAACACGAGCGGCAAAGTGCTGAGCTGTGGGTTCGTCATCTCGGTGCCGCCTTTCATCTCGCTCGCAGGAGGAGGGCAGATAGCGATCTGCTCGCAGGCTGCGCTGGGCTGCGGCGGGCGCGGTGCTGGGGTCCGTAGCGGTGGCTCCGCGCCGAAAGCAGGGGCAGCAACGTGCCTGCGGCGGCCCGGGCCCGGCTTTGCCCGAGGCGTAACTCCTGCTCTCCCCGCCCTGCAGAGCAGCCATGGAGGTGATGAACATGATGGAGCAGCCGATCAAGGTGACAGAGTGGCAGCAAACCTACACCTACGACTCGGGCATCCACTCCGGCGTCAACACCCAGGTGCCCTCCGTCAGCAGCAAGTGCATCGGGGACGACGACGAGGTCTATGGCAAGCAGTACACCATCAAGAAGACCACCACGAGCTACTGCCAGGGAGGCGGCCAGGGCCAAGCACAAGGTAGGGGCTGCGGGGCCTGGGCTGAGCAGGCACCGGGCCCGTCCGTGGCTCAGCTGCTCGGTTCCTGCCTTCTTCCACCTCCCCCGCACGCTCTCCCATGGCCTGCGCTTACTGCGCTCGTTCTGGGCACTCCTCCACGGAGCCTTCCACACCCTGGGAGTTGTTGCTGCTTAAAATACACTCCCTCCTGTCCTCCTTCCCTGCGCTGAAAGGCTCTCGCATCGGGGCGGCGCGCAGCCAGCCCGCGCTAGTGCTGAGCTGTGCACACGCATCCAAGCACGCCGGTCGCTTGGCTCGAGATGGGAACATCTGATCCCAGCCCACGGAGCGGCCGTCTGCTCTGCTACCTGCCCGCTCAGGAAACCTGCCTCGGCGCAGCTTGCGAACTTGTTGGTGTGTGCCGTAAATCCCTAACGGCTGTCCCGTCTTTTCCTGCTGCCCCCTTTCCTCTGCTGCCAGGGCAAAGCAGTGGGAGGTGCAACCTGCAGCGCCAAAGGCGATGCTTCCCCTAGGTTTAGCCCTTAAAAGAGGGTTGAGTTGCTCCAGTCGCTGCTGAGGTTTCCCCTTGAGGAAGGGCCCCTGGAAAGTTTAAGCCCCGGTTCCCATGGGGAGGCAGAGCGCCGCGGAGAAGAGCAAACCTTCCTCAGCCCTGCGTGGTCCCCGCTCCGCGTGCGGCGGTGGGAACTGCAGGTCCCACCGGGGATGGTGTTGAACCGCTCCGGGTTCCTGGCTGCAGCAGCTCTGCCCCTCTGGGCTTCATTTGTTCCAGCAGCCTCACGGGGGAAGGCCTCCGTATCCTTTTCGTAATCCCCAATGCCATCTGGTCCCAAGTTGCAAATACCCTTACTTTTTTAATTAACGGGCCTTGTGTGACAATTGCTTAATCACGCTGCCTAATTGAGTGTTGTCTTATCTCTGTGCTGCCGTATCTGTTTGCACTTTGAAGTCCTGGCTCCTTGCAGAGCGTGCTGGGACTGCTGACGTTGCCGGTGTCATTGTGCTCCGCTCTTGCTCAGCTAATTGAAATTGGGAAGCGGCGCTGGGAACGCTCCTCAGGGAGAGCCTGGAGCCTAACGCTGCCTCCCCGTCTCTCCCTGCAGCAGACATGGAGGCTCAGCTGGCCATGACCCGGGCCCAGCGCGTCCGGGCTGCCATGTACCCCGAGACGGTGGAGGACCGCTCTCTGCTCATCACCACCCAGATGGAGGGGCAGCAGACCAACGTGCAGCGCCTGGCCGAGCCCTCCCAGATGCTGAAATCCGCCATCGTGCACCTCATCAACTACCAGGACGACGCAGAGCTGGCCACCCGCGCCATCCCGGAGCTCACCAAACTGCTCAACGACGAGGACCCGGTAAGGCGGCGCGTTTTGCTTGAGCGTGTCTCTGGGCTTCCCGCTGCCGGGGCGTGCTTTCCCAGCACAGCACCGCAGCCGGGCTCTCTTCCTCCCTGGGTCCACTACCGCTTGCTGCTCTGACTTGGCGCTTGCGACCCTGGCTTCACACCGACACTGAGAGCTTCTCGCCTGCTCGCAGTGCTCCAGATCCCCAACCCTCTGCCCTCCCGCTTCCCGTCCCTGCGGAGCGTGTGTGTACCGTAGTCCTGAGCGTGCACTGCCGGCTGCTGCTAACCGCAGCAGTTCCTGGAGCAGCGTGGATGGGGCTTGTCAAAAAGAGCAGCCCCCGGAGGCGCTGGCTGGGCCCGCTCTGCTGTCGGACGCCGCCTTCCCAGCGGGGCAGCTGGGATGCAAGGCAGTCCCAAGCCAGGTCTTGCCCGGCGGAGCAGGGCCCCTCGTGTACCCAGGGAGGCTGTTTTGGGACGCACGTCCCTGCCGTGGAGGGCAGCAGCGGGACCCCTCCAACCCGCCGACTTCTCTCCCCACCCCAGGTGGTCGTCAGCAAAGCAGCCATGATCGTGAACCAGCTCTCCAAGAAGGAGGCGTCCCGCCGCGCCCTGATGCAGTCGCCGCAGATCGTGGCGGCCGTGGTGCGCACCATGCAGAACACCAGCGACCTGGACACGGCCCGCTGCACCACCAGCATCCTGCACAACCTCTCGCACCACCGCGAGGGCCTGCTCTCCATCTTCAAATCCGGCGGCATCCCGGCCCTCGTTAGGATGCTCAGGTGTGGAGAGGCAGGCGGGGAGCCCGGCACGGCCTCTGGGGTGTCTCTGAAGGGACAGTAGAGCCGAGATGTCCCTCCTTGCCTCGCTGCGAGCCCCGTGGGGGTGGTTCCATGGTGCCCCGTGGGTAGTACTACCTACGGTGCCCCATGAATTGGGGCAGAAGGCTTGTGTAGAGTGAGATGTACATAGGCCTGGGTCTGTCGTCTCCACTCATGCCAAAAAAAGGATGTGGGAGACCTTGAGCCTGTTTAAAGTGGGCAAGCCCTGGGTGTCTGCTGAGTCTGGAGATGGCATGGATGCAGGAGGAAGGGAGTGACCCCTCATGCTGCGTTGTCCATGGGGCGATGCCCAGAGATCTGGGCTCAGTCTTTGCTGTACTTCAAGGAGGAGATGCTCCTTTCACAGGGAGGTTCCTCAGCAACCCTGGGGCTGCAAGGCATGGCAATGCTGTGCCCCATCCGCGCCCCAAGAGAAGCGTGGGGACCTGCTGGAAGTCCCTCGGTGGGACATGCCGCGCGGGGCTCTTGGCAGCCCTCGGGGCCGCGTTTGGGGTGTGGTGAGCCCAGAGGCTGCTGCCCACACTAATGTGGCTCTGTGCCGCCCGCCTGCAGCTCGCCGGTCGAGTCGGTCCTCTTCTATGCCATCACCACCCTGCACAACCTGCTGCTCTACCAGGAAGGGGCCAAGATGGCTGTGCGCCTGGCCGACGGCCTGCAGAAAATGGTTCCCCTGCTCAACAAGAACAACCCCAAGTTCCTCGCTATCACCACTGACTGCCTTCAGCTCCTCGCCTACGGGAACCAGGAGAGTAAGGTGAGCCCCGGGGAGCCTGGTCCCCCTCGGCCGGCTGTCTGCCTCGGCGATGCCGGGGGCTGCTGATAGAGGGAGGGATGGAGGCGGCTGCAGCTGCCCAGCCTTGCTCCTCCGGTGCTTCCAAACTCGCAGACAGAAGCCCGAGAGGGCAGGGATGGGAGCACCCGCCGTCTCGGCCCTTCTGCCTCCCGGCAGCGGCCGGAAGCCGAGCAGTTGCGTTGTCTGCAACGCTGTTGCGTCCAACTTCCTGCAGGTGGAATGTCCCCAAAAGCACGGAATGTCCCCAAAAGCGCAGACTGTCCCAGTCCGGCCGGTAGATTGGCTCAGCTGGGTTTCTCCCAGTGCCGCTCTGGGCAACACCTCTCTCTGTGTTGTCAGGCTGTTTCCCTTCCTCCTATGCGCTAATCGTTCCAGCCTCATTTGGCTGCGCTACGTGGGGCAGCGAGGTTGGGTCCCACTGACCTGCTCTGCCGCTGGCTGTGGCGGGGGGCGATGCTGCCTGTCCTATCCGGGGTGGCAGGACGGGGGATGGCCATGCACGGGGCCCTTTTGGCCAGGGAGAGGGAAGGGGTGCGGAGGCGATGCGTGGCCACAGTAGAGGCAAACTGAAGTGCTCCCGTATGCGGAGAAGTCGGCCTTCTTGCCTGACTTGCATCCTGACTAGCGCGAGCTGGAGAAACTGGCCCGGTGTTCCTGGCAGCCGCAGCCCTGCTCGCAGCCCTGCCAGAGCTGCCGCGTGCCCCAACCCTGGCCTTTTTGTCTTGCAGCTGATTATTTTGGCCAATGGAGGACCGCAAGCCCTGGTGCAGATCATGCGCAGCTACAACTACGAGAAGCTGCTCTGGACCACGAGCCGGGTGCTCAAGGTGCTGTCGGTGTGTCCCAGCAACAAGCCTGCCATCGTCGAGGCTGGTAAGGGTGCTGCTACTGCAGAGATAGTCTGTGGCCTCCTTGCGAAGCAAACGGGAGGATGATGGTGGTTTAAGGAAGATGTGGTCGAGGATGACAGGCCTCCCTGAGGCTGCTCTCCAGGACGCGCTTTGGGCAGGACCCCAGAGCTATGGGCTCTGGCCTTGTCCTCTTGCAGCAGCGGCTCTGGTTGGCCCTGCCTGTGCTGGCCGCCAGCCCTGATGCGATGTGCTGACCGTCCTGGCACTGCTTGCTCCCTGCCCCATGGGCGCAGGGTGGCCGGGGGAGACCCTAGGGACTCCGGCCACGGAGGAGTCCAAGGGGTGGCTGTCTTGCCTCGTTCAAACGGCCGGGAGCTAGTGCCACCTCACAGCCGACGTGTAAGACAGTTCGCAGTGCCTTGCACAGCCTGCTGAGACCACCTGCGCGTGGCCTGCTCTCTTGCTGTAGAAGCCTGTCAAGACGCTTTCCCGGGAGCGTGTGGGCAGGAGCCGGTCTTGCTGGCCGGCAGGGAGCTGCCTTCCTGCACTGTATTTAGCCTCAGCTAAAGGAGGTTACATCGTGCGTTGGAGGCATCAGTCAAGTGGTATCCAGCCTACGCTTGCCATGCAAAGACCTGCTGTTGCTCCCTTTTCCTCTGTGCTGCGGAAGCTTTGCATGTTTGGGTATTTATAGACGAGCTGAGTGTGTCGTTTCGCGACAGGCGGCATGCAGGCCTTGGGCAAGCACCTGACCAGCTCCAGCCCCAGGCTGGTACAGAACTGCCTCTGGACCCTGAGAAACCTTTCCGACGTGGCCACCAAACAGGTGAGTGTGCAGGACCCAGAGCTGTGCTTCAACGCAGGTTTTGGAGAGCTTCTCCAGGCCACAGCTGGGGACGGTGCCAGTCTGCCGGGCGCTCCGGGCATGCCCCTCTGCCGAGCCGCTTGCTGATGCCAGAGCAGCAGTTCCAAAACGTTGTCCTCACCTGCGAGTCCCTGCGAGCCGCCGGCCGCGGCGGGTGCTTGCCCTGGGGCTGGCCGAGAGCGGCCGTGCCTGGGCCCTGCGGAAGCGGGGGCTGCCTGGAGTCGCAGGAGGCTGCTCCCTGCCCACGGCTGGTCCCACCCCAGCTGCCTGTGTCACCGCACTGCCAGCCCTCGTGCCACGTCCCCGGCTGGGGGACGAGGCCACCAGCAGCTCTGCTCACGCACTCAGCACAGCATCGCTGGGGCTGCTGTTTGCTCTGACTCACAGGAGCCTCTGCCAGACTCTCCTGGCAGGCGCTCGCTGTCTGCCCGGCTCCGTCCCCCAGCCAGGGAGCTGCTAGCGCAGCACAGCTGCAGCGGGAGCCGGGGGACACGGCGGAGGAGCTGGTCGGCAGCCGGCTGCAGCGGTGACCCGGAGCTCTGCTCCAGGGCTGCCCTTCCCAGCCCTTCGCCGCCGCCTGATGCGTTCCCCATGTGGTGCGCGAGCCGCCTCTCCGCACAGATTAGCGCCTGATGCAGCGCGGAAACTATTTGGGCTTGCGTTGGAAGGCATGTAACTCGGTCCCCTGGCCCCGCCGAGAGCGAGGGGAGGATGTGGCCGTGTCGCCTTTAACTCCTTCCTGGCCCTGCCCCGCTGCTCGCGGCCGCCCGTGCAGCTGCGATCCTCGTCGCGGTGACCCCGGGATTGCTCAGGGAGCGCTGGCTTCTCACGCTGCCCTGAACAGCTGGAGGTCGTATTGTTTGCCTGTTTCCAGCAGGGAAAACCTGGTGGAGATATTAAACTCTAAGTAAAGCCACACATGTCTGGAGCGCCTGTCACTCACGCTCGCCAAACAATGCAGAGAAATAGCCGTGGTTACATGAGCCCGGAGGACTGGGATTCTTGTGCTGGGAAAGGCTGCAGCGAGCGAGGCTCCCCTGCAACCAGTAACCCCGCCTGGACGCGAACAATTGCTGGCCTTTGGCATGGGGAAGGGGCCGGCTGGGGGCCGTGGGATTGCGCAAGTCCTCTGCGTGTTGAAATTTGGCAAGCTGCAGGCCCGGACAACAGTGTCTTTTGGGCCTCAGAGGGAGGCCGGTTCCCAGAGAAGGGTCAGCGGCTGAATGGCGCACTGTAGTGCCCAGATGGGCAGAGCTCCACGCGTCGCGGCTGGATGCGAGCGCCGTCGCCCTGCCTTCGCTGCCCGCAGAGTCGGAGGAGAGCAGCGGGGCAGGGGCAGAGGGGAAGCCGGGGTCCTCCCGGGAGGGCTTGGAGGTGGACGCGCGGGGCCGGGGTCTGCAGCGAGGAGCTGTGTGACCTCACGCAGCTGCAGACGCCCACGCTTGGATCTCAAGGGAGGTGGAGTCGGGTTTGGGAGGAAGAGCACGTATCTGGGGGTAGATCCCCTGAATGACGAAAGGAGCCGTCCTTGCAGGAGGGGAGCTGCTCCTCCCTGGCGCAGGGCGTCCTCCCCATGCAAAGGGAAAAGCGGCTCTGATTCCCCGCGCCCGGGGGGGGTAGCTCTGACCTGTTGTCCCTGCTCCTGCAGGAGGGCCTGGACGGCGTCCTCAAGATCCTGGTCAACCAGCTGAGCTCCGACGACGTGAACGTGCTGACCTGCGCCACCGGCACCCTCTCCAACCTGACCTGCAACAACAGCAAGAACAAGACGCTGGTGACGCAGTCTAACGGGGTGGAGGCCCTGATCCACACCATCCTGCGGGCGGGCGACAAGGAGGACATCACCGAGCCGGCCGTGTGCGCTCTGCGGCACCTCACCAGCCGGCACCCCGAGGCCGAGATGGCGCAGAACTCCGTGCGGCTCAACTACGGCATCCCGGCTATTGTCAAGCTCCTCAACCAGCCCAACCAGTGGCCACTGGTCAAGGTGAGAGGCCAGCGGGCTTGGGGACGAGGGGAACCCAGCGGCTGGGCTTGGGAGAGCTGCTCCGTGGCAGGGGCGCGTTGCCCGTCGCAGTGCTCGGCTGGGTTTGCAGCCGGTGCTGCGCGTGGAGCCTGCTCTGGCTGCTGCTGTTGCAGCCACGTTTCCGTAGGGAAACTAGCTTGCCTTGATGGCAGCTAATGGGAGGAAATTGCTCGTGCCCTGCTGCTTTACTGAAATCAATATTTGCCCCGGGCCGCCTCCGCAGGGAGGGAGGCGGATCCGGTGCCGGAGCGCGGCGGGGCTGCGGGAAGCTGAAGTCAGCGCATGCCGCGCCGAGGGGGATGGGCCGGGCTGGGACCGGCGCTGAGAGCTCCTGCAGGGACCTGCCCGGCACACGCTGCTCCCGTCCCCGTCCCCGTTCCAGCTCAGCCTCTCCTTCCTCTCCTCCTCCAGGCTACGATAGGTCTGATCCGCAACCTGGCCCTGTGTCCGGCCAACCACGCCCCACTCCAGGAGGCCGCCGTGATCCCGCGCCTGGTCCAGCTGCTGGTCAAGGCTCACCAGGACGCTCAGCGTCACGTGGCGGCGGGCACGCAGCAGCCGTACACGGTGGGTCCCCGCAGCGGGCTCTGCCGGGTGCCCTCGGCTCGGGCGAGCCGTGCCCCTCTCCGCCGCTCCCGGCGTGGCCCGGCTCCCCCCAAAAGCCGGCTGTCCCCGGGGTGCTTCGGTGCAGCAGCTCTTCCTCTGCCACCCCTGCGGTCGCAGGAGCTCTGCCTGCCCCGAGTGGCCCAGTGCCACTCGCGTTGCAAAGAAACAGCCGCGCGGTGACTGACCCCTGCCATGCCGGGCACTGCCGGCCCCATCCCCTGCCCCCTTCCTCCAGGCTGCGTCACCCTGTCCCCAAACCCCGGGTGGCACCGTGTGGCCGTGCCCTGCGGGCTGCCCCGGCCCTGGCTGAGCGCTTGTCCCCATGCAGGATGGAGTGAAGATGGAGGAGATCGTGGAGGGATGCACAGGAGCGCTGCACATCTTGGCCCGGGACCCCATGAACCGCATGGAGATCTTCCGGCTCAACACGATCCCTCTCTTTGTGCAGGTCAGGGCTGGGGACAGGGAGGGCCGGTCCCGCCGGCCAGGGCCGTGCCGTGCCGTGCCACCTCCTGTCCGCAGCCCTGCGACGGGTCGGGCCCGGCTGGCAGCGCCCGCGCGCGTTGGGCTGCATCAGGAGCACGACGGCAGCCGCGCCGGCTGCTTCATGTTGCTGCTAATCTCTCCTGACAGCTCCTGTACTCGCCGGTGGAGAACATCCAGCGCGTGGCGGCTGGCGTGCTGTGCGAGCTGGCCCAGGACAAGGAGGCAGCAGATGCCATCGACGCTGAGGGGGCCTCGGCTCCGCTCATGGAGCTGCTGCACTCCAGGAACGAGGGGACGGGTGAGCACAGCCGTGCTGTCGCGCGCCAGGTCTCCTCGCGGCTCTGCCCCAGCCTGCTGCAGCCCGTCTGCCGCTTCGGTCACCCCCAGGGTGGCATCGCCTCGAGAGCAGCTCGCTAGCGGGTGGCGGGAGAGACTGCCCGGGTGCGGGGCAGAGCAGCAGCCCTGCGAAGGGAGACGGTGTCGGGGCCCGGGGGCTGCCGCGCCCTGAGGGTGCGTGGCTGCTCGGATGGGTCCATCGTGACAGTCCCGCGGTGGCACAGACCGCAACGAACCCAGAGCGGGCAGCCGAGCCGGGAATCGCGGGGCCGCCTGCAGCGAGGAGCGAGGCTGCCCGTGCTGCCGCCGGGCACGCGGGGCCAAGGCCGCCTCCCTTCCCCCTGCAGCCACCTACGCAGCCGCCGTGCTCTTCCGAATCTCCGAGGACAAGAACCCCGACTACAGGAAGCGCGTGTCCGTGGAGCTCACCAACTCCCTCTTCAAGCACGACCCCGCAGCCTGGGAGGCGGTGAGCAGCCCCCGCGGCGCGGCGCTAAGCCAAGCCCTGCCTGGCCCGGGGAAACGGGCCCCCGGGACAGCTGCGCTCTGCCTCTAAACGCCGCCGCCGCCTCCTGCTCGAGCTCCGACGGGAGCAAACGGCCGGAGGCGGGAGGCAGCCGCAGCCCCGGGTCGCGGTACCTGCAGCCGCGGGATGGGGCCGAGCATCGCGTATGAGCTGAGCGCCCTGCGCACGCGTCCCCCTCTTAAACCGCCGCCTTCTTTTGCAGGCCCAGAGCATGATCCCCATCAACGAGCCCTACTCAGACGGTGAGCGCAGCGCGAGCGCTTCCCGCGGGGTCCCCCCCGTTCGGGCTCTGCGCTGGCAGGGCAAATGCGTCTTCTCACCAAAGCCGAGCTGATTTTAAACGCTCTCGACAAGTTGGCTTGGGCGGCCGCCAGCGACGTGCCAGCCTGGCCTGCCTGGGGATGCTCAGCCCGCCGCTCGCTCGCGTGGGGCTGCCCCCGGCCGCGGCGGGGGGTGGCTCCGGGCCGTCCTCCAGCTCCCGGTGCACGGGGCCAGCCGGCGACGGGCAGTGGCTACCGGGGCTAGAAATAACCCGCGGGCGACCTGCCCTGCCGCGTGCCTTCGTGTCTGCGCGCTCGAGCCTCCCACCCCGTGCGCCTGGGCTGGCCCGGAGCGGGAGGACGGCGAACGGCCCCCGCATCCCTCGCAGCGCCGCGGGGCACCGGGAGGGTGGCTGAGTCCCGGCGGAGCCTCACCGGCGCGAGCTGAGGTTGCTCCGTGTCCCTTCTCCCCGGCAGAGCTGGACCCCGGCTACCGCCCCATGTACTCGGGTGACATCCCCCTGGACCCCATCGACATGCACATGGACATGGACGGCGACTACCCCATGGACGCCTACAGCGACGGCGTCCGGGCGCCCTTCGCCGACCACATGCTCGCCTAACCCGCCCCCCGGCCCCGCACCAGGTAGGGACGCGCTCGTCGCCGGGGCGCAGCGGGGTCGGACCCTCGGGACCCTGCCGCGGGGGCGCGGGGCCCAGCCGGGCCGGGTGCTCCTGCCCGCTCTCGCGGTGACTCGGGCGGCCGGGGGCTCGGCTCCGCTCCGGAGCCCCCCGCGCCTGCTAACGGGGCTCTCCCCTGCTGCGCCGCAGGTATTTTCTCCGTACAGAAGAGAGTGGCCCCAGAGCTGAGCATTCGCAAGAAGGGCTCAGGAGACAGAAGTGCCTGAGACGACAGACTTTTCCTTTCCCACGAGAGGTTTTATTTTTCGATTTTTTTTTTTTTTTTTTTTTTTTCTTCGCTGTGGGTCTGTGGAGAAGGTCCTTCCTCCTGGGACTGCTTCGAGCACCTACTGCCGCATCCAGCATCCAAGATACTGTTTCTGAAGCTTTAAAACACACAAATCCTGCATTATTATCAACCTTTCATGGGCAAAATAGTCTTTTCTATAAATATATATTTCTTTTTTATTTTTAATATGGTGCCAGCGGCTTTCGCCGTCTTTAAGTTTGTGCTTTCTAACTTCCCCAATATTTGTTCTGTGTGTTAGTGTTCTAGAAAAGGAATCTAACATGGGGAAAAAGCCTTTGTTTTCTGTGAGCTTTAACTTAATCGGATCAATCAGGAGTTTGCTGAAAACAAACGGTGCTGTATCCCAGGACCTTCGTTTTAGCCATGGGGATGTCTGCGGTTTAATTCTTTCCGATCAGCCGTTGGGGAGCTGACTCTGTGTAACTACCTGTCCTAACCGTAACAATAGAGGAGTGACTCCAGCATTAGGAACTGTGTCCTTGTACTGATCTTTGTTGCACACTTTAACCTGTTTCCCTTCTCTTTGGTGAGTGGTGTGTTTCCGTCCCCTCTTCCCTTATCTAATGCATTTTTAAAAGAGGCTGTAGATCTGATGGTGGTTTAATGCTTCGACTGGAAAGGGATGGACAGTTACTGGAGTGTGGTTCAGGAATGGAAGATTTTATTATTTCTGTAAGTTGTTTTTGTATAGACCAAAGCAAAGAATAAAATAACCCCCCCAGCCCCGCGCCGCGGTGAGCCTGTTCTTCCGGCCGCTCGGGCAAGTCACCAGGGTCCCTTTGGGAGCGGGGCTCGGCGGAGGCCGCGGACGGGTGCGAGTGCCCTGGCGAAGGTGGGCATCGGCCTCGGGGGAGGAAGGCTCAATGCTCGGGTGAAACGACCTCCCCGGGTGCCGGGGACCGCGGCGGCCGGTCGGGTCCGCGTGCCAGGGCACCAGATTTGCAGCCCTGGTGCAAAACAGCAGCTACGGCCGAGGCAGGGCATGCGCTGCGCCCGCTTCTCGCCCTCCCCTCCCCGTCCCCTCGCGCTGGGTCGTTAGCATGCTGACTCCATCCCGGCTTCTCCTCTGCTCTGTCGGGAGGTAAAAACTCCCAGTAATTAAGATGTTTGTTCATTAAGCAGCATCACTGGCGTCTCAGCTCTGCTGCTGTGCTGAGCTCATCTTAATGAGCTCGAGGGGATAAACACACTCGCTGCGAAGTGAGCCTCGCTGATTGATGGAGCGAAAGCTGCACGGAGCTGCAAGAGACGGGGTTAAAAAAAGTGATTTACTCCCGTCCGACCTAGTTACCTTCTTCTGAAGCCTGGCTGTAATAGCAGGAACAGATGGCACAAGGAAATATTCCTAACTTAAATGCTAGCTCCGCCAGCTGCTCCCTTCGAGAGCAGGGTGGAAGCAGAGCCTGGCGCCAGGCTGGGATCGTGCTGGGAGAGGGAAACTGTCTGTTCACAAAGTTACCTACAAACTTCCCGTCTGCCCGGCGGCTCCGCGGGCGCTTCCCGGGGCCTCGGCACGGGGACGTGCCCGGAGAGACGCGAGGGGACGGGGACGGTGGCCACCGGCAGCCTGCCGCCCCGCGCTGCCCCTGGGCTTTCCCACAACGCCCTTTGGGGCCAGGAGGCCCTCGAGGGAGCCGGGAGGTGGGAAACCACCCGTGGCAGCTCTCCACGAGGCTGGATGCAGAAGCAGGGGGGTATTTTTCACCCGGGGGGGGGACATGCACGGGGGGGCTGTAAGGGTGAGATGAGGTGGCCTCAGGGTGCTGTGGCGGCTGCAGCTGCTCAGCGAGATACGTGCAAACGGGGCGGCAGCGGGTGAAAACCAGGCCGTGGCTCCCCCGGCTCCGAGCTCTGCGCCGCAGCAAAGCCGCTTCCACGCTGCTGCTGGCGAGGTGCGAATCAGCCCGGCACGGCGGCTGCTGGCGCTGGGTGACGGCGGGACGTGACCAAAGGGAGCCAGGAACAAAGTCGCGGCTGCTTCCGCTTGCTGCCGGCTTCGAACCCCAGCTCTGTCCTCGCGCTTTTGCTCGGCTCCACGGCGGTGGAGGAAAGCGGGAGAGCCCAGGGCAGAGGCCGAAGGGGCCGGCGTGGGAAGGGGCCTGGCCCGGTGCCATCCCGGGGGCACGGGAGAGCCGATGTCGTGGGGCGGGGACGCGGCCCGGCTTCCTGCCTTGGCCCTTGCCAGGATGAGGGATGAGCAAAACAACAGCTGCCTTCCGGGAGCGGAGCAGCACCGGCCGCGGGAGCCCCGCAGCCCCCCCAGGAGCAGCCGCCACCACCGCCCCGGGTGTTCGTATGGAGCCCCGGCCGGGCCAGCCCTCCCGCGTGGGCCCTGCGGTGCTGGGGGGCTTCGGGGCACCCCGACCTGCCTCCCCACGGGCGCAGGGTGGGCAGGACCCGAGGGGAGGCCGGGCTGCCCCGTGCGCAGCCGGCACCACCTCCGCTGCCCCGAGCGTGCTGCTGGGCGAGGGTGGCCATCGCGCTGCCTCGGGTCTGCGCCGCTCCCCCGGCCCTGCGCGGGGCCTGGGCTGAGCCCCGGCACCTGGCGCCCGTCTCTCCCTCTCGCCCGAGATCTCCGGCCTCCGCGTGCCACCTGGCGGCAGCTCGGCCCGGCCGGGCCTCCCGGAGCCCCGGGGACCTCGGCGGAGGCCGGGCTGGATGCGCCCGCGGCCTCCCGGAGCCCCGGGGACCTCGGCGGAGGCCGGGCTGCACCAGGCCTGGAGCATCGCTCCGGGCTCTCCGCACTGACCCACTGCGAGGCTCAGGGATGCTCCCGATCACGGGCCAGACTGTCCCGAGCAGGCACAGGCGGCCCCCGGAGCCCCCTCCCTGGCTGCAGGCCACCACCGGGAGCCCAGGGGTTTCAGCTGAGCTGGGCTGGGAGGCTGAGGCTGCCTCCGCTCAGCCCCACGTCTCTGACCAGCTCGGCCGCTGTTCCCACCCGGCCCCTGGGCATCTCCCAGGAGAGCGCAGCCCCGATCGCTCCAGCCAAAGCTCGGCGGGGGCCCTCCGTCCTCCAGCCGTGCCTCCCCAGCTCGTGTTTCAAAGCGACCGTGCAAGGCAGGGCTGGGAAAGTCGTTTGGGCTGCAGCAAACAGCCCAGGGCCTGTCCCCGGCGGCAGCCTCCCCCCTTCCCCGCATCCCGCCGCCGCACAGCCGTGGAGCTGCCCGGGGCTCCCAGCCTGGCCGGAGCAGCTCTGCCGCACGCGACCCTGCGAGCGGAGCAGTTTGTGCGTGAAGAGCCGCCGCTGGCTTTTCCGCAGACGCGCACGAGCCCGGGAGCTGCCGTGAGCCCGGGCGCTGCCGCAGGCCCGTCTGCCCCACGCAGCAGGGCCGCACGCCGACGCGGGACCGGCACCTCGGGGGCTGCAGCAGCGATGGGTCCCTCGGTGTTTCCCGGGCTCTCGTCCCGCAGGAGCAGGACCGCAAGCCCCGATGCTGCGGCCGGACCCCAGCTCAGGTGACCGTCGCTGTTGCTCGTGGCGTGACCGGGACGGCGTGCTCTCTCTGCCGGGCCGCTGCGAGCTGCAGCATCCGATGCCGGACGGGACTAGACGGGGCCGGACGGGGCCTCGGCTCCCCGCCGCGCCGGGGCACCTCCGTGGCTGGCGGGGCTGCGCCGGGGCCCCGTGCGGCGCTTTGGCTGCGGGCGAAGCGGGGCCGGGGCCGGGGCCGGGACGGCGGCGGGACTACACGTCCCGGCATGCCCGGCCGCGCTCCGCACCTGCCCGGGGAGCGGCTTTTGTTATCGGCGGGGCCGCGGGAGCGATGGGCGAGGGCCCCGCGCCGCCTCCCAGCCGCCGGCAGCAGCGCCCAGCGGTGAGTGCGCCCGACCCGCACCCCGGGCCCCCCCGTCTCACCGAGCGCCGGGACCCCCCGGCACCCCCCGGGCGCACCGAGCCCCGGCACCCCCGTCGCTCCCCGGGTCCCCGGGCCGGGCACCGCCGGTCCCGAGCTGCGGCGGCCCCAGGCCCATCCCCCGGCGCCATCCGTGCCCGCCCGGGAGCTATTCGCCTTTTCTTTGCCCTTTTCTCAAAACCCGCCTCCGCCGCGGCCCCGCAGCCCCACGCGCGGTCTCACGAGCTCGGACGCGCTTAACAAGTTTTCACGCTTCGCTAGCGGAGCCGCGGCTGCGGGCGCCGCCGGCGCGGGGCTCCCACGCGGGGCGCGGGAGGGGGCTGCGCGGGGGCGCCGGGGCTCCGGTCCGCGGGGGCGGCTGGGGAGGGGGCTGCGGGGCGGCTGGGGAGGGGGCTGCGGGGCGGCTCCGCGCGGGTCCGGGCCGGGTCCGGGTCGGGTCGCGTTTCGCGGTCCCTGATGCCCGGACCAGGAAGTTGCTCCCGGGAGCGGGAGGGAGGGATTTCCCCCCCCGCGCTGCTTGGGAAGCGGCCGAGGCTGCAGAGGATATTTCCGTGCGGGAGGGAAACTCAGGGCCGCTCTGTGCCGCTGCACAAAACCCCCAGCGTGGCCTGATCGCGGTGACATCTGACGCCAGAGTTAAAGCATCAGGTGTCGGAGGGGGTCACGACGGAGCAACAGCAGCCGAGCGGGGGCCGGGGTCGGGGCCGGGGAGCCCGTTTCGGGCGGGCGGCGAGGCCCGGTTCCCGCGAGCAGCACGTGGGGTTAAACACAGCCACAGAAGCCCTTCCCTCCACGGCTTCACCTCCTGGCGAGGGCCGATCCCGAGGGATGCTTTAGTGAGGTGCCGGTTCCCCAGCTGGCAGAGGGGCTCTGGGCTGGGAGAGATGCGGATTGGGCTCTGCCCGTACCGTCCCCTGGTTCCCGAGCCGGGTCCGGGTGGGACGGGCTGGAGGGGGGAGCGCTGGGCACCCGGTGGGTGTCCAGGACCCCCCAAGTGCCGCTGCTCAGTCCGAGGCGTTTGCCGCTGCAGCCGTGGGAGCCCCCATCCCTGCGGCCTCGCAGCCCGGCGCAGCTCCCGCTGCTTCGCTCCCGCTGCTTCACTCCGGGGATGCGTTTCCCGGCCGGCAGCGCTGCGGCCTGCCGGGACCTGCCCCTCGCCGGCTGCGGCACGGCCGCGGCGTGGGAGGCAGCGCCGGCTCGGGAGCAGGCTGGGGCTCGCGGGATCCTCTCCCTCCCCAGGCCCTGCTCCTGCACCGGCCCTGCTCCCCGTCCCTCGCGCCGTCCCCTCCTGCCACCAGGCACTCGCCACTCCGCGCCGTTTGCTCTGCGCCGGGCTCCCCTCCTCAGCCCCCGGCTCCGGCCGCAGCAGCTGAGGGGAAAAAATAGCCCGGAGCCGGCGCAGCCGCCCCGCGACGCCCCTCAGCTGCTGCCGAGCATCGACGCCCCGGCGCTCGCCTTCGCCCTGCGCTTCCCCGCGAGGCTCCCGGCCGGCCGGCCGCTCTCTGCAGGCATCCCGGGGGATGCTCGGCCCGCAGCGGGGTGCCCGGGCCTGCGCCGCGCGGCAGCGTTCGGAGCCCGCAGCCTCCGGAGGAGGGCAAAGAGCAGCGAGCGCAGGGTGCACGTGCCAGCTGGGAGCGGGCCGCGCCGGCGCCCTGCCCACGCCCGGGTGCTGCCGGCCGGCGAGAGGCGTCTGCCGTGCCCGGGGCCTGCAATCCCCCGGGGGCAGCTGCGGGAGCCCGTCCGGGGGACGCTGCCGGGCGCCGGAGGGGCCGGGAGCTGCTCTCGCCCGCCTGAACCGGGTCGCCTGCCCGGGCAGAGCTAGTGCGCGCGCGGGAGCCGGGCCAAGCGGAGACGCAGGCTCTGGCAGCCCGGCTGGCTGCTGACTCACAGAGTGCAGCTCCCTCCCCGCCGGCGGGAGCCCGGAGCCTCGGCACGGTCAGTCCCTCGTCTCCTTCCTTCTCCGGGGAAAAGCGGGGCGGGGGGCGCCTTTGGGGGTGACGGGACCCTCCCCGAAAGCCTCCGAGCAGGAGGCGGTGGGGCGGCTCTCGGCGGCTCAGCCCGCGGGTTTGGGGCTGGGGTCGCCTTTTTGGGGCCGCGCGGTGCAGGATCGGGCCGTGCCGGCCCAGCGGTCCCGGCGGGGCAGAGGGCTGCGGGCGTCGGGGGGTCTCCGCCGCCCGTCCCGCGGCCGCGGGGGCAGAGGGGAGATGGAGGCGGCGCGGCTGCGGATGCCGCGGACGTGCCGGCAGCCGGGCAGGAGCACGTGCCGGGCGGGAGGCAGCGCCGTGGCCGCGCGGGCCGACCGCAGGGTGCTGCTGGCAGAGGTGCAGCGCGCGGAGAGCAGGAACCGGCGGGTTTTACGGCCGGTCTCGTGGTGCCTTTATGGCTGGGCTGGGGCTGCCGCAGGCACCGCGTGGCCCTGCCCGGGCGGCAGGCAGGTCCCTGCTCCGCGCTGAGCCGAGTGCAGCCGTCGGGGCAGAGGCTGGCAGCTGCACTTCGCTCCCCGAGGTGGGGGGAGCACAGCACCGCGGCTGCGAGACTCGCCAGTGCGTGAGGGACATGGGGATGCCGGGAGCCGCGTGCTGCCGGGCCCTTCGGAGCATCCTCTGCCCCACGAGGGACGTGGGGACGCCGGGAGCCGCGTGCTGCCGGGCCCTTCGGAGCATCCTCTGCCCCACGAGGGACGTGGGGACGCCGGGAGCCGCGTGCTGCCGGGCCCTTCGGAGCATCCTCTGCCCCGCGAGGGACGTGGGGACGCCGGGAGCCGCGTGCTGCCGGGCCCTTCGGAGCATCCTCTGCCCCGCGAGGGACGTGGGGACGCCGGGAGCCGCGTGCTGCCGGGCCCTTCGGAGCATCCTCTGCCCCGCGTGCGGCCGGCGCTGCAGCCGCAGTGCCCCGGAGCTGGCGGTGCAGGGGTGCTGCTGCCCCGGGGAGGGGGCTGCCCGGGGGCAGGACGCCGCGGGGCCGTGCCGGCGTGCCCAGCTTTCGGCTGGGGGCCAGATGGGTCCCCGCAGCCCCCACGTCGCCCTCACGGCCGCTTCTCCGCAGGCGCCGGCCGAGGAAGGGAGCGCTGCAGCCGGCACCGCGCCGGGGAGCCGGGCGCGCGGCCGCTCCCCCCCCATGGCCGCGGGCTCCCCCACGTAACGCCCGCCAAACTGGACGCCGCCGTCCCGCCGGAGCGCCCGCCCGCCCAGTGCCCCCGGCCCGGCCCGGCATCGCCCCACGGCGGCCCCGCGCCCCCCACGCCGGCCGCGGGCAGGCGCCGCGATGCCGCCACCGTCACCGGTGGGTAGAGAGGGGCGCGCGGGGGCGGGGCGGGAGCGGGGGCCCAGGGCTGCCGGACCCCCAGCCCTCGGCGGCCCCGGTGCCGCTGGCCAGGAGGTGGCAGCAGGCCCCTTCCCGCGGGGGCTGCGGGGAGACGGGGCTGGGGGTGGCCCTGCCTGCGGGACCCCCAAACCCCCAGGCACCGAGCAACGCCGTGGGGCTGCCCGTGGGGGCCGGCCCATCCGCGCCAGCCCCAAGTCCCCGGTGATGGGCGGGCTTGAGGGGCGCGCGAGGGGCTGCAGCGCCGAGGTGCCCCCAGCCCCACGGCCGCCCGGTGCTGCCCCACTGACGGGACGCCGCTCGGCCCCCAGACCTGCGCGGTGGCAGCGGCGATGTCCCCGAGGTGGAGATCATCAGCCTGCTGGGCGAGCGGCTGCCCCGCTACACGCTGCGGGCCGACACCGTCTTCGGCTATGACCACGACGACTGGCTGCGCGTGCCGCTGGTGCCGCCGGAGGCCCCCGCCGCCCTCACCCCCCGGCAGACCGAGGAGACCCTGCGCTACTTCCGTGAGTGCCCGGCGCTGCGGGGGGGTCCGGCCGGCTGGGGCGGGGGGCTGCTGCCTGCACGCTGCGGTTTCTGGGGCGCCGGGGCTAATCGGCGCTAACGGGATTGGCGGCGCGGATTTCCTTGCCCGGAACATCCCGGGCTAATTCCGGGAGCTGCCTCTGCGGCGCTGAGCCGGGCGCGCGGGGAGCGTCTCCATCCCCTCCGGGCCCCAGCGTCCCGCGGGTGCTGTGCCGGGCGCCGCGGCCGGGCACGGGGAGCCCCAGGGTGTCGGGGGGACCCTCCGCGGCGGTGGGGTGGTCCCTGCGCGCCCGGTCTCCCTGGACCGCGGGGCAGGACCAGCGCGGGTCGATAGCCGGGAGCAGCTAGGAGATGCCGGGGTGCGCGGGACGTGCCCCGGCACCGGGATCCCGGGATTCGGGCGCCCGGAGCCGCCTGCAGCCCCTCGGCCGCGTGGCAGAGCCAGCAGCTTGCGGCGGCGGCACGTGCTGCCAGGGAGGGCCAGATCCTGCCCTGGGCACCGGCCCCGTTCCCGGCTCGGGGTCAGGGCTTGGCGGGGGGCACAGATGGGATTAGCTGTGGGTTTGTTTTCTCCCTGCCTCTGGCCTACATGTGCTGGGGGGGGGCAGGATTAGCGCGAGAGGGGCTGAGCTGGGGGAGGGCGGGGGGTGGAAGTGGGGCAGCGGGAGACAGATGGGGCTGACGGCTGGGCCCCGCCGCCCGCCCGGCTCCCTCCCCCCCCCGCCGGCCCCCCGCCGCGCCGGGGCCGAGGCTGCGCCGGGCAGCGCGTTCCCGGGAGAGCAGAGGGGCCGGCGGCCGTGGGGCAGCGTCGGCCGGACCCCACAATGCCGGTGCCGGTGCTGGGCCGCGGATGCTCCCACGGGCAACGCGTTCGGGGTGCCCGGCCCCGCTCGCAGCGGCCCCCGCGGGGCCCCGACCGGCTGCTCCTGCCTCCCCGGGAGCCGCGGCGGGAGCTGGCCGTGCCCAGGCCCCGCAGCCCCGCGGGTCACGTTTCTCCCTGCCCCGGCACCCGGGTGCCGCTTGCGTGTGCCGCCGGGGAGGGGGGGCCGGACTCCCTCATCCCCTTACCCAAACCTTTAAGCTGCCATCAGAAATAGCCCCCCGTAAGCGGCTTGCGCAGAGGCACCGGGGACCTGCACGGAGGAGCAAATCCCCCGGCGGGGGATTAGGAGGAAGCGGCTCCTGCCTTTCCAGGAAGGGCCTTGCCCTTGTGTCCTTGGGGGCCAGGCGAGCTCGGGGGTCCCGGGGAGGGACCCGGGCGCGTAGCTTGGGATGTGGCACAGGGCTTCTCGTGGGGAAGGACCCTGGGGCTGGGCGCAGCCACGTCCCCGCGAGCCCCAGCGCCCCGGAGCACCACGCTCCCCAGGAGCCCGCGCAGGGCCTGGCACCTCGAGCTCCCGAAATCCCCCTGGAGAAACATCAGTGCGGGGAGGAGGGAGAGGGCCGGGGCTCGGGACGCCTGGGCCCGATCCCCCGCTCCGGGGGGGTCTGGTGACAGCAGGACGTGCGTGGGGTCCAGATCCCGGGTGCTGGGGAGGGCAGTGCGGTGCAGCGGGGAGGAGGCCGGCGAGCAATAAAAGCATCGTGTGTTGCTGAGGGGCAGCTCCAGTCCCAGGCTCCTTGGTTCTCTGAGTTCAGTACTAACCCACGGGGGCTCGGGGGCAGGCGGTGGGGGCAGGCAGCACGCACTTGTCCGCATCACCAGCGTCGCGCTGGGGACCTGGCCCGCTCGGCGCCCGCGTGCCGCCCCCTCTCCCGCTGCCCTCCCGCCCGCGGCACTCGCGCTACGTGCTGGCCGGCTCCTGTATAATTTAAGCGCAGCATCACTTATTTATCTCTCTCTGCTTCTGCCACCCCTGCACAAGCGTGCGCGGAGGAACGGTGGTGCCGGGGGGTGCAGGGCACCCCGGCCGGGGCGCAGGGATGTGCTCTTGGCTCAGCTCCCCGCCTCCGCCCCAGCCCCTCTCCGTGGAGCCGTGCCGCTGCGCGGGCGGGGGGCTGCGAGCTGCGGGGCGGCGGTGGGCAGGGGAGCTGGGGCAAAGGCTGTGCTGCGGCAGGACCTGGCCGTCGCGGGGACCCCAGCCCTGCACACGCACTGGGTTTGGTGCGAGGGACCCCAAAGCTCCCCTTGCTCCTTGCAGGGGACGGAAGCTGCCGTCCGTGCGTGGCCCCTCTGGGGGCAGCCCCCAAAGCTGCCGCGACCCCTCAGCGTCGCCCCCCGGCAGTCAGGGCTGGGCACCGTGCGGGGGGCCAGCGTGCCCAGAGCCCCCCCGTGCGCGTGGGCCGGGAGGTGGGACGCAGAGCCCAGCCGTACCGGCACCCTGGGGCCGAGCGTGTCCCCGGGGTGCCCTGACGGGGAGCCTGGTCCTGGGGTGCCTGGTGAGGAGTGTGTCTTTGGGGTGCCCTAACGGGGGTCCCAGTCGTGGGGTGCCCGGTGGCAGCGTGTCCCCGGGGTGCCCTAACGGGGGTCCCAGCCCCGGGATGCTCTGATAGGGACGCTGGCCCTGGGGTGCCTGGTGGGCAGCGTGTCCCCGGGGTGCCCTGACGGGGGTCCCAGTCGTGGGGTGCCTGGTGGGCAGCGTGTCCCCGGGGTGCCCTGACGGGGGTCCCAGTCGTGGGGTGCCCGGTGGCAGCGTGTCCCCGGGGTGCCCTGACGGGGGTCCCAGTCGTGGGGTGCCTGGTGGGCAGCGTGTCCCCGGGGTGCCCTGACGGGGGTCCCAGTCGTGGGGTGCCTGGTGGGCAGCGTGTCCCCGGGGTGCCCTAACGGGGGTCCCAGTCGTGGGGTGCCCGGTGGGCAGCGTGCCCGCGGGGGGAGCCGGAGGCCGGTGCGAGCCGTGCTGCGGGGGGAGCGGGGCGGCTCCCCGGCCCGGCCCGCCCCCGCCCCCGGCCGCGGCCGCGCTGGGACGCGCCGGGCAGGTGCGCGCAGGCGGCGGCGACCCTATAAAGGGGGGCGGCGCGGATCGGCGCGGATCGCTGCGGCTCGGCACCGCGCGGCGCGGCCGCACTCGGCTGCTGCGGCCCGGCCCGGTTCCCTGCGGCCCGGTTCGGCCCGGCGCCATGGAGATCTGGAGCAGCCCCGCCGCCTACGACGAGCTGAACGGGAACGCGGAGCCGGGCGGCGGCGCCGACCCCATCGCCCGCGAGCTGGAGGAAGGTGAGCCCAGCCCGGCCCGGTCTGGTTCGGCTCGGCCCGGTTCGGCTCAGCCCGGTCCGGTTCGGCTCGGCTTGGCTTGGCCCGGCCCGGCCCGGCTCGGCCGGCGTCTCCCGGCGGGGGTCGCGGGCTGCGCGGCGGCAGCGCCCGGCGAGGGCGGGGGGTCCCGGGGGCGGGCAGGGGCCCGGCCTGGGCGGCCTCGGTGGGTCTGGGGGCGGCCGCGAGCCCCCTTTTGCCCCGCAGCGGGACCCCGCGGCTCGGGGAGGCAGCGGTGTTGGCAGGGGCGCGTTGCCCTGGCTGGTCTGGGGGCCCCACCGGGTCCTGCAGCCCCCCGGAGCCGGGTCGCCCCTACCTGGATGAGGGGCCCTGGTCGGGCCCGGGGGTCCCCACGAGCGGGGGTCCTGCCGGGTGGGCGCAGGCCGGCGCGAGGAGGGCGTTCGGCACGTACGCGTCTGCCAGTGCTGCGGCCCCCAGCGTCTCCCGGGGCCCGCCGCTCGCTCATGCCTTGACGATGCTCATGCTCTAATTATTTCCAATTATGGCTCGGCGGCCTGACGAGGCGCGGTTGGGACCCCCGCGGGGAGCGAGCCCCGTTGGGGAGGGGGGGCTGCCAGGCCGGGCCCCGCTGTCCCCACAGATGCGCGGTGCTTGGGGGGCAGCGAGGTGGGCCTGGCCGGGCGGGACGGCGTGTCCGGGGGGGTGGCAGATGGGGCATTGCCATGGCAACGCGTGCGCGGTGGGATTCGTGCGGTCCAGCCGCTCCTGCTAACCCACTTTCCGCGCTGGGGCGGCCGTGGCTGGCGGGGGCCAGCGTGGGGGTCGCTGGGCTGGGCGCTCGGGAGGGGAGCCGCGAGCAGGGCCAGCACCTCCGCTGCAGGGGGAAACCGAGGCACGCGCCGGAGGGGCCGCGCATGATCTGGGGCGAAGTGGGGCGCACACATTGGGTGCCCGCAGGGCCCCCGGCCTCGTGCTTGGCACCGGCCGCCTCTGCCGCAGGCTCCGGCGCAGCCATCTGGGTCCGCGCCCGGCGCTTCCTGGCAGCCTCTGCGAGCGCAGTTGGCAGGGTCGGTGCCTGGGGGCCGGGCGTCCCTGTGCCCGTGCTGCTCGCTGTGCCGGGGACCTGACATCGCTGGGGAGGGCTCTCGCTGGGGGAGAGCCCGCGGGGATGCTCGCTGGGCTGGCGCCGCCGAAGTCACTGCTGCTGGGGGGCCGTGGGGCCGTGGCAGTGGGGGGGGGGGGGGGGGGAGCGCTTCGGGGCCAGGCTCTGCCCTCCGGGTGCGAGGCCCGGGACGCGGAGATCGCGCCTTGCGCGGAGCCGCAGGGAGCTCTCGGGGTAGCCCGCGCGTGCCCAGCCCCTTGCTCCCGGCTGCCGGGAAGTGTCGTGACTCGTATGCCGGGAGCCGGGCTGAGGACTGCTAACGCTCACAGCACTTGTGAGCTGGGCTGGACGGGATCCCTGTGCTTCGGCTCTGCCCCAGCCGGCGTCTCCGCGGAGAAACTAGGGCAGCGCTGGCTGGGGGAGATTTGGGGGAGGGAGGCTGGCTGCAGACAGATTGGAGGTGACAGCGCCTCGCAGCCCGGCTCCGCGCAGTGCCACCGATTCCTGTTTACGCCAGAGTTTCCAGCCTGGCTTCTGCTGGGGATGTCGCCCCCGATCCCGTCTCTGCAGCCTGCGTTTTTCCATCCCTCCTTCCCGTCTGTGTGACGCCCTGTGGCCGGCTGGCACCCAGGGAGGGCGATGGTTTTGGGGAGGGGAGCTCAGCGCGTTTCCCCTTGCCCGAGGCGTGCTCTGTAAAGCAGGACGGCAGTGAGAGCATCGCTGCCCGCCTCTGGCCATGCTGCTGGTCTCTGCTCGGTCTCTGCTCCGTTGCACCGAGGCTGCCGTGCAAATTAAGGGTCCTTTTTGGCAACCAGCACGGAGCGTCCGTGCAGCCCGCAGTGGCCGTCTCTGTCCTTCCCCTGCAAGCCCAGGCGGGACCGCGAACACGGATGGGGAAAGAGCAGTGCCGGGCAGGCGTACCCGCAGCTCGCTGCGTCCGTCCTCGGCTGCGGCCCCGGCGAGGCTGCCTGGGCGGTGGGGGATGCTAATCCTTCGCCCTTGCTCCCGCAGTGCTGTGCGCCGAGCGGGTTGGCAGGATCACCAAGACCTACCACGACATCGATGCTGTCACCAACCTGCTGGAAGAGGTAACGCCAGGGGCCAGCGCGCCGTGGGGACGCGCGGCTGGGCGGGGGGGCTCCGGGCTGACACGGACCTGCCCCCCCCCCGCAGAAAGAGCGGGACCTGGAGCTGGCGGCGCGCATCGGGCAGTCCCTGCTGAAGCAGAACCGGAGCCTGACGGAGCGCAACGAGCTGCTGGAGGAGCAGCTGGAGCTGGCCAGGGAGGAGGTAACGGGTCCCGGTGCGGGGCCGTGGGGCGGCCGCGCGCCCCTTCGCCGGGCCCTGACGCCCCGTCCCCGCGCAGATCGCGCAGTTGCGCCACGAGGTCTCCATGCGGGACGACCTGCTCCACTTCTACACCACGACGACGGAGGAGAGCGAGCCCGGCTCCGCCGCCTCCACGCCGTGAGTGAGGGGGGGCCCCCCGCGCCTGTCTCCCCGGGGGTGCCGGCGGTCCCTTCCCGCTCGCGGGGCCGCCCAGTCCCGGTGCGCGGCGGGTGCTCAGCGTCTGCCCGCGTCCCCAGGCTGCGCCGGCACGAGTCCTCGGCGTCCCTGCAGCAGTACTTCCAGTACGACGTCCTGCAGCAGAAGCTCAAGGGCCTGGAGGAGGAGAACCAGAAGCTGCGCCTGGAGGTGAGGGGGGACGCGGGCACCCGGCGGGATGGGCCGTGGCCCCGGTGCCCTCTCCGTGCCCGTCCCTGCCCCACGTGCGGCGAGGAGCCGGCGCGAAGGGGACCAGGGTGCCAGCTGGGAGCCCCACAGGGAGTTGGGGCCAGCGGTGGCCCCGGGGAGGCTGGTGCTGGCCGCGCTCAGCCCCCGTCCCTCTCCCCCAGGCCAGCAGCATCGCCACTGAGACCTGCCAGTACGAGGACCAGGAGCAGCAGCTGATGATCGACTGCGTGGAGCAGTTCTGTACGTGGGCTCGGGTAGCTCGGCCCCGCGATGGGCCGTGGGGGCAGCACACGTGGCCCAGGCGGTGACCCCCCCCTCCGTGCCCTCCGCAGCCGAAGCCAGCCGGCAGGTCACCTACCTCTCCGAGGAGCTGGCCCGCAAGACGGAGGACACGGCGCGGCAGCAGGAGGAGATCAGCCAGCTCCTGGCGCAGGTGGTGGACCTGCAGCAGAAGTGCCGCACGGTGAGCGACCCCCCCCGCCCCCCCCCCCCCGGCCCGGGGGGCCCTGCCCGTGCCATGGGGCGCCGACGCTGACCCGCTCCCCCGCAGTACGGCGCCGAGGTGGAGGAGCTCCAGCAGCACCTGGCCGCGGCCAAGGAGGCGCAGCAGCAGCTGCGGACGGAGGTGAGACGGGGCCGGGGCGGCGCGGGGGGCCGGTGCCGGGCCGGGGGGGCCGTGTGCTGCCCTGAGCCCGGCCGCCCCCCCGCAGCTGCGGGACCTGCAGGAGAAGTACGCGGAGTGCGGCGGGATGCTGCAGGAGGCCCGGGAGGAGGTGAAGAGCCTGCGCAGCCGCAGCCTGCCCAACAGTGCCGTGGGCCGCTACGGCGGGCCCAGCCTGCTGCCCGTGGTGAGCGCCGGGGCTCGGTGCCGCAGGGGCGCCCGGGGTCTCCGCCGCAGCGCCGGGGTCTCCGCCGCAACGTGCGGCCACGCAGCGTCATCCCCGCTCCCCTGACGCCGGTCCCCCACGTTCCCAGGACTCGCTGGCGGCTGAGATCAAAGGGACGATGAGGAAGGGAGCGGACGGCTCCTCCTCGGACTACAGGTGAGTGCTGGGCTCCCCGGGGGGGGGGGGGGGGCGGCGGGGAGGCGCTGGCTCCATCCCCCTGTCCCCCCCCTCCAGGAGCTGCCTGCGGGTCTTTGAGACGGTGAAAGCCGTGAACCAGGCGGCCAGAGCGAGGTCGTGGTCCGAGTCGCCCCGCCACGCGCCGGGCTCCAAGCAGCCGTCGGCCGTGCCCTCGGGGGGGGCCAGCACCCCCCGGACCGGCTCGGACAGCGCCGGCCCGGCCCCGGAGCTCCCGGCGAGCGCCCGGTGAGTGCGGAGCGGGAGCTGGGGGCGGCTGGAGCGACGCCATCCCGGCGGAGCGGAGGCGGCGGGGCGAGCATGGGGCGGCGCGGAGGGTCCCCGCTGCAGCGCCGGTGCCCGACGTCGCGCGCTCCGGCAGGGCCGAGGAGGCCGGGGAGGAGCGCCGGGCAGCGCCGGGCCGGCACGACCTGGAGGCGGCGGTGCAGCGGCTGTCGGCGCGCCAGGAGAGCCATGCCTCGGAGCGCTCCTTCTTCGAGACGGAGCGGGAGCACAAGCTGCGGCGGCTGAGGGAGCTGGATTGCTCCAGCGGCGTCCTCACCCCCAACGAGAGCGTCGTGTCCACCGGCACCAACTGCTCCGGCGGCTCCGAGCTCACCGCCGGCTCCGGCTTCTCCCTGGGCTCCCTATTCCTGCCCGACAAGCTGCAGATCGTGAAGCCCCTGGAAGGTGAGGGGGGACGGGCGGGACCCCCGAGGTGCCGGAGGGGAGGAGCGGGGCCGCGTTCCCGTGGTGCCGGCTGAGCCCGCGCCGTGTCCCCCCGCTCCAGGCTCCGTGACGCTCCACCACTGGCAGCAGCTGGCGCGGCCCGACCTGGGCGGCATCCTCGTGCCCCGGCCCGGGGTGCTCACCAAAGACTTCCGGCAGCTGGACGTCGACCTGGAGGAGATCTACAACCTGGACGACCTGGAGGAGGACGACGTGGACGCCGGCTCCTTCCAGCTGCTCCCTACCTCAACGCCCGCCAAGGCCAAGGAGCGCCCCGGCGGTGAGCGCGGGGCGGGGGGGAGGCGGCCGCGTGGCTCCCGGCACCCCCCTGTGCTCCTGCCCCCGCTGTGGCTGTGCCCCCCGTGCTCCTTGCAGCCCCCTCCCTGCTGTCCTGACCCCCCCCCCGTCCGTACCCCGTGCATGCTCCCCGTCCGACCCTGCGTGGCAGCGGCACGAGGGCATCTCTCCTGCGCCCGCGGCCGGGCAGCGCTCTGGCAGTGCCTGGCTTTTCCCAAGGCAAAGCCCTGGTCCGGCTGGGCGGGAAGGATGGGATCAGTGCGGGATCGCAGCACCCTCCTCCGAGCAAGCGCCGCTCCAAAACGCAGCCGGACCCTGGGGACGCCGGGGCTGTGCCCCATGTCCCCCCTCGCTGCATGGGGGTCCCTGCTCGCTGCCTGCGGGTCCCATCCTGCTCCGGTCCCCGGTGCCTGGGGAGGTGCCCTGTGTGTCGCCCCGCTCCGATAACCCGCCGTCTCCTGTCCCTTCCAGTGTTCCTCTCTGTTAACAACCTCCCCCAGACCCCGTCTACCTTCACCTTCACCACCTGCCACATCCTCCACCCCACCACCGAGATCACCACCGTGACACCCAGGTAAGCGCGGGGTCACGCCGCAGCCGCCCCGCGCCCCCCTCCGCCTCCCTCCCCGCCGGCACCCCGCTCCGCACAGCGTCCCCGGGGCCGGGGCAGGCAGAGCCTCCCGCTGCTTTTGGGGCTGCAGCACCTCGAGGGGAAGAAGGGACTTGCTCCGCGTGGACGGCGACGGACTTGCGCTAACGGGCAGCCCCGGCCGGGGCCAGGGCAGCCTTCTGCTCCCGTGGCTGGCGGGGAGGCGCCTTTCCGGGGAGCTGACGTGGATTTTCCTCTCCCTCCTTTGACTGGTGCCGTACACAGGAGCTTTTCCCGGTCCCTGAGCAGCAGCTGTGCTGGAGGAGTAAACCCTGCCCGCTGCACCCGGGCAGTGGGGCCAAGGCTCTCCCTCCTCCGGGCCTCATGGCTGCTCACGGCTCGGTTCCAGCCCTGCCCAACTCCTGCTCCCCCTCGCTGCTGCTCTGAGCACGGAGACGGGGCTCCTTCGTTAACGGGGGCGGCCGCCTGGCCCCAACGCGCCCCTCGCAGTCCACGGCGTGCTGCTGGGAGCTGCGTGCCTGCACCGCACCGTGGGGCAGCGACCGTGGTCGCTCTCCCTGTCACCTCCGCGGGAAGCGTCGCCCCAGCTGCGCCCCCCCCCCCCCCCCAATATGTGCCGCTACTGTGGCCTCGGGGGAGCCCTGAGCTGGCACCGGCGCGAGCTTGGGGGGGGGGTGGGGGGTGACATGCTGCTGCTGGCAGGGGGGTTGCAGCCTCTTTCAGGGCTCGTTGGGTAAATGCGCGTGGGGGGAGGAGGGCAGCCGGCCCCTGTGCTGCTGGGGGGGGCGGACTGGCCTGTGGCTCTGGTGGCAGCGTCCCCCCCCCCGGGCCGGGCGCTGCTGACCCGCTTTGCTCTCTCCCCGCAGCCTGTGTCACGCCGTCGTGCCTTCTTGTGGGCCCCTTGCGAGGCTGAGCGGCGGCGGCAGCCCCCCCCCGCAGCCGGCGCCCCCCCGCCCGCCCGGCGCCCCGCTGGGGCTCGTCACGCTGCTGCGGGCGCGGGGCATCTCCGCCGCGGCCCCCGGCGGCCCCCGCCCGCCGCCCCCCCCGCCCCGCAGCAGCATCTTCAGCTTGAACCTGGTGGCCAAGCTGCGGCGCCTGGGGCT